>NC_080187.1:229553292-229863120 GCF_030028045.1 Hippopotamus amphibius kiboko
CATCAGAGGGAGGTGATAAAAAAAGTTCTGAATCTGCTCTTATTTATAGAGTAAGCAGATTGTTTGTCAACCTCAAACCTCTGAATCACTTCTCTGGAGTGAAGAGCTCAGTGAATTCTTTCCTGTCAATACTTACCGTTTCTTCACTGTAGGGATTTGGTACCTAGAAAGCCTTCACCTGGCACAGAAAATATTTCCTGTTATTAGAAGCCTGTGCAAGGAAAACCAAGCAGGGCGATTTTAACGGGGAAGGTCGAAGGTCGGAGTGTTTCTTTCCCTTCAGGACTTTCAGGAGGGGGAACATCCCTTCTCTTTCCAGCAGCTGCTCCCCTGTGATCTCAGAGCCCAGGAGCCCTGGGGTCAGAGCTGGGTCAGAGGCAGGGTCTGAGGGGCAGTGGAGGCTTCCAGGGCTTTCACTGGAGAAAAGGATCGGGGAAGGAGCCCAGGAAAAAGGCTCCTGGGAAGGTAGCTTCAAGGTCTCACCCAGCCCGTCTTTGGGAAAGGGTGAGAATGGGGAATGGTGCTCATTTCCTTCCCCCACCCCACCTCCTGAGCCTCCTCCAAGAATACGCAGCATCCCACTCGAGCTCGGAGCACGGCAGCCCAGCGCGGATCCGCAGGTGCTGCTGCGGTGGCGTTCACCCACGCGGGAGGCGCTCGAGAAGGCAAACTGTCGCCCTAAGAAAGGGGTCAGCATGACGTGCCAGTACATCCCCTCACCAAAAGCGCACTCCTCCCACCTGCAGGTTATCTCCGTTTACTTTACAACAGCAGTTCTCAAGGAGTGTTCCGGGAACTCCTGAGGGTCCCTGCGATCCTTTCAGGGGGTCAAAATTATTTTTATAATAATACTAAGATGTTAGTTGCCTCTTCTACTCTCATTCATGAGTGTAGAGTGGAGGTTTGAGAGGCTACAATGATACTGATGTCCCAACAGGTTGAATGCAAACACACGCGAGAATTCGTCTTCTACTCAGCCGATCACTAAAAAGATTTGCAAAATTGTGAAACAAAGCCACTCTTCTCGTGACATACATTTTTTGTTTTGGACAACATAGTTGTGTGTGTTAACGTGTAATGGGTTTGTTATTGTTATTTTCAATGAATTAATGGACTCATATGTTGAGAAAAATTTTCTGTTTTAATCCCTAATACAGTAAATAGCTGTCCACAAATCCACCTAAACCAAAGTCTTCATAATTCCAAGAGGCTGTCAATCATTTTTAAAAGTGGAAAGGAGTCCTTAGGCCATAAAGTTTGAGAAATGCTGCCTTATCAGCGGTGTTCTGGTCCAGCCCCTTATTTGGCCGGTGGGAAAATTTAAGCGTCATTTAAAATCATGTAGCTATTTAGTGGCAGAGTCATGAGTAGAATTTGAGGAGAGAAGATGATTTGATTCAAAAGAGGGAGATAGAATTGTTTTAGGTTGTCCCCTTGGGTGATATTCAAATGTTTTCTAGGAAAACATTCCTGAATTCAATTTCACAGTTAAACAGCATGTTAAGAGATAATTTTCCACCAAAAAAAAAAAAAAAAAGGTAGAATCATGACTCTCACACATGTGTGACATAAACACATATCAAAGACGTTAACTCATTGCTGATAAGGAAACCAGGCAGGTGTTACAGTAGGTTCAAAGCAAAAGTCAGACAGCAGAGATGTTTACAGATCAGCAACACTGAAGTGGAACACTGAAGTGCATTTGCAAACGGATGTAAAACCAGCCTCTCTCACAAAGAGGGAGAGAAGCAAATTGAACCTCCACTAGAGAGGGTTTAGCTGCATGTCTAAACAAGAGCTATTCCACATTGCTATAAGCTATCTGCAACTCACAGAGTCATAAAATAGCTCAAAGGCGAGGAAAGGGACAGAGCCCCCAGGAACCAGAATCATAACTTGGAGGAATGTGCTTTCCAGGAAAGCACAGGTTTTTCCCTATAATTGAGATCCCTTAAATGCCAGGCACCAAGCTAAACAATAAGAAAAAGATGAACCTGGTGTGTACCCTGCTCTCAAAAGGCTCTTACCATCCATTTCAAACCAGAAAAAGCAATTAGTTGTGGTGACCCTTGAGAATCATGTTTTTAATAACTTCTGAATTTTCAACAGCTCCTCACTCAGCAATAGCCATAGTAGGACCTCAAAGAGATGTTTGGTTCCTTCATCTTTCTTGGAGGCTGACTATATCTAGATGGTCCCAGGGAGAAAAATTTACAAAGATGTTCTCTCAGAGAGATATAGAAATTACAGATGGAGTTAAAAAGTTTGTGCAGAGAGATGGCTAAGTTGACAAACCACAGTCCATAGGGACAAACCCCGCTGAGTTGTGAACGGCCTAGAGGCTAAACATGATTTTTGCATTTTTAAATGGTTAAAAAAAAACAAAAGAAAAATTATACTTGTGACCTGTGAAAATTATAGGAAATTCAAATTTCAGGGTCCATAAATTAGATTTCATTGGAATACAGCCACACCCACTCATTTAGTATTTTCTGTACCTGCTTGTGAGCTACAACAGCAGATTGGAGAAGCTGTGACAGAAATACATGGCCTACAAAAGTGAAAACACCTGTTATTACCAGAAACACTTTGCCAGCACCTGGTTTAGAGTAACTTTCTGCTTGAATGTTGCAAGTAGTTTCTCAGGAACCCAGAGGAAGTATTGATAGTTCTGAAGGACTTCAACATGGCATGACCTCAATGTGGCAGGTTTCAGAATTACTTGGGGGGAAATTCTGTTATTGCAGGAATCTTGGTAAGAAGGCAAAAGCCTGCTGGAGGCTTCACGTTCTCATCTGAGCACCACTTCGGGCAGGTTCTCTCGCTGGGTTTCCCGCCTCTGGCACCTCTCTCGCTCCGTGGCTGATCTGGCTTATGTCCTGTGGAAGCTCCGCTTGCGTCTACCATTAATTACAATAATTAAAATTAAGTGGTGGGAATTTTCCAGTCCCTGGCAGGAAGAAGCTTCCAAAGAGTTCTTCTTTCTCAGGAGCACCCTCTGCTGGTCAGTCCTCAGAAGGCCCCTTATCATCACGTTTACAGCTGCAGGTGGCTTTTGCTGCCAGGAAGACGCCAATGGCGGGCTTTGATCAAGAGACAAAAGCATTTTGGTTACCGTCTCCTTGCCTGGCCAAGGTGTTCACCGTACACGGGCATTAACATCTGAAGATTAGAACTTACTCATCATTGAACTTCGAGAACAAAATTCGCATTGAATGCAAACCAGCAATCGCTTCGTTAGGCAGGAGAGGCCGGGAGTACACACAGCCTCGTGGAACGAATGCTGGCTTTCAAACAGCCTGTTACTATGGCAAAGCTGCGTTCAGTGTTTACCACCGTAAGGAAGGCTGATAGTGTCTTGATAAGGAAAGAGCAAGGTCTGATTCATTAAGACTTTGAGGTCTGGTTTAAGGCAGATCAGAGAGGCCTGATTAGGACCAGGAGAGGACTGTGTAATAACAGATTAGGACTGGCAGATACAACACAGTAAGGTGAGTCTAGGAAGGTAAACTGTCTACTGATGACTTGAGATTTGCCAGAAATTTCTACAATGAAACAAAGACTTGCAACCTGCTTTTCCAAGGTAAGACTCGTAAAGTTATGCTAATTAAAGTGACATAATGTAGAGAGGAAGCTGTGGGGGCTGGGAGGGCTGATAGTTCAGGTTCTAGGTTCTGTCGACTGAAAAAATATATATATAACCTAAAAACTGAGAATTATGTTTTATTTGGTGGCCAAAACTGAGGACTTAAGCCCTGGACGCAGCCTCTTGGCTCTGAGGGACTGCTCCAAAGAGGTAAGGGAGAAGTCAGGGTAATTTTTGCAACAAAGACCAGGTAGTTGGAACTTCAAAAGATTATTGTTAATTAAAAAACAACCAGATATCTCAAGTTAATGAATCTAGCACTTTTCTATGGGAACGTGTGAGAGTCTGGACTCATTGAAATCATTGCTTTGATATACGCCTTAGCTAGGTAGGGCCAATATTCTGTTCTCTCCCATCCTGAGTCCCCTCAGGGCTCACCTTCAGGGTGGCTGTGACATCCTTTATTTACTGATATGGCTGGCAGCATTTTTCATTCACACGTCTTAAGATGGTCAGTGTTGTCTAAGAGACCTAGCGTGGATGGGAGGTGGGCATGCTTAGTGCCCTGGTGATTTCAGACAAAATGTTGGGCCTGCTCTGGGCTTCCAGATTTGTTTGGGATGAATAGAACTGTGTTAATAACTCTTTGAGTTTGGATGCAGGCATTCTAGTTATAAGGGAGCTGGTGAAAGAGACCGGACTATGTCACCCCAAAATATGCCTCTTTGCCATAAAAATTGTTTTGAGCTGAAGGCAATTAAGAAGCAGCAAACCCAGGAAAAGGTCTCCCTTTTTTTGCCTAAAGGCAGGAAATAAATTCTCCTTTTACTGGAGATAGACTCTTATGAGCCCAGAGGTGGCAGTAGAGGAATCTGTAAACAAATCTTGTGAAACTAACCCTTATCGTAAGGAAGATAAGAGTTAAGGAAGATCAGGACTGCCTTGGCCTGGTCGAACCATCCCAAACCCAAATGCCTCTGTCTTGTCCATTCTTCACAAATGTGTTGTTTCTTTGTCTAAAAAATATTAAAGCTTCCTGCTCTGGTCACTTCTTTGAGTCTTCTTTCTCTTGTGAGGAATCTCACATATATGTAAAAAGAAATTTATTTTTTAATTCATTTTCTTTTCGCCTGTTAATCTTTGTCAGTTTAATTTTCAGACTCATGCAGGGACCCTAAGAGGGTCAAGGAAAGCTTTCTCCTTCCCAGCAGCTGTCAGGAAAAGGGTTGATCTCTGTAGGCTGCTGAGTGCTGGTTTGACAGGAGTATATGCATTGGGCCCTGAGGGGGCCAGGGTGAGTGAGAGACCACCCCATCCTCCTCTGCAGAGGCCCTGCCCTCATTAAAGAGATCCTGAACGCAGGGAGAAGTCAGGGAACCTGCACAGGTTGACATGAGAGCTGGGACTCCAGGGATGGTGGGAACCCACCAAACTGGGAAAGGAGAGGCTTCAGGAAGGTCTCCCAGGCCGGGAGGCCAGAAAGCTCCAGGCACGTCCAGTGTGCTTCGGGAATAAGGCAGGAAAGGAAATCTGGGTGCTCAAGGGCCTTATTTGCAAAGGTGTTGAACTTGATCCTGGAGGTGGTAGGGAGCTGCTGAAAAAGCTTTAACTGCGAAGTGCTAAATGTGCTAATGATCTTACTTGTTATTAGAATTCCACTCCAGCTTGGGAGCTGTAATAACAATAACAGCGCAAGGGCCTTCACTAAGAAAGTGGCTTCAAGGATGGAGAGGAGGAAAGATTCAGGATGAAGAGGTAGAATCACTGTGCCTTAAGGACCACCCCTATGTGGCAGTGAGGAAGAGAGAAGGTTTTCTAGTTTGGACAATACAGGAGGCTTTGGTTCCATTAGCTGAGATGGGAAATGCAAGAGAACAGGTGGGTTCATCATGGACGGTGCCCCTTTGGTACAAGAATTATTTTGAGCTGATTATTTTTTAAAACAGCAGACACAGATAAGCTAGGAAAGAAGAGTGCAAGTTACCCTTTCATACGGGAAATTTATATTTATAAAGGCACTTTCCATTTGTAAGGGTGTCTCCCTCTCTGTACCAGGAAGAGATGGGTGACCCTAAATCACAAGACACTCTTATCCATGAAGAAGGCAAAATCTGCGTAACAAACTACCGTGCTTTTCCTGGTCATCGCCCCCACGACTGGCCTTCCCCACACCCATCTTTTGTGTTCAGTGAAGATGGTGTTTCAGCCTGAGTTCTAAGCCGCCGCTTAGAGAGTTACTCATTTTATCCTGGGTGTCTCCCATACACACGAGGTACACCTGTGAATAAACTTGTCTGTGTTTCCCTCATTAATTGATCTCTTTTGTAATGGGGCCCCGGCTGAGAATTTAGAAGGCTAGAGGGAAAAAGTTTTCTCTTCCCCCACAAAGGTGATACGTTCAGCCTTGCAGTTGCTGGCTGTGAGGTACAGAGGATGGGGTTAGCCGAGAGAAATGCAGAATTAGAGCTTTTCTCTAAAAGGTGGGGATTGGACAGATGGATAGGTTTAGGCTTCACAGCTGAAGCTACAAAGTAGCTGAAGTCAGCAAAGGAGAGAGTGCAAGTGGAGAACAGAAGTGAAAAAGCCCTGAAGGAAGCAGTGGTACCTCTGCTGTAGTGTCAGAGCAAAGTGTCTGAGCAAAGCCAGATCCTTACAAGGTCCTGTGCTTCTCCCTCCAGGGAGGGAGGCTCTTGTCAAAGGACAAGAAAGTGTCTTAGAGCATATCTGTGGACATGTGGGGGCCTCGTGCCACCTGCCCAGTGGAGAGGGCCATCGACCACATGGAGGACCAAGCTGCGTCAAAGAGGGACAAGGACTCCCCCATCTCACAGGTCAGAATGAGGAGGAGAGAGAAGGTAATTAGTTTTTATGGAACAGAGGATTTGACCTATTTCTTCCTCTGAATTTAATCAACCCAATACTTGAAAGGTTGGGAAACAGTAGACGTGGGAAAGAAATTCTGTGTCTGTGGGGATCCAGCCGTGTGAGCCGCAGGAAAAGCAGGCGTGCGCTCTCGCGGTTGCTCCGCTCTTGGTGGTTGAACAAGGACAAATGAATTGTCCTGCAGGAGGCAGGACTTAGGAAGGGTCTGAGTTGGGGACTTCTGTGCAGACGTGGTCAGCTCCTGAGAGCGCAGAAAGGTCTCCAACAGCTGTTCTCAATCTTGAGCACATCACCCGGAGGGTTTGTCAAAACACAGATTGCGGACCTCACGCTCAGAGACCCGGATTCAGTGCCTCTGGGGCGTGGCTGGAGAATGCGCAGCTCTCACAAGTTCCCGGGGGTGTTGGTGCTACTGGTCCAAGGATGACTCTTTGCGAACCCACTGGTCCACGAGATCCCCCACGGGTGGTGTGCATAGCATACCTTTACCCAGGATCACGATAGACAGCACACAGGTGACCATTACACACAGACAGTCGTGTATATATTTTCATGCATATTTAAAAAGTACTACATGCCTATAAAATTCATGATTTTAGGAATATTCTGGTTTAGAACAAGACTGAAGTGGGCATAAGCAAAAACTAAGTCAAATGTAAATAAAAATACTTAGCCAAAAATTAGTGTAGGTAAAGTGAGAATACAGGGTAAGTCAGAAAGTGGTATGCAAATGGCTAATATTTAGTAAATGTGAACATAAAAAGGAAGTCACCATACATTTAATATACTATGTAGTTAGGGGTCAGGGCGGGTGTTCAAAAATTAACACACGGAAAGGTATGGACACTGCACAGTCAGAACAGACACAGTCAAAAGCAGTCGGGTCTGCTGTAGAAGAGAACGCAGCTAAGCGTCAGCCCAGTCAGGGCAGCTGATTGGGTCTCTGCTTCACAGATGAGAGAGCTGAAGTTTCGCGAAGTTGTTTTCCGAGATCACGGTCAAATTGGGAGCAAAGCTGCAACCGGAACATATAGAGCACCGCAGACATAAGCACAGCAAAATGTGCCCAGGGAACTCATGCGGAAAGCCGGGTGCACTCCACACAGCCCCACCCCCAAAACAGAGGGGCTTCCTCCTTCGTACCACGGCCCTACGCTGGGCCCTCCTTCCTCTCCCATGGGGGACCCCGGCCCTCCACAGGGGTCAGTGGCCCACGTGTTCATTACATATGTATATACAAGCCCTGCCTAGAAATCATTTTGATTGATTACACTTGTTCAAGACATATTTCTAGAGCACTGCTGGAGCCAGGACACTGTGCTAGATGTAGGACACAAAGCAATGAGACGTCAACCCTACCCTCAAGGACCTCACAGTCACGGATGGCAGCAGATAAGAAATGATTACGCGGAGTCAGGATGCTCTGAGGGGAGTTGCACACCACCAGGTGGAGAGAGGGTGGTCCAAGGCACCCCAAAGCTGGTGACCTGACCTGGGTCCTGAAGGCCAGGAGGACGTCCCCAAGCAGAGGGGGGATTCGAGGCTGTTCCAGGCCGAGAGGGGAGGACGTGCAAAGGGGTTTCTTAAGAGAGGGCATGGTGCCCTGCAGAACCAACATTGGTTCAGTGTGGTTCAAGCACTGAGCGTGGGAGGGCGTGATAGGAAAATAGCACAGTGTGTGCTGTGTGCCACGCACTGTTGCAAGCACTCTGTACACACACACACACACACAAATTCTTTGTGCATCAATTCATATATACATGTATATGCACAAATGAATTAATTATACATATATATGTATTATTAATATACAAGGGTGAGTCAAAAATTATCCGCACTCCAGTTATATGAAAACTCCTGTTGGCCACAATCTTATCAGTGCTTTCCGTTCAAGGCTACTGTCTCCCCAGTCACTGCTGTGCAGGTGTGAACGCGTTACATCAGTTCATCTGTAACTGCTGTGCGAGCAAAAATGGACGCCCCACGTGAGATTTGCATGAAAGAAGAGCAGCGTGCAGGGATTCGTTTTTTGTGGTCTGAGGGTATACCTGGTGCTGTTATTTGCCAAAGATTTTGTGCACAGTATGGAGAAAGTGTTTTGTTGCTAAGAAGTGTGTATGAATGGATAGAGAAGTTCAAGGAAGGTTGCACACGTGTTAGCCATGAAGAAGGAGCCGGACACCCATCCACATGAAGACGTGAAGACAGCGGTGCGTTTGTGGCTCCCAGCTCAGCCTAAAACATTTTTTAATGAGGGAATATGAAAGCTTGTTGACAGATGGACAAAGTGTATTGAAAAGCAAAGAGATTATGTCAAAAAATGATGTATTTATCTTTTCCTAAAAGTTAATTAAAATAAATTCTACATCCAGAGTGCGAATAATTTTTGACTCACCCTCATATGAACATATCATACACATATATACACTATGTGTGCATTATATGTTGGTACATATAAATTCATATACACATATGTATACGTCTCTCATATATGTAATGTGTTGATGAATAAGTAAAGTTAAGACTGGGGCAGGGAGGGTGGGGGGGACTTGGGGGGGGAGTCAAGGAAGGGAGGGCATACGGGGATATGTGTATAAAAACATATGATTGAACCTGGTGTACCCCCCAAAAAAAAATAAAAAATAAAAAAAAAAAGTAAAAAAAAAAAAGTAAAGTTAATTTTACCTTCACAAGCCTACCAGGTAAGTACTATCATTATTCCCATTTAGAAGACAGAAAACTGAGGCACAGAAAACCTTAATAATTTTCCCAGGGAAAATTATTAGTAAGTAGAAAAAAATTAGTAGTAAAATTATTAGTAATTTTCCAAGGAAAATTATTAGTAAGTGGCTCAGCTGGGATCTGAACCCGGGCCATCAGATTCTAAAACTTGAGCTCTTACCCACTAGCCTATGCAGGACTGTTAGAGGGAGGGTGGCAAGGAATGCAGACAGGCTTCAGACACGCAGGGCCTCAGACCCCATGCTGGACGGATGCGACTTGAGGATGGCCAGCTTGAAAGGTTTCAAGCAGAGGAGAGACGGGATTCATTTACTCAGTCAGTCGGTCAACACATGATTATTAATTGCCTACGTTATGCCAGGTACCGTACACCAGACCCTGGCAACAGAGCAGCGAACAAGGTAGGAAAGATCCCTGCAGTCAGGGGGCTTATCTGCTGGCAGTGGGAACCGTCATTAAAAGAAAAAGTCCACAATGTGTTCACCATGGTGGTAAGCAAACAGAAGCGCGGGTCAGGGTTGGATGAAAGAGTGCAGCCAGGGGCCCAGCCTGTTCTAAGGAGTTAGCGGCAGCTTCCCAGAGTAAGGGACATGCCCTCTTACGGCTGCGAGGGCGGGAACTGGGCAGAGGGCAATGGTGTGTGTGGGGGGGAGATCGGAGGGAGTTCCAGGCTGGAGAGCTGGGTACGCTGGGCCTTGTCACAGCCAAGTGTATCTGCAGCACAGAATCGGACTCGGGAGCAGGAAAGGAAAAGGAAGAGTGGGCTTTATTTTTGGAAACATTGAGTCTGAGGGTGTCAAGAGGAATGGAAATGTCCAGTGGGCTTTGGGTACAGAGGTTGGATACAAGGATCTGGGCCTCAGGAGAGAGGCCAGACCTGAGGCTATAGATCTGACGGGCAAACTCGGCAATCAGAACCCAGAGCTGCGAGAGTGAATGAGATTGTGGGGGAGAGGCTGAATAGAGAGAGAAAACGGCTGCCGGTGGCTCCCAGTATAGACCAGGAGGCAAACACCTGAACTCTCTGGGGCAGAAAGGAGGGGGTATCAGCCATAAACTACCATAAGTGGGTCTTCCTACCCCCGCCCTCCACCCCCACCCCAGGCCTCACGCTCACAGCCTTACATACAGACTTTTAGCTAAATTTCCATGAAGCTACATACGCAGTCTTCCTATCTGTGAGAGTGTGTGTGTGTGTGTGTGCGCAAAAAGTGTTAATTTGCTGTATATTAAGCATTTAATGGATATCAACTTTTTAAAATAAATGTATCTATTTATTGGCTGTGTTGGGTCTTCGTTGCTGCACAAGGGCTTTCTCTAGTTGCCACGAGCAGGCGCTACTCTTTCTTGCAGTGTGGTGGCTTCTCTTATTGCGGAGCACAGGCTCTAGGCAAGCAGGCTTCAGTAGTTGTGGCATGTGGGCTCAGTAGTTGTGGCGCACGGGCTTAGGTGCTCCGTGCATGTGGGATCTTTCCGGCCCAGGGCTCAGACCCGTGCCCTCTACATTGGCATGTGGATTCTTAACCACTGTGCCACCAGGGAAGTCCTATACCACAATTTTTACAAGGTTTGATGTTCCTTGATTTTAAAAAATACTTAAAACCTCAAAAACTGGAAATAGTCTGATCTCCCTCAACTTCCAGGAGGCCCTGAAAGGGTGGGTGGGATTTTCCACGTCTCACTATCCCTCCCAAGCTGTTTGGTTTCTTCATTCTTCCAGCTCTCCAGGGTGTTCTTTTCCAAGAACAGTCTCTCTGAGGCTGGATGAACTCCTGCCAGCAGCCCCCTTAGTAACACCCCTTTTGGATCTCTCAATCCTCTGGAGTCCCTCCCCCACCTTCTTTTTTTTTAAGCTGGAAAGAGAATCAGGAACAACCAAATCTTGGGTGAAAGTGAACCAAGGTCAAAGAACATGTGGATTCTAATTCCAGGGCTTTTCACGTGCTTCCTCAAGGTGTCTGAGCCTTCATTCAGATTCATTTTAAGATATTCAGATTGTCAAATTTCATTTGGCAATAATAAATAGACTTGTGGTTTTCTTTTGTTAATCAGATTTTTCTATGATGCTCTATGATAGAGAGCTCAAGTTTTAAGGCTATATTTGTGAGAATTCATGAGACTGAAACTAAGAGCCCAAAGCCCTGAATTTTGTTCCCACTTCCGCAACTAACACTGTGTGAGCAACCCAGGGTCATCTGTGTTTTTTTTAAATGAAGTTTCAAATCAGCAAGTGTGTGTTGAGAGCTTACTAGATCCAGGGCTCTGTGTTAGTACCATGGGAAAGAAAGTTCTCGAGCTCAGGAAGTGGAATATCAGGCGAGGGTATAATGATACAGTAACACCATGAGTCTGATACAATTCCCAAAGGATGGCAGTCAATCCGTGTCCCAAGGTGACTCAAAGAGCAGGAAAGACACCTCCCAGCAGCGGTGGCATTTGAAAGGACCTTGAAAGATCAGGTGGTCTTGAGAAGATGAGCGTGGTACTGAGGGCCAGAGAAGGCAGAGGGGGTGGACGGCGGTGGGCACAGCATTCCTGGTGGAGGAAGAGCATAAGCAAAGGCACAGACGCGGAGAAGTCTGGTAGTTGCTCAGGGCTGTGCTTGCAGTTGCGGCGGATCCACAGTGAGTTACGCAGAGAAACTCAGAGTAAGCGTTTAGAAACTTACATAGTAGTTGGAAGGGGTAATTTTCTGTTCAAATTCATAATGTTTTTAAAAATTGAGCTTGTGTTTGTGTATGTCCTTTTATTTCATTTTTCACTTACTGTTAAAACTCTTCTGTATTTTACTATTGCAATCAATTGGAAATTTTTAAATCGGCCCTTCATCATACATAGTTTAAGAAGCACTGGGGTTCAGGAAACATCAAGTCTTTAGCTCCTTACAGGGTCGAGTGTGAAGCAAAACTGGAAAAAGTACACTCAAAGAGGCATTTTGAGTCATACTGTGAGGAATGGCTTTTTAAAGGTGATTTAAGTCTATTTGTGGGCTCAGAGAAGGCAAGGAGACGGGAAAGGATGGAAAGAGGAGCTGAAATAAGTGAACTCTTCTACGTGTTGGCTCTAATTTTAATTTTTTATTAGTACAGATGAAACAAAACGTGTCTAAGGGTCATGCGTGGGCCATTGGTTTGCCATGTGATTGATGTGAGCAGACGGGGCTGAGTTACTCAGCTGCACAGGCCAGGCAGGGGACCAGCGCTGTGGTCCCCAGGGTCCCAGAGGCCACGGAAGTGGAGCTCTGTCACTTAGATGGCGCAGGAGCAGTGAGATGTTTCCCAAGAACTGAGGGCAGCACAGCGCAGAGAACCCGGAGACTCGGCTCTGGGCCGGCAGTGGCCTATGCACCAACAACCAAAGACTGGGCAGCAATGAGAACGTCCCGGGGTACCGGGGGTGGAGGAGGGGGTCAGTGAGGACACTGACCCGCCACCCACTCCTCGGCACTTCTGAATGTCCCCCAAATTTAGGCACAGCCCTCGGAAATGAGAGCAAAATGGACTCTCGCTATCGTAAGTGGACAGTGATCGACCTTCTACCACACGTGCAAAGGAGGTTCAGGCAGAAATTCGGTTCACATGTGTGGACTGTTTTATTTCACTTTCTCCAGCAATGCTTGGATTGGACAGGCTGGGACTGGCTTTATATCCCGTGAGTGCTATCAAAGAGGCCTTTGCCAGAAGCAGAGCCGTACTTTTTAAAAAACAAACAAACAAACAAACAAATTCTAAATACTTCCTCACTGTGAGGCAAGCGTGAGAAAAAGGCAGCAGTTTTAAAGACACACACTCTGCTGAGCGCTGCAGCCTAGGGCTGCCGGAAAGTTGGGTTCAATGGGGAAAGAACTCAAACCCTCATTAACAATCTAAATGATTTATTCCTACATAGTCATCAGCAGGACCCACGAGGTCAGGTCTCAGGTCCCGGCAGCGCCGTCGGGGAGACTGCGTGATGACAGCTGGAGGGGAAGGGATGAGGGAGAAGGCTGGGCCCGGGCAGCTGACACGCGTGCCCAGCATGGCCTGTGAGGCACCCAACACGGAATTCCCGGGAGGCTGCTGCTCTCATCCGCCAAAGCTAAGTGAGGGTGACACAGCCAGCGTGAAAAACAAAGGGGAACGGAGCGTTCAAGCGCAGATGAGGGTGAAGAGCGAGGGTTTTCTCCCTTTTTATTAAACCCCAGTGGCAGGGGTTTACCATGGTAGGAGCACACTGACCATACTTCCCAGGGAGCTCTGTAAAAGAAAGAGCTGGTGCTTTTCCTGACCCGAGGAGAGCAACTGGGGCCAGGATCTCACCGGAAAATAGGAAAATCTGTTTGAATTAAAAGTCCCCATGGGAGAGCTGAGAAATATGTCTTGACCGATAGCGGCTGTATTTCTCCCTTTCTTTCTACTGTGCTTCTGCTCTTTAGAATTTATTTTACTATAATGGAAATATTATCCAAATGACCCTCCAGCCCTTCCAGCCGTGCTGAGTATGAGGGTGAATAGCTTATAGGAATGACGTCCCGTCACCCATAATGATGGCTGAAGAGAGGGGAGCAGGTCATCTTGCAGCAGCTAATCCCCTCTTGTAAACGTGATAATATACCCGACAGCCTGCTCTCACATCCGCCCCTGCGCCCTAACCACTGCAGCGGCCTCCTGACCGGCCTCCCGGCAGCTTGCTCCTTACCAGCTACACTCTGTTCTCCACCCAGCAGCCAGGAGGATCATAAAGCCCAAGTCGCAGCTTGTCACCCCGTTTAATACCATCAATGGCTTTCTTTTGCACTTAGAATGAAACCCACATTTCTTGGCCTCCAAGGCCCTGCAGACTGTGTCAAAGATAAACAAAGTCAGATGCTAAAGTGGTAAGGACAGATTTTAATCAGTAATACATTCTGCAAGAGGAAAGAGTCCATCGTGAATGGAACTCAACCTAGATTTTTTAAGGAAGCGCAAGGTTACAAAGGGCTAGTCAGTATAAGTGTGATTACGCTAGCTGTGTCTGCTGGCTGGCCACTCTGGAGGTTAGGATACTACCTTCCAATAGAGACTGAGAGACAGAGGCCTTATCCTGTCATGGCCAGAACAGACCGCACATTTTTTGACAGTCTTGAGTTTCCTTAGGTAGGTACTTGAAGTGGGGGCTAGGGTTATCTTAGGGATGTGGCCTTGAGTTGTGAGAAAATATGTTAGTGTTTGTTCAAGTCTTTATAGACCAAGTTTTGTTTTGTTTTGTTTTGTTTTTAACATTTTTGCTTTTTGTTTTGTTGTTGTTTGCTTTTTATTTATTTTTTGCTGTGTTGGGTCTTCATTGCTGCGTGCAGGCTTTCTTTAGTTGTGGCGAGCAGGGGCTACTCTTCACTGCAGTGTGCAGGCTTCTCAGTGCAGTGGCTTCTCTTGTTGCGGAGCACGGGCTCCAGGCACGTGGGCTTCAGTAGTTGTGGCACGTGGGGCTCTAGGGCACACAGACTTCAGTAGTTGTGGCACGCAGTCTCAGTAGTTGCGGTGCAAGGGCTTAGATACTCCGAAGCATGTGGGATCTTCCTGGACCAGGGATGGAACCCATGTCCCCTGCCTTGGCAGGCAGATTCTTAACCACTGTGCCACCAGGGAAGTCCCCAGACCAAGCTTAAGACCTAGTTGAGGAGGGGGCTCAGAGGAGCCTGGCTCAAGTTAGGCGGAAAAGAGAATCTTTGTCACCTGCCCTTTCCCTGCCATCATTCCCTCCCCACTTAACACCAACCCCCACACCCACCTGGCTCCTGCCCTCCTCCACCCTGCTCTGCCTTCAGCTCCACAGTACCATGCCCTTCCTGCCAGAGGGATTTTTTGCCCATGCTATTTTCTCTGCCTTTTTTTCCTCATTTCGGTATCCAGTAAAAGCTGATGTTTTATGACTCAGCCAGAAGGTCACCTCCTTCAAGAGGCCGCCTCTGGCCACCGTGTCTAAATCAGATTGCTTTCTGTTTGTCTCTATCTCCTTTGTCTTGTTGCTGTTTTCTGTCTCCCTGTTGGGCTGTAGATTCCATGAAGATGAAGATCAAATCTGTCTTCAACATCATTATATCCCCAGCATCTAGAGTGGGACCGATCAGATGCTCAATAAAGAGCTGCTGAAGGAAAGCATGAGTGAATGAATGAATGTTCTCCACCCTCGCCCAGGTCTGACTTGCTCCTAGACTGACCCCCCGTGAGTTACTTGGGGTTTACCTGTCATTTGAGCACAGAATAGTTCTGTGAGACTTTGAAGCAGAAGGTAGAGAATCTTGTGTTCCTGCATCAAAGTAGAATTTTACTTAAAATGTCCTAATATCTGAGAGCCAGTGCGGGATTAGGGCAGATCTGGAGGAGGTCCCCGTCCCCTCCCTTCTTTACAGCCTGCAGGCGAGCTCCAGTGCTGCGGTTTGCAGGGAGGATCCCTGGGACGTCGGGCTCCAACGTGAAGGCTGCATTTGGAGCTGACTTGCAGGACAATGCCCTTTACGAGATGATCAAAGCGTCTTTGAGAAACCTGACTTCCCAACACGACAGGGATCCCTGCCCAGCTCCTAGTATCCTGGGGAAAGGCCAGTTCTCAGAAATTTGAAAAAAGGAGAATTTAGCCAGTACTATGCTTAGTGAAATAAGTCAGACAGAGAAAGACAAATACTGTGTGATATCATTTAGATGTGGAATCTAAAAAATAAAACAAACTAGTGAGTATAACAAAACAGAAACAGACTCACAGAGAACAAACCAGTGGTTCAGTGGGGAGAGGGGAGAGGGGAGACAAGCTAGGGGCAGGGGATTAAAAGGTGCACACTGCTATGTGTAAAATAAATAAGCTACAAGGATGTATTGTACAGCACAGGGAATATAGCCTATATTAAATAACAACTATAAATGCAGTATAATCTTTAACAACTGTGAACCACTATGTTGTACACTGAAACGTATATAATATTGTGGTTCAACTACACCTCAATAAAATAATAATTAAAAATATTAGAAAAAAGGGAAATGACGAAGCCTATGTGGGTGATTCAGAGAATTAGCAAATCTACCTGAGGGCTCACTGGGGTGTTGCGAGGACAGAAGGAATAATGGTATCCACAGGAAATCTGCAAAGCAGATTATTTAAATGTATACGTTAATATGTGAGATCATAAGCTCTGCTTTATTCATCGCCTGCCTTCACCCACACATTCAGAGTTGGCTCTTCTATGACGTTTAGGGGAAGCTCCGTCAGAACTCTATCACCCAAATGTCCATCTCCGTTGCCCCCTCCCAACCCTGCTCCTCCAAACCCTTTCCTCGCTGCCTTATAGGACACGACACATTCCTGGTTTTCTTTTTCCTGCCAACCATCTTTCTCATGAAAGTCACTTTTCCATGAGTTTTCCTCTTACTCCCACTTAACTATGAATCCCGGATTTTCCTAGGACGCAGTCACTAGCCCTCTTTTCTTTCTGTGGTTTCTCAGGGAGCCCATCCTCATGGTTCAACTACAGCTTTACACTGACCTAGCCTGGACCACTGACTCAGGAGTGTTCACAGCTGCTAGTCAGGAAACATCATTTTCCCTCTACCCTCTGAGCTCTTGGCTGAGACCCCTGTAACAACAACAACAACAACAACGATAAAAACAGATTAACTAGAGAAAACCAAGTCATTTATTAATACGTGCAGCACGCCTCATGCAGGAGAACCTAAACCAAAAGTAACACAAATGGTGGTTTAGAATTCCAGCTTATAGAGCATCTTCAACAGAGAATGGTACATATGTAGAGAAATGACAGGATGGAGCAGTTTTAATCTTCCAAGGGCGGCAAACTAAGGAGGGAAGATAAATATATGGAAGGAAACTAACAGATTAGATTTGTTTACAGATTTCGCTGTTGCATCTCTGGGCTGATAAGAGTCTGTCTCTAGTAAAAGGAGAATTTATATCCTGCCTTCAGGCTGAAAAAAGCGGGAGCTTATTCTGGGTTTGCTGCTTCTCAATTGCCTTCAGCTCAAAATAATTTTTATGTCAAAGAGGCATATCTATTTTGCAGTAACATATTGTGGTTTCCTTCACATTTACATCAACCATCACCTCAGACTCAGTAGGCCCTGAACTTGATTCTGCATGTTCCCCAGTGGTTCACTTCTACCGGTGCTCCTGTTTCTATGCCTGCAACCCACCATTCTTCAAATCTCTGCTGTGTGACATTCCCGAGGGCACCTTTAAGCCATCCCCTTTTCATCCCATGCTGAGTCACTCCGGCTCTGGGTTGTTTCTTTTCTTTTTAAAATAAATTTAATTTATTTTTTGCTGTGTTGGGTCTTTGTTGCTGCATGCAGGCTTTCTCTAGTTGTGGTGAGCAGAGGCTACTCTTCGTTGCCATGCATGGGCTTCTCAGTGCGGTGACTTCTCTTGTCGAGGACCACGTGCTCTAGGCATGCAGGCTTCAGCAGTTGTGGCACTCTGGGCTCTAGGGCACACAAGACTTAGTCGTTGTGGCGCACGGGCTTGGTTGCTCTGTGGCATGTGGGATCTTCTCTGACCAAAGATCGAACCTGTGTCCCCTCCACTGGTAGGCAGAAGTCCTGGATTGTTTCTTTTAACTCTCTCTGGCATCTATCTTCATGTTAGGACTACTTCAGTTGCAAGTGACAAAACCCCAACCCAACCTCCATCAAGCACCTGAAGGAATTTATGGGCTCATATATCTGTAAAGCAAGACATTTTCAGGAATTGTCCTTTTCCACCTCTTGGCTCTGTTTTCATGTAGTTTTCATTGTCAGCCAAGCTTTTCTTCTGAGTATCACGTATGGAAGGTGAATGCTTCATGCTCCCTGCACGACTAAGGAAGTTTCAATTCATTCCCATTCCATTTCTACCATTAAAATTGAGCTTCACTGGCCTGCTTTTTGTTTTTAATGTTAAATCATGAAATTCCAGACCCTGGCCTTAAAAAAAGTCTTCATAATTAACAGAAGAGTCTAAGGGAGAGATGGAGATGTTCTCTCCCAGAGAAGAAGACCTCTCTACATTTACAACTTGTTGAAAAAGATCTGATTTAATGGAGCTTTAACTTGATAGCATTCATTAGAATATCAAACTTGTCTTTCTATGTGATGGAGACTTCCGTAGATATTCCTAAGTGTTACCAACTTGTTCAGTTCATTGTCTTTGGAAGAATAATTTGAACAAAAGGGTCTAGTAAAACTGCTAAGGCTTTAAAAAAATGTTGCATGTTGTGAAAATAACCTTCAAAGAGCAACCTGTATCTCTGATTTGTCGTCTTACTTGATAATGCATTGGCCTGGTAATAATGTTGAAATTGCCACCTCTGCATTTCTGAAACCATATGAACGCGTGCAAATATTCTAGGTTCTGTGAGCCATGTGTCTCTGTCACAACCATTCAACTCTACCCTCATAGCACCAGAGCAGCCAGGAAGCAAATGGGTGTGGCTGTGTTCCAATGCCACTGTACTTAGGGACACAAAATTTGAATTTTATATAATTGCCATGTGTCATGAAATGTTCTTCTTTTGGTTTTTCAGTTATTTAAAAACATATAAACCTTCCTTATCTCTCATTTGCACTGAATACTCTGTCTAGAACTGTCTTCCCCCATTTATTCATGGGGCTAACTCCTTTACCTCCTTACATCTCTATGTTTTACCTTCTCAATAAGGCCTAAACTGACTATCCTGTCGTTTCCCACTGCCCCCACTGTCCCCATCTCCCCTCCTATTCTGCGTATCTTGTTATGACTTTCCCATAGGACAACACCTTCTAAAATATGAAATAATTTACTTACTTATAACTATATTCTTTATCTTCCCTTGCCAGAAGGCAAGCTCTCCAAGGGCAGAGGTTTTGGTGTGGAAGTTCACAGGTGCATCCAAAATGCCTAGAAGACTGCCTGGCACACAGACAACACTGAACAACTTTGCTGAATAATTAAGCAGATGGATTAATAACCTCTCAAACCCCTGGTCCACTATTAGATCGGAGCTCAGGTCATTTAATAATGAAAGTCGATTTTCCCTTCTCAATGTAAATACATCGAGGGCTTAGTCTTCAGAAATAGAATTGTCTAAGATTCACTTCTTGTTGGACACTTCATTCAAGATAGGCCAAAGGACTCCTTCAAATGCAGGAAAAAAAGACAAAACAGTTTGTAAATAAAAAAGAGTTGAGGGCCTTCCTTGGTAGCACAGTGGTTAAGAATCCGCCTGCCAATGCAGGGGACATGGGTTCAATCCCTGGGCTGGGAAGATCCCACATGCCGCAGAGCAACAAAGCCCTTGTGCCCCAACTACTGAGCCTGTGCTCTAGAGCCCGCAAGCCACAACTATTGAGCCCACGTGCCACAACTACTGAAGCCTGCATGCCTAAAGCCCGGGTTCCGCAACAAGAGAAGCCACTGCACTGAGAAGCCTGTGCACCACAACAAAGAGTAGCCCCCACTCTCTGCAACTAGAGACAGCCCACGCAGCAGCAACAAAGACTCAACACAGCCAATAAATAAATAAGTAAATAAATTTATTTAAAAAAAAAAGTTGAACGCTTATAATCTGCTGTATGTCTTTTCCAAAATTAGCTTTATCCTCTGCTCGAGTCTGGTGGTCCCTGCAACATTCTGTGTGTCTGAATCCTCTTCCAATCTCCTCACACATAGGGGTGATGACCAGAGAGTTTCAAGTGCCTGATAACTTGTGCTCGAAATAGATGTGGTCAGGAGCCAACAACTTAGTTTCTTTTGCGTTAAAGAGTCAATTCCAGAAAACAAAATGCAAACGCTGCTTTCCCCCGCTTCTTAAAGAAATGCATTCTCGGCAGTTGCATGTAAGCATTCCTTTATTATTTTCCCTTCCCTGACTGGTCATTTTTCTTCTTATTTTTTTGGCTAGTATCTCATTAATTGCACGTTAATTAGACAGCTAGCATACACCCCAGTACGTGATTATAGCTGCAGCTCTGAGGCAAGACACTTTGGGATCTGGTTTTCCTGGTTCACTCAGTAAGCATCTCGTGTGGAAAACAGAGACTGTCTCGCAGTGCCTCCTTGAAGCTGCATGCTGACCTGACGGCACACTTCGTACGTCTCAAAATGCATCGCTTGCACACTCTAGATCATAAGTATTTCTCTACATGCCTAGCTTTGCTTTCATGCTCGAACGTCCTGAAACGAACTCATTCTCATGCCCCACGAATGCGAACGCAGTGTCTCATTATACGCCGCTGAAATGAAAGGAAACGTGTGGTGGGCTCACCCCGAAGGACTGAGAGCTCCCCGCAGTGCGGCGGGAGAGGTCCCTCCGGGTCAGGCCCTCGCCCGTGCGCGAGCCTCTGAGCGCGCGTCCCCCCCGAGCCTGCGGCGACGGCGGGCACCCTGACAGACCCGCGGCCCCGTCACGGCTGTGGCTTCCCCGGGGGCGCCTCCCGGCGCGCGGGAAAGGGCCCCTGCGAGAGGTCCCCGCGTCCGCGGCGTCAGAGGCGCGCCCAGGCCGCGGGGGGCACATCGTAATTAAAGGAACGGACGCGCACGCCGAGAACACCCGTCTGCACGAGCCAATACGCGGCGTGGCCGATGGCGGCGGTCCTACGCAGCCGTCCCCGGCCCGCGGTCCCCCGGACGGCGAGGACACCGGCGGGCGGACGGCTCCTCCGCCGCCGGCCGCCGCGCGCGCCGCTCGCCGGCGGACAATAAAGTTTGTTTGAGCGCCGGCGTGCGCCGACGTGGCCCCGCCTCCCCGGCCCGGGCCGCGATTGGTGGGCGGCCGCCGGCCGTACGCCGCGATTGGCTGAGGCGGCCGTCCTCTCGGGGCGCCGGGCGCCCGCCCGCCCTCTCGCCGCGTCGCCGGGGTCGCTGCCGCCCGCGCCGCCTCGCCGCCTCGCCGCGCCTCGCCTCGCCTTTCCCGGCCGCAGCCCGGGGGGGCCGCCGGAGCGAGCCGCGGGGACCATGTTCCGACGCAAGCTGACGGCCCTGGACTACCACAACCCGGCCGGCTTCAACTGCAGAGGTGAGGCGGCGGCCCCGGGGCCGAGCGCGGCGCGCGGGCCGGACGCGGCCTTGTGTCCCCGGACCGCCCCGCGCCCTCAGCGCCTCAGCATCTCGCCTTGCAGCGTAGCCTCTGGGCGCACGCTCCCCGGGCGGCGCAGGGCCGGGAGCCGGGGGCGGCGCCGCGGGGCGTGAGGACGCGGGGGCCGCCCCCCGGGAGCTGAGGGGTGGGGGCGGGGCCGTCGGAGCCCGTCGCGCGGGCCGGGCCGCAGCCGGGACGGAGGCCGGGCCGCGCGGCGTCGGGCGGGCGCGTGTGGCCACCGGCTGCTTGCGGCGCGGGGCCGGTGCGCGCGCGAGCGGGAGAGCGGGGCGCGGGGGCCTCGCGGCGGGGCCTTGCTCGCGGGGGAGCCGGCTGCCCGCCGCCCGCGCGCCTCCGGGGCGCTTGGCCTGCGGTGGCCTCGCCAGGGGGAGAGCGGGCCGGCGCAGCCCGGCCCGTCCAGGCCACGGTGGACTTCCCGGGACCTGGGGGGGAGGCCCGAACTGGAACTCAAGCTCGAATCCTGTGATCGGAAATAACTCCCGAGCAGGCTGACCGTGGTTTGTTGGTCTCCTGTGGACGCGCGTCGACGTACGGAATCTTGTTTTTCTGCTCTGCCTTTTATTTAACAGAAAAAGAAAAGGTTCCGTGGCAGTAGAGCTTAGATCTGAACTTGACTCTTTGAGCCTCAGTTTTTTCACGGGTGCAGTGGGGATATGACCTACCTCAAGAAGGAGGGCGAGGATTAAATGAAACAACACATGTACTTTTCCGTGGATGCGTTTCGTGTGCCCTCACGGTACATGACAGTGGTAGTCGGTATCATCTTTCTGTGCGTCATTTAATGTCTTGTACTTTCCTATTGATATAAGTCCAAGCTTGCCCAGTCCTTCTTTCCCCCCTTCCCCATAGGAACTGGAATGATAACTGACACTTAAATAGCAAAACTGAGTGCCAGACACTGCTTTTATCCTTAAATATTTATTTAATCTTCATAACAACCCTTTGAGGTAAGTCTTACTATTACTCCCCATTTTGTAACTCGAGAATCTGAAGCACCGGTTCTGAGAAATTTTAGGTAATTAGCCCAAGTTCACACAACCACTAAATGTCTAGAGCCAGAATTTGAATTCAGGCCAGGATATGAACATAAGCTAATCCAAAGTTTGCACTTTCAACTTCTTCTTCAAGGAGCTCACGTAACATAATTTTGGAGTTTAAAAAAAAAAAAATTCTACGAGACTGTGGAGAGGGAAGTGTTTTACCTGTTACCTACTGCTTTTCGTGATTTATATGGTGTTTTTATTGCAGATGAAACAGAATTTAGAAACTTTATTGTTTGGCTTGAAGACCAGAAAATCAGACACTACAAGATTGAAGACAGAGGTAATTTAAGAAACATCCACAGCAGTGACTGGCCCAAGTTCTTTGAAAAGGTAATGCATTAGAAAGTAAAATAAAATGTACAGAGAGCTTCTCTAAAAATTATATGAAGACAGACAAGCTTAAAATTAGTGTTCTTTTAAAATAAATAAAAATAATGATCAGTGTTAGAAAAGCTAGATTTCAGGGATTTAACTTGTTTCCTACTGTATTTTGTTGTTTTTAAAGCAAATTATATTATCTCTTCCTACCAAGAATTCAGTATTAGATAGAAATAGTATGGTGAATCATTAGGTGTGAGGGTGGAGGGGAGTATAGAGTAGGCTGAGGAGAGAGGCAGGCTCCTGCGGTAAAGAGTTTGAACTTGACCCAACTAGGAAGGTATCACAGTTTTAGGTGATATGATTGGACTAGTCTTCCTACTCCTCACCTTTCCCAACCAATCCCTGGCTTCTTGAAACTGTCAGCTTTAAGCTTGTGTAGCTGGAGAGGAGACCCTTATCCCCAGTACTTAGATGAGTGCCTGACATACAAGAGAAAGACCTGTTTGTTTCATGAATATATATATATATTTGTATACATATATGTGTATGTATATAACTGAATGATGCATCAATATTCATTTCTGCATTTTTTTCTATAGCAAAACTTAACTCTATTCACATCCTTTAGGGCCCTATACCTGACTAGCTCGCTACCCATTGAAAACTAGCTTTATAGACCTATTAACTAATAAAAGTAATAGCACAAATAAACACTCAAAAAAAATTGTTTTGTCCAGAAACACTGAGACTTCTTAAATAAACAGTGACACATATTCTATAAATAGTAAAAATGACCAAAATCAGAATTTTTACATTACATTAAAAATGTAGCAGAAATACACTTAGAGAATATTAAAAATAACACTGACATGCTAGAAAACTAAGGTTATGTCTTGTTTTTGTTTATATTCAACATACACAGTTGTCCCTTGTTATGTACAATAGAAATAATCCTTAAAAAGATCTGTGTGTATTATTTTGGTGGCTGGAATAAATTTTTCTGTTGACCTAGATTAATTTTAGTAACATTTGTGCAGAAAATAGAGTTGTTTTCAAATTAGAATACAAATTACATTTTACAGTATCATTATTTACAGTAAACATTTTTATCGCGTTTATTATTTCGATGAGATCTTTTCCTTTAAGAATATGAAAAGTGACTAAATTTTTCATACTGGAACAGTGTGTTTAGGTACCTAACTTTCTCCTTTTATGAATTAGGGGATTGTGTAAGTTACATACTGCCTCTGTGACAGCGGGCAAGTTTATTAACCATTCTGTGGCTCAGTATTGTTATCAATAAATGGGGATAACAGTGGTGTCTGTCTCATGGGGTGGTATGTGTGGTAAATGAAGTATACCCATGTGCATGTTCACAGAGGTGCCTGGCCCATGGCAAGTGCCATATGTTCATTAATTTCCCTGCCTCTACTACTGTTATTGCTACTACTGGATTATTTTCCTTTGCCCTTAAAAAGTATTTTTCAAAATTTTGATAGGCTTCTTAAGACTGAAATATATGGTTAGGATTTTATATTCACTTACATCACATCTTATGGCCCACTCGTGTACAAGACAGTACAGAGTTCCACATGTGGAAGGATATTGAAGAGTACAAAAAACTTTCTGGTGAAAAACTCCCAGAAATGACAGTAAAGTAATATCACCTAAAGATAAATATTTTGGAACTTATGCAGATATTATCCTTCAAGGTGGTCTCTTTGGAATGATGATGCCATTGCTTAAAGCGTAGTTGAAACTTCTTGTGGAATTACTTTTAGATCAGAGACGTCTTTTGAATATCCTTAATGTTGACAGTTTTTTTTATACTTTGAAGGTGGGTTTGCTTTTTTGCATCATGACTAAATCTTGTGAATGAGGTGCTTTTTTTTTAAAGCAGGGTAATAAAATTTTTGGTTAGACAACAAATTATGGCTAAAAATGCTGATTCATTAATTATCCCCAAAAGGATTTCCAAAAAGGAATTCCAGAAGTTTTGAGTAACAGCATGGTTGGGGAAATTAGATTTTAAGTTCTTACGAGACTCATTTTAAGGACATACTCATTTGAATATGCAGCTTCTGACATTTATTCAAAATGCTTGTGTGTCACGTGGCTTATTCTATTTAGAAGCATTTCCACAATATGAAAGCTAAGGTTTAGATAATAATTGGTTTGGTTTTTTGTTGTTTTGGTTTGTCTTGGTTTGGTTT
Organism: Hippopotamus amphibius kiboko; assembly: GCF_030028045.1. Classification (NCBI taxonomy): domain Eukaryota; kingdom Metazoa; phylum Chordata; class Mammalia; order Artiodactyla; family Hippopotamidae; genus Hippopotamus; species Hippopotamus amphibius. The sequence goes on from NC_080187.1 coordinate 229,578,151, forward strand.
TTTGGTATATCCTCCTTTTTAAAGTCCTTTTTATTTAACTGCTGTATGTGTATTGAGACCTGGAATCAGAAAGTTTAGATTCAGGTCCTCCATTTAAGTTGTATAACTGTCAGCAAGTGTTGACCTCTAGGCTTCAGTTTTCTCACCTACAAAATGAAGTTATCCTAGATCAGTGGTGCCCTATCTGGAATCCGCAAAAGTAAAAATTTCAAAAAGCATGATGGGAATACTTCATTTTTTTTCCTAAGTGGTACTCTTAAGTGTTTCCTTCCTTTGGGTTATATAATTGCATCAAAGGTTTAGTAATAGAAATGTTATAAGAAAATCTTAGAGATCCAAACTAAGGTCTCTTTCAGTGGTACCATTTTTTAATTTGTGACTTTATACTAATAATGAAACCAGACTTTTTTTTCCCACCTCACAGTATCTCAGAGATGTTAACTGTCCTTTCAAGATTCAAGATCGACAAGAAGCAATCGACTGGCTTCTTGGTTTAGCTGTTAGACTTGAGTATGGAGATAATGGTATGTTTTGTGGGGAATGTGTGTTTTAAAGAGAGGGAAAGGAAAGGTGGGAAAGGAGTGTGAAAATGTAGGGAACTTGCCAGTTTGTCTTACATTATTTTACCTTTGGTTCATTTTAAGTTTTATACATCCTCATCTCACTTTACAGCATCTATTTAAAAATTTACTTTATGTAATCGTTTTTCTGTATCCAGCTCCCAAATTGTCTAGGAAAGAATTTTCTTTTTTAAAATTAGAGAGTCTCCTTATTATCATAAGATGTTAAAAGCACTGGTTTCCATTGGTATGTAGATTTTTCTTTTAGAATTTGAAGATGATGTCTTCTGAAGAAGGCTAGCTGAATGTCTTCTTACAAAGTCACATTACTTTGGTGAATTTGCCATCTTTCACAGTCTGTACCTTAGCCTTTCAAGTTCACTTGTTGCTACTGTCCCAGAATTGATAGAATTTCAAGTGTTGGTTGCAGCAGGTAATTTCACAAGAGAAGAAATATACATCTAATGCAAATATGCACTATAGACCAAAATACATTTATTATTAATGATTAATGTTATTTTATTACAGATACATGTATCATTGGAAGGTTTTGAATGTTAGTACCTACAGTGAAAATAATTTTCCAGTAAACTCTTTTCTCTCATTAGGCCATTTCATTTTGAAAGGCCGGCTAATATCTAATTGTAAGATCCAGTTATCTTATCTTACCTCCATCCTCTGCATTTATGTTCTCTTTCATGGGACTGTCAGTTCTAGTCCTTTTAATCCTTTGCATTTGAAGCCTTTTTAGTGTCTTTGGTCTCTCCCTTTTCCTCCCATCCTGTTTCATACATTTTTCCTTTGGCTGTTGTATCCTTCCTTCTCCATCCTCACTGCGGTTGTCCTGATTCAAGCTCTTGTCACTTTTTCCTGAGATTATTGTAAAACCTTTCATACTAGTCTCCCATCTGTGTCGCCTGCTGATCTCATCCACATGGCCCACCAAGCTAATTTTTTGAAACAAAAATGTTTTAGAATGCTACGCTTTGTTTCCAAAGGATAGTTCCTTTTATATATTCAGAAACACCATTGCTTTCTTATTTAACCCTACACCTTTTAGAGTCATTCGCCACTTTCCATTTTGCTTATGTCTTACTTGCCCCACTGAATTGTAAGCTGAATCTCAGCTTTGTTTCCTTCGTGGTACCTCTGTTAGTTTCCTACTGCTGCTGTAACAAATTACCACAAACTCGAGACTTAAGACAATTTACTGTCTTATAGTTTTGGAGGTCAGAAGTCCAACATCTGTATTAGGACTGAAGTCAGTTTGTCAACAGAGTTGGTTCCTTTTGAAGGCTCTAGGGGAAGATCTATTTCTTTGTCTTTTCCATTTCTAGAGGCTGCCTGCATTCCGTGTCTCTGGCCCCTTTATCTTCAAATCTAGCAGCATATCATCTTCTTAGCTGTCTGTGATTCTGCTTTCATTGTCACATCTTCTCTGACTCTGATCTTCCTGCCTCTTATAAGGATGCTGTGATTACATTGGGCCCACCTAGATAATCCAGGGTAACCCCTCACAGCCCCAATTGCAAGGTCTTTAATTTAGTCACATCCACAAAGTCCATTTTGCCATGTAAGATACCGTATTCATAAGTTCCAGGGATTGGAATATGGACCTTTTTTGGGGGAGAGGGATCAGTCATGATTCTCTCTGCCATAGTACCTGACATAGTTTCTTGTGTGCAGTAGCTGTGCTTATCAACTTGAATAAATGCTTGGTAAATTCAGTATATGAACGTTTACATGTACTGGTGTGGAGCATCAACCAGCTGTTTTTGCTGGTTTTTCACTCTTAAGTTTCAGTTGCCTTATGGCAGAAATCTTAAGGAAAGCTCAAAGACTTTTTCTTTACTGTGGAGCCTTTAGCAAAATCTGCCTGTTCTGGTCTGAGTTGGTAGGAACTCAATTAGTTAATTTGCAACAAAGTATTCTCCAGCTTTTCAAGTGTTTTTCAGCTATTCCCACCTAAAGTTGTAGCCACATCCCAGTTTGTTTCTATTTTACCCTATTTTATAGCCCATTTGTCCCACTTGTATAATACTTCAACTTAGGTTACCTGGGGTGTGCCAAGAGCAGTAGGTGCCCTGTGAGTGTGTATCCTTGTAGCTGGCTGGACCTGATAAGTACAGTTACTTCTCAGCCATAGCATGGTCTTTCTCAGTGTATAAAAGAAGATTGAGTTTGTATGTGAAACGCTGCCCTTAATCGGTAGGAGGCACTGTTGTTCTTTTATAGTTTTACATGAATAAGTTGCATTCTTCTTGACTTTTAAGTTATTTTAAATTTTTATTCTTATTTGGTGAAACTGTTGTGAATTTTTATTATTTGTGCCTTAACATTTTTTGAAGCCTTTTGCTAACTTGTCAATTAAGGTGATTAAACTCTGACTTAAATTCTTTTAACTTTTTTGACATAATTTTAGATTTACAGAAAGGTTGCAAGAGTAGTAAAAAGAATTTTTCCATCCTCAGATTCTGTAGATATTATTAACATTTTACTTCCTTTGCCTTACCCTTCTCTCTCTCTCTATATATACACACATATATACTCCTAATTTTTTTCTAAACCATTTGACACTAAGTTGTAGATGATTTCTCTTTTGTCCTTAAGTACTTTAATGTGCATTTCCTATAAAAAGTTGTTGTCTTACATTTATCAAAATCAGGAAATTAACTTTCTTTCCTGTTATCTATAGATGTTACTCACATTTCACCATTTGTCTCACTGTTCTTTATGGCAGAAACAAGCAAACAAAAACCTCCAAAGCAATCCTGGATCTCCTACAATCTGGAATAGTTCGTCTTTGTGTTTCAGGACACTGACGTTTATTTTGTATGGTGTCCTTCAGTTTGAGTGTGTCTGATGTTTCCTCATGTTTAGATTCAGGGTTTGTAGTTCTGTTAAGAATAACACAGAAGTGATGTCGCGTTCTTTTAAGTGCATCATATCAGGAGGCATGTGTTAGTGATACGCCTGAATACTGGTCATTTGTTCTGATCACTTGGTTAAGCTTTCTTCTGTGTAAAGTTACTATTTTCTCCTTTTAAATAAATATGTATCTTGTGGAGAGATACTTTGAGATGATTTCTGTGTTTTTCTTCCTCAAACCTTAGCTGTAGCATCCATTCAATGATTTTTGCCTGAGTCAATTATGTTGATTATGATGACCAGAAGGTGTTTTTCTAATTTCTTCATTCCTCTACATTTATTTTTTGGCTTTCCACTATAAGGAAGAGCTTTCCCTTCTCACCAATTTGTGTTTGTTTGTTTGATTATTCAAATCAGCATAGATATGTAGATTCTTATTTTGTTTAGTGGGTCTTAATCCTTTTTTGTCATCAAGTTTTTTGATGTTTACACTATTCCAGATTTGGCCAGTAGCTCCTTTAAGCTAACTGCTGTCTGACTTCAGTTTTAATGCTTTTATTTTCCCTTTTTTTTATTAGCAAATCATCAAGCACTATAGCCAAAGATGGCATTTTGGGCATTAAGTTTAGTGAATTACTATTAAATATTTTTATTTGTAAAGTCTTTAAAATATTATTATTTAGTATATTTCAAGTAAAAGTCATAAAATCTCCTTTTGGAATTCTTCATTTTAAGTCTGCATAAAGTAAGTTTATGTTTGTATATGATGGTGTATTTGAAGTGCTGCTTTTTTTTAGAAAACAAGGTTTTTGGTTTTGTATACTGCATTCAAAAGAAGGTTTGAGAAGAAACTTATTAGTGAGTTTGTATTTAACCTCATGTGACCTATGCTTAGCCTACTCCCCTTCTTCTACCCCTACCAAGTGTCAGAGGAAGCTGAAAAGCAGACTCTCCTAAAATTTAGATAGTGTTTGAAATGTTTTACTTTAAGAAATGTTAATGAAAAGATATTTGTGTCAGATAATCATTTTAACTTAAGAAGCTAGTCACATTGTCTTCTAGTAAATTTTTTTTTATAGCAAAAACAAAACTTTTTTTAACCCTTGAGTTGTCTTATGCTTATAACCAGTTTGGTTCAGTTGAATTCAGTAAATAAGCAATGCTTGTTTTACCTTAAGTTGAAGTGCTACAAAGTGTATTTTTGCCTATTTTTATAGCTGAAAAATACAAGGACTTGGCACCTGATAATACAAAAAATGCTGACAACGCAGCTAAAAATGCAGAGCCATTGATCAATTTGGATGGTAAGTTTATAAATGCATAAAAATGATCGTCTGCAGTTTTGGTTTCTTAAGTATTTTTTACCTCCTAGAATGAAGTCTTGGTTTATTTGGTTTTAGTAGATTAAGAACATTTCATGCAGACATTTGTGTTGATATTTTATTCTCTGTGCTGTTTTTTATTGTCAGTTATAGTGTGCTTTTGTTTTAAATCTGAAATTTAAAATGCTCTTCTTTTATCTATTTTGATTTGTATTTAATCATGGTGGTGATTGTTTGCCTTCCTGGATGCAGAAAATATTTTTTCTAATCTAATGACATTGTGAGACAACTGTTAAAATTTTTCAGTTTTAAATCCCAGATGTCTTTAAGTAACTCCTCCTTTTAAAAGTATTAAGATTCTAATTACTTAGATTATAATATGTTAAATATTCTTTCACTGACTGTGACCTGTAATTTATGAGTTACCTTTATGAATTAATAAGCTGCTTGGATGCTCTAGAGCTGCTGCTTGGAGAAAAGGTTTTGGGAAAACCGTCCATTGAAGGGAATCTGTGTATGAAAATTAATAGCTTTGGGAAGAAAGGTTAATTAATAGTGCTACCTAAATGGGCCTTACAGAGAAAGTTACAGGACCAACCTCATGTGAGTTAATTTAGTCATTTATTGGATTGTTCATTTTGGTAGATTAGTAGGAAAACCATTGATCTCATCAGTTTACTTAAGTGATGATACCCCATACTGCTTTTGTCAGCAGCAATTTTAGAAATTAAAGAGATTTGTTGTTACTAGAAAATAAAAATTTTTTGTTTGTTTACATATACGTCTGTAATTATATCCTTGCAGAGCTGTAAGTTTGCATTTTTAATCTTTTGTAGTAAATAATCCTGATTTCAAGGCTGGTGTAATGGCTTTGGCAAACCTTCTTCAGATTCAGCGTCATGATGATTACCTGGTAATGCTTAAGGTCAGCTTCATATTCTTGATTTTTGATAAAAACTGTATAGAATTTTAAAAACTCTTCATTTTCTAAAAGTAACTGTGTTTGATATTTAAATCTATGGTTGAATGAGTAAAATGTGGAGGAATGTGGGACATAAAGCAGATTTCATGAATTCATTGGTTTTAGATTACCTAACAGCTAATAGCAGAGTGTTTACTGTGTGCCTGCCACTGTGCTAAATCCTTTGCCAAGATGATCTCATTCAGTCCTCCCAACAATCCTAGAGGTAGATGCTAGTATCTTCTTTTTTTTTATTGAGATTGTGTACTTGAATTTTGCAGATGCTGAGGGTTTAAAAGAACCCCCAGAGCAGTTTTTTGTTTTGTTTTGTTTTGTAAATTTACTTATTTTTTTATTGGCTGTGTTGGGTCTTCGTTGCTGCACACGGGCTTTCTCTAGTTGCTGCGAGTGGGGGCTACTCTTCATTGTGGTGCGCAGGATCCTCACTGTAGTGGCTTCACTTGTGGAGCACGGGCCCTAGGTGCGTGGGCTTCAATAGTTGTGGCACACGGGCTTAGTTGCTCCGTAGCATGTGGAATCTTCCCAGAGCAGGGCTCGAACCCATGTCCCCTGCATTGGCAGGTGGATTCTGTTTTGTTTTGTTTTGTTTTGTTTTGTTTGCTTTTTAATTTTATTTATTATTTTTGGGGGGGTACACCAAGTTCAATCATCTGTTTTTATACACATATCCCCGTGTTCCCTGTCTCCCTTGATTTCCCCCCACCCTCCCTCGGGTCCCCACCACCCTCCCCGTCCCAGTCCTCTAAGGCATCTTCCATCCTCGAGTTGAACTCCCTTTGTTATACAACAACTTCCCACTGGCTATCTACTTTACAGTTGGTAGTATATATATGTCTGTGCTACTCTTTCGCTTCGTCTCAGCTTCCCCTTCACCCCCCGCCCCCTCCCAAACCTCAAGTTCGCCAGTCCATTCTCTGCTCGGCAGGTGGATTCTTTACTACTGCGCCACCTAGGAAGTCCCGCTAATATCTTTTTAAAATATGTACATGAAGAAGCTGAGACTTAAAGATAATAGATAAATAATGAAATAATGTTCAAGCTGACATAGAAAATAAATGATAGGATTTTAATCTAGGCACTTGACTTTATGGTCCATTCTTTTTTTTTTTTTTTTTTTTTTTTGGCTTCAGGGCATTTTGGATCTTAGTTCCCTGACCAGGGATTGAACCCATGCCCCCTGCATTGGAAGCACAGAGTCCTAACCCCTGGACCGCCAGGGAAGTCCTGGTCCATTCTTTTTCCTGTATCACCCCACTTCTCTTTAATCAGTCCTTTTAGAGATTCATGGTCTGTATTCATAAGATTGTGGAAAATGCCAAACTTCTAATGGTGAATTTGGTCAGAAACATCTAATATCCCCAAATCTCTTTGAGGAATGAATGTTTCTGTCCTCCAAGCCCCCCATCCTAGATAGGCCACTCAGTTCATACCTTCCAGCAGGGAAGCCTATGGTCTAAAAGATGTCTCTTATTTCTAAGAGGAAAAAATACACTCATGCTTCAGAAGATCTCTGTCAACTAATTACGATAGTCTAGTGGGGGGAAGGGGAGGGGCAGGGGAGTGGTACTTAAGATACCAGACTTGGAAGTTATTTTAGAAATTACATGATTTTATGAGAAATTAAAGAGCTTTAAATTACTTTGTAGGAAATTGAATAATTTTACTCTACCCACAAGAGATCATAATTTATTCTACTTTTTAGAATTATATTTATAAATGACAGTTGTAATACGAGAAGACTATTCTACTCCTAGATTATTATATAATTCTCTACACTGAATCTGAATGTTAACTCAGATTTTCTCAACTCACATCGGATGCCAAGAGACAAAAAGTTTTTAGTGAAGTTTAGCTCTTTCAAAGGCTTGTTCCTTACTCAGGCAATTACAGAAATTGCTTTGGAATAGTTGTAATGTGGTCATGTCAGCTTTAATCATAAAGTGAGTGAGAGGAGAACAGACAGTGCTGGCATCTTTGGGATACTAAAGTACAATGTAAGTCAGTTATGATTAAAAGCTTTATAAAATTCTAATCCTAGCTGCATGTTTGTCCTTTTGAGTTATTTTAAGAAGCATTCAAACAATACATGACAATATGGAAAACACCCATATTGCAGGTGTGAGAATCAACACATTGTTTGGCAGCTGGACTGTGTGAAGACATTTGCAATCACTGTTAGATTGGTTTAATTATTCTTTTTCAAATGTAGCATTTGGTTTGTTTTTATTTTTATTTTTTTAAGCTCTTTATTGGAGTATAATTGCTTTACACTGTTGTGCCAGTTTTTGCTGTAAAACAAAGTGAATCAGCTGTATTTATACATATATCCTCATATCCCCTCCCTCCTGCGACTCCCACCCTCCCTCCTTATCCCAGCCCTCTAAGGCATCACCCATCATGGAGTTGATCTCCCTGTGTTATGCAGCAGCTTCCCACTAGCTGTCTATTTTACATTTGGTAGTGTTTTTATTATTAAAAATAATTTTTCAAGTTTTTCACACTTTATTTTGGGGTTATAACTGTCATCCACTAATTAAAATTCCATTAAAAAATCTTACATTTTGAGTGTGTGCAGGTGCATATATGCACTTGTGTCTGCAGTGATAAAATGCCTAGATAATGAAAAAAAGCAATGTGTCCTCTGAAAGATCCAAGAACATTTTACTGTAATAAAGTGAAGAAAGCAGGAACAGTGTGCATGATCTGCCGCCCTTTGTGTCAAAGGTTGTGTGTGGTCATCATTTGATTGAGGCCTTGTGAGTGTACACAAGGATCTGGTAGCAATAATTGTTTTCTGAAAGGATGGCTGAGGCTTGGGTAGAAAGGAGACCTGCTTTTCCACCATGTATCCTTCTTTATTTAAAAATTTTTTTTTACCACACAAAAAGTACCTATTCAAAAAACGTAGTTGTTATGAACATAATTCCACATTATTAAATATTAGAAGTGAAAACTTTCATTACAATAGCTATTTTGTTTCTTTTTAATTTGCTGGGGAGTTTATTAATGAACTAGGTATTTCTAAATTAGGCATCCTTATTCTGTAGACTCAGAGAAGAAAAGGTAACAAACAGCCAATAAAAAGTAAAAATATTATTTTGGGATTTCTTAGGCAATTCGCATTTTGGTCCAGGAGCGCCTGACACAGGATGCAGTTGCTAAAGCAAATCAAACGAAAGAGGTACTTTTTTTAAAATTTATTTAAATAAATTATAAATTAATTATTACTGAAAGTTTCTTTGGGTTGTCATGAGTTTGCACTTTGCCTGAGAATGCTTAAGGTATCTATTCTGTGTTAGAACTGCCCAGAGAAAGAATAGCTTACTTCAGTGGGATTGAATTTGATTCTGAAGCAAATTGTATCCAGTTGTTTTTGAGTGAAAAACCAACTTCAGGTTTATCTCACTCATTACTTTTAAGAAGCAACATCCACAGTCTACCAGTACAGAACCACTGCATGTGCCCAGTTAAAGTTTATTTGAAAGAACTTACACTTGTGAAATTTACTGGGTTATTTTGACTAACTGCTGAAAAACAGGACACACCTCTTCTTTGTTAGTAATTCATTTTCTTTTTCTACATGTCTGTCTTCACCCTTTTGTTTCTTCAGAGAAATCTCATTGTTTCCTAGCATAAATCATAAGAAAGTAACTTGTTAATAATTCTAGGATATGTTTTAGGAGAACATACCAGATATCCAAGTGCCCCCATAGTCTCCTTGACTGGGTCACTGCAGAGAATGTTCTCGGGGTTGGCAGCTGCAGGTGTCTGATAATGCCCCTTCCTGTTACACAGATGTGTTGGGTACAGCCTGCATTCTGGACTGTGGTCCTTCTGTTGTGCCTCCCTCACCCTCCAATTCCCCAGTGTCTTTTGTCCTCTGACCCCATCTGTATTGAAGCCCAGAAGTATTAAAGAGTTATTAGTGCCAGGGCAGTGTAGTCCCCTCTGAAAGACACTTAGTTTCTTTTAAAGGTTTCTGTTGGCTTATTAATCATGGATGAGTCAGGCCACTGGAAGTTGAATTAGAGAGCAGCTTATCTCACCCACACTGTAGAACAGACAGTAGATTGTCCTGGCATACTAAAATCACTCGCTCATCGTTCAGCAAAACTAGGCCTTTGGTTTGGAAGGCAGTGCAGAAAAGGCCATAGCCAAATCTCTGCTCTTGTCTGCAAAGTAAAATTCAGTTTACTTTCAATGCTTCAAATAAATCTGAACTTTAGTGTCATCTCAAAAGATACTATGCTATAATAATACAGTGAAAGAGTTCTATAGTTGAGAGTTTTTATTTGCAGTCATTCATAACTAGCATCTGGAGCATGTGGTCATCTTCAGGGGTACCTGTTCCTAGGCGGTCTGTTGGCAGATGAAGGGAAAACGGAACCTCTGGTACCAGACTGACACAGAAAGCTACTCAAATAAAATTCTACTCTAGTTTTTTGCTCACAGAATTTTCATACCCCTTTGTTTCTTCACATATATAACATATTACTAGTGATTTTAAAGCATTTGGAGTCTGGGTAGATTTGTATTAATAGTCAAGAAGTGAGTAGTGACAGCTTAGCATTTGTAACATTGAAAATATAGTAGTGACTTTTTTAAAAAACTGGTAATGATTTTATACAGTATAATCAGCAGGAAGTCTAGATAGACTGCCTGTCCTCATTTTTTGATAGTTACTGTGAACTTATCGGCTTGGCATCACCATAGTCACCATCTTTGGTATTGCAGGTGCTGACTGGTTAGCTAAGTGGTTTAGATTCTGTTCATTTTCCTAGACTATTTCAAAGTAACCTTTAAATGAACTGTTGAAAGTTAATATATAGATAATTTGGTAAACATCATGCTTGCAGAAAAAAGTTATGTATATTTTAGATTTGTGCAATCCAAAAAGACAAGGTAATGTGCTCAGAAATAAACTTACTTGAGGAAAGTCTTATTAAAAGTAGTCCTGTTTGCCTGGTACACTGCTACTTACTATAACTGAAATGGGACAGTAGCAGCCCTGCTCAGCCTTCCGTCCATAGCAGTAGTGACAGCACTTCTGCAAAAAGGAGCTATTCTTTTATATGCCTGATCTTAAAGGGTTGACTGTGTTATGGAACTAGCTTCCCACTACATGTAGAGGCCATTCTTTCCTAACTGATTGTAATAGGAAAAATCTCACTCATCAGAAGGCAGATTTAAAGAGAAAATTCTCAAGCACCTTGCTACTGCAGCTAAAAGGGTTAAAGTAACAGAATAGCTAGCTGCTTTGCAATCTGAGGTGAGAAAATATGAATCTATAACTATATAGTCTGATTTTTGTCTTTTTTTCTTAAGGGCTTGCCTGTTGCTTTAGACAAGCATATTCTTGGTTTTGACACAGGAGGTAAGTGATTTTGTTTGAATTCAAACTCCTTTTAGAGACAGCAAATATTTGGGGGGAATGAGTGAATAAATGCAACAGTTATTGATTCATGTATTTCTTATGCAACAGACGCAGTTCTTAATGAAGCGGCTCAGATCCTGCGACTGCTGCATATAGAAGAGCTCAGAGAGCTACAGACAAAAATTAATGAAGCCATAGTAGCTGTTCAGGCGATTATTGCAGATCCAAAGACAGACCACAGACTGGGCAAAGTTGGGAGATGAACGTTTTAGGATTTCAGCTTCTCACCTACTTGGTACAGTTGGGAACCGTGTACGCTTTGGCATGTGTTTGGAAATGTCATGTTTTCAAGGGAAGAATCCCAGAAAATTGACTGTGTTCTAGAGATTTATCATCATTGCTTTTTCTTTAATAAAGTTGGGAAGGTGATTTTTTTTTTTTTTTTGACTGTTGTTTGTGTATCTGTATAATGACTGTTTCCTCCCGTGTGGTTTAGGTACATGCCAGCCCCAGCTTCATTATAGATATAGACAATACAGACCCTTAAGTCATAGGAAGACTTAAAATATTTTATTGGAGTACTCTAGAAAATTTGAGAACTGTTACATCTTTGGTATTTATATATAAATGTAGCAATTTCTGTGGGTAATTCTATAGAGGGACTTACTTATAGGATCAGAAAATACAAATTGAAACATTGTAGCACCTTTTAATATAAATAGAAATGCACTGATGCAGAGGTAAAAAAAAAAAATCTTAGAACTTTTATTGGGAAACTATAAATAAGTTGGTTCTTTCCCACCAGGTCTGCATAGCCTCCTCTGTGTCAGGGGTTGTGATCTTCAGGGTTGTATTTTTCTACTCATCACGTGTGCTTTAATTTCTTGGCCAGAAAGAATCCACAGCAATCATCAGATTCAGGGTCTTAACCTTCTCTAATTGGGTCTTAGTTCACTGAATCTGACCTTTTAAATATGATATAAATGTTTATTATAAGTTGCTTTAATAAGCAACAATTAAAGTTCTGTTACTTTTTTTAAACTTGAAATAACTTTTTTTAAAAATACAGTAGTAAAGATTGAGGTATAAACTTTTCAGAAAATATACTTAAGTCTTTTTGCACTGAAAATGTTGGCCTTGTATGTCCAGGAACGTCTAATGGCCAATTGCTTTTTCACCTTTGTTCGCAGTAAATGTTCTTTAGGGTCCAGATTCCGATTGTAAACTCCAAGTCCTTAATAATTTACTTTCTTCCTGTGGAGGGAGGGGACAGCATGTGAGCATTTTATATCCAGTTTGCAACAGCAAGTCTTTTAAAGGGGAAATATCCTAATAGACTGATCTTTTTTGTGTATAGTTAAGCTAGGTAGACTTAAGGTAGTAGAATGGTCACCCTTATGTGTTGGCCATTAGCTTTTCTACCTCAGAGAGGCTCTCACTGGTGGCAGCAGCAGCAGGCCAAGGGTGATCAGTTACCAGCTCTGTCCTCTCCCTGGCTGATCCAAAGGAGCCTTCTGGGTATGTCTGTTTACCTGTTGGGCAGTAGGGGTAGACTGCAGTTATCCCGTAGAGATGAGATCGCTGCTCTGGAAGATACTCATCAGTAAACTGGCCACTGTCTCTATTTACTGATATAACACCATCCCTGGTAACAGAAAGGAAGAGTGAATTCATAGGATTTAAGGTTAGATAGAAGAAGTCAGTTTATATCAATAAGAGAAATCTCTGCAAGACTTCAGGAATACATTTTTTAAATTAATGTAACCAATGAGTTTTGACTCCGATTCAGAAGATGTGTCTTTATCAGTGGTTCTCAAAGTGGTCCTCAGATCAACAGCACCTGGAAACGTGTTAGCAGTGGAAATTCTTGGCCTCCACCTCAGACATAATCACATTCTGGAGTGGGACCTGTCCATATGTTTTAACAAGAGCACGGGGTAATGCAGGTGCCACGCTAAAGTTTGAGAACCACTGGTTCAAATCAATGGTTCTCAACCCTATTGGAATCACTTGAGGATCTATTAAAATACTGATGCCTGGGCCTCATGCAGGACCAAGTAAATCACAATTGCTAGGGATGGGGTAGAAGGACATAAATATCTATTTTTAATGTTTCCCGGTTCCTCCTTGGAGAACTAGTCTAAGCTATAGTATTTTTCATTCCCCTGGGGGACAGCTAATACGTCCATGATGTCATTATCTTTTTAAATAGTCAATTTAAATCATATAACTAAGTTAACTTAGATACCTTATGGTACCATTTAAAGGTAGTCTTTTATTCTCTGAAGATCAGATTCAGACTAATGTGCTTCCTTTTTGGATAGTTTATTACCAAATAGCTCTGCCACTTTTAAGCTACATGTGAGCAGATGTAAAAGTATGCTTTTAAAAGCAGTAACACTTGAATGATGTCTGCTAATGAAGAGAGAATGAAATGAAAACTTTAGCAGAGGGCTTAATAACTAAAGTCGCTTACTAACATTTGGGTACAAGTGGTGTATCCTCCAGAACAGTTTGCCTTTTCAGGCTTGTGCAGAGTGTTCGACTCACCTTCTCCAGTCGGTGTGGTAGAAGTGATCTGCATAGCTCACGATGCTAAAGGGGTAGTTGAGGTTGTTTTGAATGACACGCCGTCCAGTCCCATCAGGTAGTGTACACTCCAGTTTCTTAGTTCCTTTAAAACATCAAAGAGGGGAAAGCGTTCCTTTCATATAATGATGGGGAAAAAAAAATCTTTTACCAAAAAGAGTGGCAGGTAAATTCATTCTTTTTTTTTTTTTTTTTGGTAAATTCATTCTTAAAGGAAACAAAGTTAGAATATTTTAACCCCATTGCAATAATACAAATTAAAAACTAAAATTTTCCTATTCTATTACCAGTCTTCAGTTTGTTTAAGAGCATTCTAGTTTTCAGTGGAATTTAAATTCTTAATCCTTTTTTGGACGAAAGGATTGCATTTACAGAAATCTGGCTAAGTTTCTCCCAAAGTAGGACACTAGGGATGAAATTATATCAGAGTTAAAAAAGTTTGTTAGCTCATAAATTGTTACAAACATAACATTTGGATAAATTTTAATACTTGCCCTTTGTAAGCAATGTGTAATAATAGCCAAGGCTGCCTTTTAACTAAAAATTTTTTTTTTAAAGACTGTATTATTTTCTAAGTAGGAATAAAAAGGAAAATGGTAGCATGGCTCATATTTTTCAATGTAAATTTTTTAATAGCTAAACAAGGCAAGAATTTCCAAGTTTCACCTTTCTCCTGGAACCTTGATTTAAATTTCAAATACTTATAAAAAATGTTGTTTTGGGCAGCTGAGTTATAATATTGGCCCATCTGCATATTAGATATAAATTCTTTAAGAACAGCCTTTAGTATATAAGGAAACATACAGCATCTTTTCAACTGTGCTAATAATGAAATCACACAACAGAGATAACTTGGGTATAGGCAACCCTGATTTACCACTGAAGGAAGCCATCCTGCCACATGACTTTCACAGAATGTCCTCAGCATAATAGCATACTGACTGTTAAAGTAACAGATATTTATAAATGTTATAATACTGGCAAAAAAGGAAAATAACGCATTTATTTATCTAAGCCTGTCGATTCCAACAGTGGGTAATACTTATTTTTAACCTAAAAAGTGTGCCAAGTGCTCATGTGGGGGAAGGGCAAGCAGTACAAAAATAAGATGGATATAGTACTAGCCCTCAAACTCACCACCTAATTCAAACACATACATCCAAGACCTCAGGAAATTCATTACAAGACATTGCAAAGTGTCCTTTACAAGGATTAGATCATTTGCTGTACTGTTATAAATTTAAGCCAAAAGTTGTAAATGGTGGGATTTGGTTTTACAGTAAAATCTGAGTGCTCACGCTTACTGCACACTTTAGTGTTCTGCATCTGCATTCCATGAGTAATAATACCTGCGTCTGCCCAGCAAAGCAGTTTGGAGAAGGGGTCAAAGGTTAAACCGTTGGGTAGTCCAATGTCTTTATTCACTAGAATTCTTCTGTTTTCTCCATCTAAAGATGATGTTTCAATTTTAGGAGCTTCTCGATTCCAGTCTGTCCAGTACAGGTTACTGTGGATAAATTAAATGGAGAAAGATAAACCTTCCTCAATGCATAGAGTCCAAATTTCAGATCCACCTTTGAGACTTTTCACTAAACATCTGAGTCAAAAACACTTTGCTGAAAATGAAAGCTGAAGATTACCTTTACTAATTTGAAGGATTTATCTGGAATTTCATTTGGTAGAAGCCCCATTAAATATGGCAAGAGTTCCTCAAAATATAGAAATCCTCCCTGGTTCTCACAAGGAAGAACACTACTGAAATGCTGACCAAGTTATATGTCCCAGTTGGCCTGATCACCTGATCCAAAGTAGCCCCCAGCCACCCTCACATACTCTGAACTCTATGTATCACATCCCAGGCTGAATAACTTCCTTGTTATTCACTGGTTTACTGTCTTACTTCCTGCTACTGGAACGAAAACTCCATGAAAGAACAGACCTTGTCTTTGCCTACACAGTGCCTGACACCTAGGAGATCCTCAGTAACTGAACATATTCTGAACTTTTATGCTCATGTTCTGCCCCTCCCTACACTGTACTGAGAGCCCAAGGGCTTCACATGAGGATCCATAGGTAACGGGAGAGCTAGGGAAGCCCGGCTGACCCTCGGATGGGATCCACAGCGATGGCGCGGGGGTTCACCAGGTCCGTGTGGACGAGGGCCCTGCGCTCAGAGCCGTCCAGCCGAGCCCTCTCTATCTTATCCAGGCCGCTGTCTGTCCAGTACATCGTTCTACGGAAGTGGTCGATGGCAAGTCCTTCGGGGCTTATCAGACCTGGAATCAAACAAAGGCAGGACTGGAGCAACTGCAGCTGTGAAAGGTGAACCTGAGCAGAGAGATCTACTATGTTTAAAAAAAAAAAAACAGTCAATAAAGGAGCAGATCCTTCGTTAGTTTTTCTGCCACTTCTAGTTCCCTCTAGCCTAACAAGACCTCTCAGCCTGATGGCACCAGGCAGGATCTGCCGTGGCCACACCCTGAATTCTTACTGCAAGCCCTTTCTCTTCAGAGTCCTGTCAGGAAGGCAGAGGGGAGACTTTGGCATAAAACAGGCAAATGACTTGGACTTGGTGGAATGAAGTGACGTGGGAAGTGTCTCCTGGGTAGAGCTGCTGACCTGAGTTAACGATGGTTTCGGGCTCTGCTCCCGGCTCCAGGCTGGCGCGGCTAATTGTCCGTCCAGCAACGTCTGTCCAGTACACCATCCTCTCCCGGCAGTCATAGTCAATTCCCACAACGATGGAGCCCTTTGTGACCAAAACACAGAAGGGTGAATGAGGATTCCTTGCATTTCCCCCGACTTCATGCACAGCTGCCTCACTCATGCATGGCTGCAGGGAACAACCCTGCGTCGTCTGGTTTATGGGCAGCCGAGCTCAGTGGTTAGGTGTGTGGGCAATGGAGGCCAACTTCCCAGGGCCAGTATCAGGCTTGGCCACTTACTAGCGGTGTGCCTTTGGTACTTAACTTCTAAGTGCTTTTGTCTTCTCGTTTGCAAAATGAAGATAACTACCTACTTCACATGGTTGCTGTAAACATTAATACCATAAATGCTTATAAAGTATCCTAATCAGTAAGTTATATACTGGAAGCTCTCAATTAGCACTATTCCTGTTGGTAAAAATAAAAGTGATTTCATGAAAAGGTCAGCCCCTTCAGTGATTACAGGACAAATGCTAGTCTCAGCAAAGTATGTCTTTAATATTTCACTGGACAAAAACTGTGACTCTTTCAAATTTATCAGCACTTTCTGAAAAAGCCTTTCTAAAATTTGCCAACATATAACAGAATCTACCCTCCCCTGCCCTGTGAGTGAGATCCTTCTGCTATCTGAGGTACAGTCACCCCCATCTCTGCCTCCTACTACAACGCAATCCTTTGGTTGTATTCTTGTGTAAAAGAAAGTTTACAACTGGATGGGTTAAGAAACTGGAGAACGGTGGTCACCTGACCTCTGGCTAGGGAGCTCTCCCCTCCTTCCTCATTGCGAAATAAATTATGAAGTCTTTTTTCAAATGCTGAGTCTGTGATATTCCTTTCCAAAACTCTGCACAGAAGTTGCTTCATTCAGCTTCCAACCCAGAGTCCTGCTCTGAGAACCCCAGCAGATGTGCAGAGCCAACATTGAGGGGCCATCCAGCTGTCCCTGAGGTTGTGCAAGCACCGCGCTTGCCTAAAAGAGCTTCCTGGGGTGGCCTGACTCATGCCTCGGGGAGAGGAGTCCGTACAAGCAACCGCAAAGCAGGATTAGGCTCCCATGGAAAGGGGGGCGGTTTATATGGGAGGATCTGAAGGTCAAGTACAATTTTACTTGAAAATTTAAAGCCATCTGTCTCCAGCAAGGGTGCACATCCATACGGACTAACATTAACCCACGTGATGATTTCAAGGTTTCTTGGAGGAAAAGGTCCAAGTTTAAGTAAGTTTCCCCAAGATGTGCTTAGAACCCATATTCCATCTCTTTCTGTTCCACCACCACTACCACCAACCACCCTGTCCTCATCAGAGGCAAGTTCAGAAATGCCAGGAAGCCACCTGCCTTGGCTGAAATAAACAGATGGTTAGCTTGAGCTGATGACAATTTCCTCGTTTAGAGACACGTCACAAAACAGCAGCTCGTGTTTGGAAACACACAATTTATATCTTAAAAAAGAAAAAAAGCCCCCATCTTTTCTGAACACTGACTACTTCTGCGCTTTTTTGGACCAGACAAGGAGTTGTTCATTAACAAAAGTAAATGAACATGTGGACACTGTATTTTTCTTTCCTGTGGATGAGCGAGTACCTGGAGCGGGAAGTTTAGAAATGGAATCAGGCGATTTTCCGTTCTGAGTGTCAGTGCCACTCTGGTGAAGTCCCGTCTCTTTTCTCCATTTTAGAGAGGAAATCCCTTCTCTAAAGCGGGGTGCCTTGACCACAGGGCAGCTGCTGGCTCAGGAAGCAGCCGGCCCCCCTGGGGAAAGCCCTGCCCGCCCCTGCCAGGATTACACACTCCCCAAATCTTCATCTGTGAGCATCAGAGAAGGTAAGAGGCCGGCCAGCAGAATCGCAAGGGAGGGCAGGGGCCCGAGACAGTGAGGCCGTCGTCAGTTGACGTCCAGCGTCTCTGCAGAGACGTCTACGCTGGGGACCCGGGTCTACCTTCTGTCATTTTCCCTTGGATCCCCACGTTGCCTCCGTGTCCTGACAACCCTGAAATTCCCTTTCCACAGATCCGAAACCCCGTGAATCAACTGGAGAAAGCGGCCTGGGTCGGTGAGACCCGACTCCCAGCCACAGAGAGCCCCCCTTTCTGTGGGTCAGGCTCCTGCAGACTGCAGCCCAGAGACCCTCCAGGACCCCCTCCACCTCAGGCCTCGCCCAGATCTGAAACCCCAACACAGCCGCGCCCCCGGGGAGACATCCACTTTACATGCAGCGACAGCAGGGTCCTGGCCGTGTCCTTCTGAAGCCGGGTACCATTGAGGGGCACGTGGCCGATCTGCTGGCCCTGAGCGTAGAGCAGGAAGGTGCCCACGGCCGGAGGGGTCACGTCGGGCCGGGGCGTGGGCCGCACCGTGGGTGGCGCGACCGTGGGTATGCCTGCCGAGGTGGGGGAGAGGAGGGTGTGAGCGGCACAGAGGGCAGCACACAGGGTGGGGGGCGGAGGGAAGACACGCCACGCTCCCGGAAACGGCAGACCGTCTCCACCCCGGACACATGTGCTCCAGATGTTCCTTAAAAGACCGTCTAACGTCTAGGGTGCTTCCCCAAAGATCAATTATGTAAATCACTGCCAATGACTGGAGAGGAAGACAACAAAACATTTCCCTCAGACAAAAGCAGAACATTTTTCTTTTTCTTTTTTTTTTTAAAGGAAAAAACTCAGAGCCGCTGTTGGGTCAGCATCTCTTTGGGGCCCCAGGGTGACACGTGTCCCCTTTCACCCTGGGCTCAGAGGAGGGGACGCGAAGAGGAACTGCGTGTTGAACAGAGTTCCAGACGTTCTAATTACAGAAACTGCTCATGACAAAGTGAAATGTTAAATCCGAATGGGGATCTGGGGCAGACCAGCTTATACATCAACACAGCCTATCAGCGACTTCTTCCCCGGGACCGGTTCACCCCTCACTGCCCCACCTTCACCCACAGCGGGCCGCTTCCCTACAGGGACACCTCAGATGCGGCAGAGGCGGGAGGTGCTTACACGCAGGGGTGATGCCTGGCTGCGAGCGGGTGCCCTGCACCTCTCTGCCGTCTGGGTCCACGCACCAGCAGAAGTCACTCTTCCCGTGGCACTGAAGCGGGGCGAAGTGGCCCAGGTCATCACACTGGGGCACGTACTGGTCGTCCCTGGGTGCGCCGCCGTAGTGCTCCAGCAGGCTTTCCCTCCAGCGCTCACAGACGGTCCGGGGCCTCTGGGTGGGCTCTGAGCAGATGGCGACAAGAAGCCCTTGACTGTGAGCCCAGGACAGAACGCAGCACGTGGCTCAAGACCCCCCACCCGCCGCCTGGCCTCCTGGCCTTCTTCCTTCTCGTGTCCGTTGAAGAGGCGCAAGCCAAGCTGCTGGGAATCCGGAGGGGGGTGTCCCGATGCTCCCGTCTCCCCGGGCCAGGAGGCCTGTGGTCAAGGCCCAGCCACGTCAGGAAGGAACAAGCGGAGGTGACACCCGGGCCGCAGGGCTCGCTCAGCCTGGGAAGAGGCATCTACGAACAGCACTTGTGGGGACTCTCCCTGGGGACTCAGGGGCCTACAGGGTGCGTAAAGCCAGCATGTACTCTTGTTTGTTTCAAACTCCAGGACCTGCGTCTGAGAGGGCTGTCTGGAGACTGGCCGGTGCGATTACTAAATGCCCTACTCATGTGGCCCTAAGTATCTGTCCGTTGGAAAACTATACTGAGTAAAAGTAACACGGACCGTGATGAGCACGTGTGAGCACAGCAGAGCTGGGGGCAAACACCTGGACACGGACTGCGAGACACGCCCGCTCCTTGCAGTCCTCTGGCCGCCCTGCTCCGGGCTCATGGCGACGCTGAGCCGTCTCACGGAGGCTTCGGCTTCCTACCGCGCTGCTCTGTCCCCTCCCTTCTCCAGCATCCACCCCATCCCTCCTCCCCCACCCCCTCCCTCACCACTGAGCTTCAACTCCTGTGGGCGTCCCCTGAGGAGCCGCTTCTCTGCCTGCGGTTCTCCCCACCCGGCTTCCCTTCCGCAAGGCCGCCGAGGCTCTGTCCCCAACACGGCCGCTCCGTGTCTGAGGGCTGCTGCAGGCAGTTTCACCTGTGCAGCCTCCTCGGACAGGATTACCTACAGGAACTGAAGCAGGAGGTACTTCTCCTTTATCAGTTCCTGCACCTCACAGCCCACGGTCTGCGGAACCACGCAGCCAAGTACCTGCTTACACCACCGGGAGGTGCGACAGGGACTTCAGAGGAGCACAAAAACTGGGCTTTCCCCCGTCAGAGCGGCTCTCCCCTAGACCTCTCCCTATCAGTAGACGGCACCTCCATCTTTCCACTGCTCGGGCCCAGCCAGCCCTGACTGCCCTCTCTGACTCACCACATCTGATCTGTCAAAAAACGTCAGCTGTGTATCTTCACATCTCACCACATCCACCCGTCATCTCGTGCCAGGGTTACTGCGACAGCCTTCTTCCTGGTCTCCCTGCGTCCGTCGACTTGACTGCCCCGCCCCCCACGCCCACCCCCCGCCCCGCTGTCCACGCAACCAGCAGCCAGGGGTCCCTTTGAAAAATGTCACTTCACGTCACCCCTTTGGTCAAAACCTCCAGTGGCTTCAAAGAATAGCTGGAAACACGACATTTGGGCTCCAGCACCTGCAATTCCTCTAGGAAAGCCGGGAGATGGGGAATCAGATCTTCAGCGCTCAACCCCAACAAGCACAGCTCCACGACGCCCCACCTGCGGGGGAACCTGCTGCCCTCCAGGCTGTCTCTGTAGCTCACGGCCCACAGGAAGCAAGGCTCTTTTTAAAACTTCCTCACTCAGATGTGTCCCAGAGGACCCAGGGAGGGAAACGCCACCTCCTCAAACACTCGCCGTCCAACCACCAGGTGGGGTTCCCTGGAGAAGCTCCCGGCATCGCCCCCCGACCACCTTCCAAACTCAGGGGACCACCCGGCGAGGCACACCGCGTTTGCAATGCGACACAGCACAGGCAGCTTCTGGGAGAGCGGCACCTCGTGTCACGTATACGGGGGCATCCCAATCATTTCATACTATTTCAAGCTCCTTCTCAATCCAACCATGGATTTACTTCTCTTTCTGGTTGGCAGGGTTTTAAATATTTTTAAATTCTGGGCACAGAGTGTTCTCTCACCCTTCAAAGCTGACCCCGTCATGCAGATGAGACGAGCCAGGAAAGGCAGCCGAGGCCAAACCAGCGCCGAGAGAGACGCCTGGCCACGGGAGAGGGTCTGCCCAAGGGAGCAGGCCCCTCTTTTTGTAATTACTCTGCATTCTCTGGGCTCCCTCCTAGGTCACTGTCCTTGACACATGCCCATCTTCGTAAATGTAACAGACGTCTCAACCACTCCCTTAAGGCACCTCCCAACCATCTGATTTCTTCAAATCCCAGCTGGAGTTAGAACTAAGACTTTTTAAAGACTAGGCATGAGTGAAATGGAATTCCTCTGTATTCTCTTTTCCTTCTTTTTTTTTGGGGGGGGGGGGACCTGCAAAATCTTCTCCTAAAAACGGGGACAGAAAGGAGCTAGGACTGTTCCTGTGGCAGCAGGAGTATCTATACATCTACATCAAACATTACCAATTTTTACTTACGTGAATCTTAGCACCCCTAAAGTCCTGGCCATAACAATTCATATTACTGAAAGGATCAGAACTGGCGGTCATTCTCCAGTTCTTACTCTCATACATGAAAAGCCAGGACGAGTACTCACGGAGCCCTGTCCAGTGGTGACCCTGGGTCCTTGAACAGCAGGCTCATGGATATGTGCAGGAATCGTTTTGGCTAAAACGATATCACACCAGTCCTATGTTCTTCATAATAACGTTCTTCATAAGAAGAAGAAAAAGTCCTTCCCGTCTTGGAACGACTCAGCAAGCAGCAGCCACCTGCCTCGGCAGCCTGCGGCTGGCATGCAGGGTGAGTGCCTGGGACCATGCCTCACGCAGACAGGGGTGCTCAGACCATAGCAGACCCACTCAGCAGCAGCACCTCTGCTCCCTCAGGCTAAGGAGACAGGTTCCTGTATCTCTTCTGAGGGCAGCAGGAGCGAGGGCGGTTCCCCGGCCACCGTCAGCCTGGTTAGAGGGCTGGGGTTACCAGCTTAGAGCAAACGAGGGAACCCACCTACACGTGTCATCTTACTTTTCCCACTGATGCTAAAACAGCCCTGAGACTGTGTCCTGCACTCCAGAAGTCAGAGTCAAGTGACATAAAGCTACACAGGAAAGCAGTTCTCCTTTTGGACAAAAGGCGGGCCTGGCAAGGTCGCTGAGCGCTAAGGTCTCCTGCAGCCGCTGTGACAGACTCAGGCAGTGGCCTCAGCCTGACCTACAGACTCAGTCTCAGCACCACTTTTGCTTCTCTGCCCCAGGTCGAGGCCAGGACCAGGTGTCCTTCCGGACAGGCTCACCTGGCGGTCCGCAGTGAGGCCGGGTGGAGCCGGGCGGGGTCCGGGTGCCCGGGATCTCCTGACCGTCAGGGCTCACACACCAGCAGAAGCCAGTGCTACTGTGACACTGCAGTGGCAGGAAGCGGCCCTGCTCGTCACACTGCGGGCGGTGCAGCTGGGCCCCGGGGCGGGGGCCCTGGGCCTGGGCCTGGCGCCGCTGGAGCTCACAGGGCTGCAGTCCAGACGGGGAGTCTTCTGGGACCAAAGCAGAGGAGATGCAAAGAAGGAGTGAAAGGCATTGCGACCGACCCACTTTTACCAGCCAGCCTCAGCGTCTCTCGGGGGTTCTTTTTTTCTTTAATTGGAAGACAGGGTGACAGGAAAAACAGCAGGGCGCTGGAATTTTGGAGTCCTGGATTCTTGTTTTAGCCCTGCCACGATCTACCTGATTCCTCCCTCATTCCCGCAGCGTCCCCTGTACGTCCCGGCTGGTTACACGGTGAAGCAGCCCCGCCCTCAGCCCGCAGGGTCCTGCTGCTATCCGGGCAAAACGGAGAGCAGCCCATGGCGTCTGTGCAAACACTCCAAGAGACTCCAGAGAAAACAGTTCAAACTGTGTTCATCCCCTGAGGTCCGGAGTTGAAGTCTGAGAAGCCAGGTCGAGGGCAGTCACCAGACTGCACCCTGTTGGCCACGTTCACCTGGAGCGGTCCCCACGGGGGCTCACTCCCTGCTCACTGGTGCCCATGGCTCCCGGCTGGAAAGCTCGCTCTGCAGACGTCATGGAAATCGCACTTATCAAGGCAAAGCAGATCACTAAGGCAGTTAAGCAGAACTGCTCCTAGGTAGGACCACGGACGGGTCATACTCTGGGCCTCCCAGAAGGCTAATCCCAGTGAACTGTCAGGAAACTACGCAGCCAGAAATAATGCAGGAAAGATCCAGAGCCTGGAGAATCCACCAGCTCAGGCCTCCCACCTGCATAAGTCAAGAGCGGACTGAGGGGCTGCGAAAAAGAGCACGGAGGAGCCCGGAGTTTTCCATGCCTGACTCGCCTCCCAGGCCTTACCAGGTGTGCACTGAAATCCATCCCCGTGATATCCAGGTTGGCAACGGCAGGAGAAGGAGCCAGGGGTGTTGGAGCAGGCAGCCGAGGGGTGACATCTGTGCTCCGAGCATTCGTCAACATCTGCAGCAGTCAGGGAGGGAGAGGGAGGGAGGCGAGGAAGCGGCGTGACTTCACCGCACACCAGCCACGCCACCACGTGGCCTTACCGCACGTGGACCGGCCGCGAGGGCTCCGCTTCAGGAGACCCTGCGACCTGAGCAGAAACACGCCCGCACCTTCAAGGCAAGCGTCACAGCACACAGTCGAGGGACATCGTCAGTGCAGAAATCACACGTGGTGTCTCACAGAGAAATGTATCCTGGCATCTTTCATCTACAGTGAATTCCAGGAAGTTTTTACCTTTGAACTAAACTTTAGTCCATAAACTATTCCTTTCCTTTCAGTAACACGACAATAAATACATGTAACAATAGGTTTTTTCCTTTCCTCCATGGCGCCATCTCCCCACAGCACTGACTCACAGACGCAAAGAACTCAGGAGGCTCCGGATACGTTCTAAACGACGTTAGACGCACACTCAGTCTTGCACAATCAGAGACTCCTACCACCTAAGAATGTCCAAGTAATTAGAACTTTTCTTTACTTTCCACCTTTAGAAGCAATAGAAAAGTATAAGAAAAATATTTTCAGAGGTTTTGAAACAACACATAGAAAAGAAAATCTCCATTGGTCTGCCTTATCAGTACCAACCATTCAGGTCCCAACACTCCACACGGTACCATGAGGATTCATTTTCATATTTCTCAAAACTGCAACATCCTGAAACTTCAAACAAAGACTGACTTGCATTCCTTTTATTTACTGAAATCAGCACAGGCTGACAATAGCACCCCGCTGCCAAAAAAAAAAAGTCTGAGAATCCAACTGTTGGAACCAATGACCAGTGGTTAAGATAAGGCACCTCCAGAGACAGGAAGTCTTCCCAAGTAAAAGGAGGGTAAAGGGTGTAGCTCTGATCAAGGCTCAACTGAAAATAAAGTAGTCACACCCGAGATAACATACAAAAAATGTTTTAAAAATGTGTGAAGCGGGAAACATGTGGGACAGGATGATCAGCGTTAAACCTGGAGAATAGGAGTCCCAGAAGGAAAGAACTGCGTCAGTTCTGTACAGCTCGCGACAGAGACACCTCGGACCCTGGAAGCCAGAGGCTCGCAGCCCTGAATGTGACGTCAGTCAGCTGGGGACAAACATGGCTCCTCGCCCAGCCGCCCAGGACCCAGGTGAGATCTCTCCCAGGGGATCCGCGCCACTCTTGCTGTGACCATGCTCTCACTGAGCCACCTGGCCGTGGCGAAGGGCCCTTCCCAGGCACCAGTCCCCGGACGTGCTGGACACACAGCACAGACGTTCTGCTCAGGGAAGAGGACTCTCTGACGTCGTGATTAGCAATGCGATTACGTACACCGCCTATCGTCAGCTTCAGGGGAGCGTAGTCCACATAAAGTAGTTGACTCTGAAACCCAAAAACCCTGAATGCCTGACACAACCACGTTCAGTGCCACCCAGGGAGGCTCTGCTTGGATGAGCAGGTGGCCTACCTGGTCACCATCCTTTCACTGACGAAGGCAGGAAAGTGGCTATAAATTCATCTGCAAGGTTAGAATCAAACAAGGTCTGCTGATTAGCTCCTCAGTTAACCAAAAATAAACCAAATAAAAATAATTACAACAAAAAGCTTATCACTGATCTCATCAATATGGGTTCTATAAGGTCATGTCTAACTATCTTTGAGGTTGGCCCTCTGTCTCTTCAGAAGGGCAATCTCAAGTGCCCAGTGGCATGAAGCTGGTGCCCATCCAGTTCCCTGGTCCTGGAAGATGCTATAAAACCAAAGCTGTAAAAAATTCACATCCAGCCAAAGGTAGGAAACCAAAGCTCTTTGTCATGCATATGCCAAACGTGCTTCTCGTGGTGACAGGAGCCCAGGCAACGGCAGGAAGCAGGAACTCCGGAGACACAGGAGTTCTAGAACGCCTATTTCTAGAACCCTTGGATCAGTTCCTTGTGATTATGTTTGAACTAAGAGAAAGAGGACTCCCCAGAGGTACCGAGTTACATTCCTAAACCCTATGGCCTGGGAATTCTGGCCAGACTCGAAAAAGCAGCCATCCTCCCACAGATCC
This sequence comes from Hippopotamus amphibius kiboko, assembly GCF_030028045.1. Classification (NCBI taxonomy): domain Eukaryota; kingdom Metazoa; phylum Chordata; class Mammalia; order Artiodactyla; family Hippopotamidae; genus Hippopotamus; species Hippopotamus amphibius. The sequence goes on from NC_080187.1 coordinate 229,604,180, forward strand.
CAAAGTCATAGAGAGGCAGTAACTGATGAGGGACCAACAGGGAGAAAGTCTCTGAAGAGACTGAAAGCATCACAAGTGAGCAACTCCTGTCCCCAAAAGCTGGAGAAACTTCAGACTCCCTGAAGCGCAGTCCTCAACACCTCCCTGGAGAACCTTGCACCATGACAGGAAGCTGGACCCGCCAGCCACTCCAGGGCCTGGGTGCAGAGCAGGCTACCACCGCTCCTCAGGAGGGCCAAGGAGGAGGTGGGGGGTGGGGAACTGGAGTTTTTGTGTAAAGGAGGAGTCGTCCCAATTTCACAGGAGGTCAGGTGTCAGGAGAAAGTGCAGAGGCTTTTAACCCCTTGGCAAGGGAGGAGCTTCCTCTTCCACCACTGGGGACAGGGGGCTGCTTACCCGTCACTGCCTGTCGGGGGCTTCAGGGGCTGCGGGGACACTGAGGTCAAGGCAGCGAGGTTCAAGGCACAGTAGCACCTTACCAGCCAGAGAACGCAAGATGCCTCCATCTCGCTGTCATTCTCCATTCTATCCTCTACTAAGCTGCTAAAAAACCTGTTTGGAAAAGGTATTAAAAATTCTCTACTTTGAGTTCATGCTTCCGTGCTTCCACAGTCTTCTCCCTGCCATAATTCTGAGCCCACGAACCAGCTGAAATCCCTTCAAAGCAAATCCACCCCCTGGCCTCTAGCTCCCCCTTCTCTACCCCCTCCCCACCCTCCAACCTGGTTTGCTTTTTTTTAAGGACCTCTATTGAGATATAATATATAATTGACAAAATAAACTGCATATGTTTAAAGTGTACAATTTGCTATTTTTTTTCTTATTAGTAATATATATATATGGCAATCCCAATCTCCCAATTCATTCCACCCCAACAACCCCCGTCCCCCGCCCCCCCACTTTCCCCCCTTGGTGTCCATATGTTTGTTCTCTACATCTGTGTCTCTGTTTCTGCCTTGCAAACCAGTTGATCTGTACCATTTTTTTTTTAGATTCTGTATATATGCGTTAATATACGATATTTGTTTTTTTCTTTCTGACTTACTTCACTGTATGACAGTCTCTAGGTCCATCCATGTCTCTACAAATGTTCCAATTTTGTTCCTTTTTATGGCTGGGTAATATTCCACTGTATATATGTACCACATCTTCTTTATCCATTCATCTGTTGATGGACATTTAGGTTGCTTCCATGTCCTGGCTATTGTAAATAGTGCTGCAGTGAACACTGGGGTGCCTGTGTCTTTTTGAATTATGGTGTTCTCTGGGTATATGCCCAGCAGTGGAATTGCTGGGTCACTTGGTAATTCCATCCTTAGTTTTTTAAGGAACCTCCATACTGTTCTCCATAGTGGCTGTATCAGTTTACATTCCCACCAACAGTGCAAGAGCGTCCCCTTTTCTCCACACCCTCTCCAGCATTTATTGTTTGTAGATTTCTGATGATGCCCATTCTCACCGGTGTGAGATGATACCTCATTGTAGTTCTGATTTGCATTTCTCTAATAATGAGTGATGTTGAGCAGCTTTTCATGTGCCTCTTGGCTATCTGTATGTCTTCTTTGTAGAAATGCCTTTTTAGGTCTTCCCATTTTTTAATTGGGTTGTTTTTTGATATTGAGCTGGATGAACTGTTTATATATTCTGAAGATTAATCCTTTGTCTGTTGATTCGTTTGCAAATGTTTTCTCCCATTCTGAGGGTTGTCTTTTTGTCTTGTTTATAGTTTCCTTTGCTGTGCAAAAGCTTTTAAATTTCATCAGGTCCCACTTGTTTATTTTTGTTTTCATTTTCATTACTCTAGGAGGTGGGTCAAAAAAGATCTTGCTGTGGTTTATGTCAAAGAGTGTTCTTCCTATATTTTGCTCTAAGAGTTTTATAGTGTTTGGCCTTACATTTAGGTCTTTAATCCATTTTGAGTTTGTTTTTGTGTGTGGTGTTAGGGAGTGTTCTAATTTCATTCTTTTACATGTAGCTGTCCAGTTTTCCCAGCACCACTTATTGAAGAGGCTGTCTTTTCTCCATTGTATATCCTTGCCTCCTTTGTCACAGATTAGTTGACTATAGTTTATCTCTGGGCTTTCTAACCTGTTCCATTGATCTATAGTTCTGCTTTTGTGCCATTACCATATTGCCTTGATTATTGTAGCTCTGTAGTATAGTCTGAGGTCAGGGAGTCTGATTCCTCCAGCTCCGTTTCTTCCTCAAGATTGCTTTGGCTATTCGGGGGCTTTTGTGTCTCCATACAAATTTTAGGATTTTTTTGTTCCAGTTCTGTAAAAAATGCCATTGGTCATTTGATAGGGATTGCATTGAATCTGTAGATTGCTTTGGGTAGTATAGACATTTTCACAATGTTGACTCTGCCTGGTTTGCTCTTGAACCATCCAGTGAAATTTCCTGGTGCCAACTCACCTCGACCCCATGCCAGGGCCCAACAAAGGCTCCAACCCACGAGTTCTCACTCCCGCATACTTGGTCAGAACCCCACTGCTGGATGTGCCCGTGGTGTCCTGCATGGCACACAGTGACCCACTCTCTGGGGCCTGTGAGTATATTCAGCGTCTTCCCTTCAAGCCACGTGCTCTGCTCCTCCTGCGGCCTCACCGATTTCACTATGCCTCACCCGGCATCTGCATTCTTCCAGCAGAAACCACGAGAGAGAACCGTGTGAGGACCTCCACCCCCGTCCCCATGACCCTTCTCTGGGTAATGGGCCACCTGTAGCCCAGTTCCTCAGCTCACAGATGCTCCTCCCTGGAAAGGTCCCAGCTTTAAACAATCTGCTTTTCCACACGGCAAAGTCACCAAGATCTGCGGGGACAAACATGCCTGAGAAATATCCAGCTCACACCAACGCAGGGTTGGAATCAATCTCGACTGAGGGGAGCTGGAAAGATCTCATTCTACTTGCATAAAAATAATTCTTCCTAGTGACTCAGACTAGATCGAGAACCCAAAGCCAAGGGCAGCCTCCCCAGGGAAGCTGGGTTTTAATAAACTGGCTGGAGAAAAACCCACACACCCTTTTAATGCTAGTTTGATGGAGTGAAAACAAATGTGTGCTTCAAGTGTGCACACTTTCCACAAAACAGAGCTTTCATCTCTATTTTTCTGTTTTCTCTACCTCTATAGTCACTGGGACACATGAACACCGTGACATGCCTTGAAAAATGCACACACACACACACATTTATACACTCATCCTGCACGCCACCTTCATGACTAGCCCAGTCTGACTTACGCACAGCATAGGTGGGTCCTTAGGAAAATGACTATTCATTCTCTGCTACCCCACAGTCTGGAAGTTGGGACGGCAACCGCAGCGTAACTGACTACGGGAGGCAGCCTCTCAGATGGTCCCCAAAGATCCCTTCCTCTTGGTATTCATGGTCTTATGTCACTCCCTTCCTTAGAGTAACTTGCTTCCAACCAAGACACTAAAGCGATGTTGAGGGGGTGTCATTTTTGTGATCACAGCCAACCTGCTAGCAGACCTTCTGCTGCTGACTTTGATGAAGGAAGCTACCTTGTAGGAGAGGTCCGCATGGCAGGAAGCTGAAGGTCCCCTCCAGGCAACAGCCAGAGCAGCCCGACAGTCCTCACAGAACTGAATCCTGCCAATAACCACGTGAGGCTCTTTCCCCACCTGGGCCTTCGGATGAGGCCCCAGGTCCGGCAGACCCCCGGACCGCTGCCTCGTGAGGACGCTAAAGCAGAGGAATGAACTAGGCTATACAGGTAATAAGACGGTGTATTGTTTTAAGCTGCTGTGTTCTGGGGTATCGGTTATGCTGCAATGGATTACTAATACAAGGGGGAAGCAACAGGAGGGCTGGGCCTATTTTTAAGTTTGTGGGTTCCAGAGAGAATCCCAAAAGTAGAGAACCAGAGATAAAACAGGGACAACTGAAAATGGCAGAAATCAGCCAGAGGGCAGCAAGACCAAAGAAGGACAATCCTACGAAACTCCCAGGAGGGAAAAGCAGCTCGTGTCAGGGTCCCGGTGCGGCCCCAGAGGGTAACCCGAGTCCCCCAGGACCAGCGGAAGTGAGAAAAAAGGGGAGAGGATGATTCGAGAAGGGGTTGGGGCAAGCAGCAGCCCACCTACCTGAACATTCTGATTTTAACACTCATCACATCTGAGCTGCAAGTAACCTCAACTTCTTCGTTTTAAACCAAAGACCTGAGGAATGAAACACTTTCAAAACACCGCCTCTGCTGACCTGAGCAGCCAGATGTTTAAATGTGAAATACTACGGACAAGTGTTTTTTCTCTGTGCACTCTCATTTCTGAGAGCCAGTAGTTAAATCGAACTGGATGATGAGTTCCACGAGGGTGGAAAGAGCTCTCTTCCACTGTGGGGCGTAGCAGAAACGTGAGACGTTTCTGCCGGTCACCTGACCCCTAGACCCAGCAGGTTCCTCCATCTGTACAGGGGATCTATTACAGATGCAGCTCTCTGGCCCGTCAAGTGGGACACACATCCATGACTTACACATCTATCCCTAACTTGAAAAGCACTTGAGCTCTCTCTAAACCTGGGGTGTTTTTAGGGGGAAAAAAAAAAAAAAAAAACCCTCAGGGCTGAACGGAGCCACAGCTTTGGGTCATTTCCATATAAACTGTGTTTTCAAGAAAGCCACACAGCGGAACTTCTGTACAACAGACATGGAAACATGAAAGACCCAGGTGCAGACAATCCCGAAAAGCCCCACATCTGGAAAGCAGCGGTGGGCTGTGCTGCCCTGACACGTCTGTCCTGTCAATAACATGGCTTCAAGCTGCGGATCCACTCAGCCTGTCCTGCCGAAACCAGAGGGAGAAGCGAGCAGGAGGAGACTCAGACATCTGGTGTGGAGGGCAGGGCCGAGCTATTCGATCCGCGACACGCTCCCAGGAGTGACAAGGCTGTGCTTAGCAAATCAGCTCAGCGGGCCCAGGTACACGCGGGCAGATGCAAGACGCAATTTCACAAGCAGGGGAAAGCCTGCATTTTAGGTTTACGTTTCTAAAACGGACCCTTTTCCCACCATCCTCTCGTTCCCAGTGTCTCATTTGACCACTATGTGTGTGTACTGCTGACAGACGTTTTGAAGAGATCTTTAGTGGATTATGCAGGTTTACTGGATGATCTCTGTGTTAAGGTGCTAATCCCAGTTTCATGAACATTTATAATCACAGTGTTATGCCCAGGTTTCAGTAACAACCTCATACATTTCTAAGTTAAACAGTGAGCCCTGCTTTCTGGTTTAGTGACTTTATAAAATACAGTATGAAGTCTTAAAAATAGTTAGATTTCTGGGAGAAAAGCTTTGAGGACTTAGGTATGCATTAATACCCTTTTATATCTGTGGACTTCTTTCTTCTCTCTCCCTCTCCCCTTCCAGGGAGAGGAGAAAGGGAATAAATTACACAGAAAGAACTTTATGTATGTTCAGAGACTGCTTAAAATACCACTTCAAGCAGGGGTATAGCAACTAAAAAATTAGGCAGGATGGGAAGTGCTGACTTAAGCCATTAGCCAAAGAGACTGAGGGATGGAAACTTCCCCCCAGGAGAATATATGAGTTTCCCCACATCCCTCCCAGCTACACTAGCTCCAGGGAACAGAAGGCTACAAGCTTGCAGGGGCTCCCCGCTGCTCCGGGCACGTCTCCTCCAAAGACAACCATACATGCTCAGCAACCTGGTCCCAGGGCCATCACCCTTGGTCTCTCTTTCTGACTCAAAGGACACCTTTTCTCCTTCTCTCTAGGCAATTCCGCGGCGGTGTGAGTCAAAGGAAGGGAGAGGTTTCTGAGAGGCCCTGGGGACGTGGGGATGTGCGGGTGTGCGTCTAAAGCAACTTCCAGGGTCGCTGAGGCCGCCCGCAGGTACTCACCCGCGCACTGGTGCCCGTCGCCGGCGTAACCAGGCAGGCAGGCGCAGCTGAAGGAGGCACCCCCGTGGTGAATGCAGCGGGCCTGGCTGGCGGGTGCACAGTCATGACGGCCTTCCTCACACGGGTTGGGAGGCGGGGCGATCGCTGAAAAGAGAGGAAGGCGAGGATGTCCAAGAGCCCAGGCCTGTGAATGGGTGAACCTGCTCTTCCCAGTGTGATCTGCACTCCAGCAGCATCGGGACATTTGGGGGCTTACAAGGAATGCATGTTCTCAGGCCCCAGCCCAGAGCCAGTGAATCGGAAGAGGGATGTCAACAGGGTCCCCGGACGGTTCGTATGCATGTTAACATTTAAGAAGTGCTGATCATGGTTTGTGGCTACAACACTAGGTATGAAGATCAGTCATCAAAAACTGTCCCCGATTAAAGTTTATAACTCCCCAGAGTGCTGCTGCTTCGTGTGCCTGCGTGTACACACACACACACACACACACGCACGCACACACACACACACGCGCGCACACACACACACACGCAGTCTCCGTGATCGCTGCTACTCTTTCATCTCACTGGATTTAAAAGTGGGTTTTCTCTAATATCGCCTAACTCTTAACAATGGGATGACTTTGGAATTCTAGTTCTTTTGGATCCCCTCTTAGGTCAAGTATTTTTCTGGAACTCTAGAAAGGGCATGTTTATTAGAGATGGAGCTCTTTGATCAGTCAAGTGGGACAAGCCTCTTTGAATTACGAGTCCATTTCACTCTAATTTGAGGAACATTTGAGCTCTTTCTAGAGCTGCTGGGGTTACAAAGTTTACAGTCTTGTTACGTGACTGGGCCAAACACCAAGACACACAGCAATCCCGACAGAGGTGAACGTCCTTCCGTAACTTACACCGAAAACATCTATTTAGAGAAAAACAACAACAACAAACCTAAACAAAACCAAAACCCCAACAAACAGGGCTGAATTGAGCCACGGCCTCGGGTTATTTCAATGTGAACTGTCTGTTTTCTAGAACACCGTGCGACAGAACTTCTGCACAGCAGAAGCGGAAAGAGTGAGGCGTCCGAGAGCCGGGTCAGTGTGACTCACAGGTGCAGGTGTGCCGGTCGGCGGCGAGCTCGTACCCACGCTGGCACTCACACCTGTAGCTTCCCAGCAAGTTGACACACACAGAGTTGGGGCCACAGCGATGGAAGCCCGTGGCACATTCATTTACATCTGAGAAGGAATAAGAACAGAAAGGGCTGCTTAACCCAAAGGCCCCGCACGTGGGAGGTCTGCAGACTCAATGTCCTCTTGCCCCTAAGAGGCTGCAATGGGACTCGCGGTTGGTAGACTAAACAGGGGTTCAGATGCAGGCTGTCTAAGCACCAGATGCGGACGCGTGTTGCCTATGGTCATAAAAATAAACATTTATTTCAAGTCATTCACGTATGAGCCCCAGGGAGAGAGGTGTTGAACAAATATTCTGAGAATTCTTTAAACATGTAAACAATTCTGAACATTTAGAAGAAAAACACACAAAATAACCATTTTTCTTTTCAAATGTGAAGAAATTTCCACGATGGCTTTTTGAGATACAGTAAGTGAAACAAATAGGTGGAATGTCTGAAATCTGAAGGTAACCAGAAAAATGTACTCTTTAATGAATGTAAAAAATACTTGATTCAGGCTTAAAAGGACAATATTTAAGAATGTAAAATATCCAGGAATCACAATAGCCGTTTTCAGAGTCCCAGCCCAAAATACCCACTACCAAACCACCTTCTTAACCTATCCAGAATGTGCTTCGTTTTTAAATCGCTGTATTTAGGTGACAGGTGCTAAACCGGAACGATGGAGATGACAAAGCTGATACTCGTCTTCTAGGGACATAATGCCGGGGACTCCGTGAAGGAGCACAGAGCATCCGGCTCTTACCCACGCAGCTCCGGCCGTCGCCCTGGTACCCGGATGCACACTCGCAGGTGTAGTCTACACCTGTCGCCGGACGGCACCGAGCCGTGGTGGCACACGTGTGGCTCCCGTCATAGCAAGGATTCACTGGGGTGGGCTCTGAGTCCCCTGCGTGGGTAGAGAGATAATTAAAAACAAAAGCACAATCTGGCTGTCATAGAGAGAACGGCACAGAAGGAAGAAGGTCGGCAAGTCCTTGGAACCGGCTGTGACTTGTCTGTTTGGGGCCCGCCTGGTGACCTTACTATTATTAATATCCAAAGCGAGGGTGGACCACCTGTGCCGCAGCTTTCAATTCCAGAATGGCTTCCCCTTGCCTACCCTGCAGACAACGAACCTTCTCTTGTTTACAGCAGGTTTGTGTCCAGGGAGCACAAGTACCCAACACCTGGCATCCTTTTACTTAAAGGTGCTTTCATTCGATCACCTTCTGTGATTCTAAGGATAATTCTGTGGGGCAGGCTGTCATTCCTTTCATTGGTAATTTTCGCTGATAAGGAAAATAAGTGAGAGACGTTAGAAAAATTGCGCAAGGTCACAAAGCCGGGAAGTGGTACAGCAAGGACTTACATCCAGAATTTCTGCCTCCAAATTGGGCCGTCTCTCACTAAGTGCCCTACTCTATGGGTCAAAATTCAATTAAGGAGAAAATCTTTTTTTTTCTCTCTAAGGTTTATAAGACCAAATACGTAAGAATGACTTTCGCAGTATGTGTTCTTTAGGATGAACCTTGCCATGGCGTCACCCATCCACTAGGTCGTGATGACTGTTCACGCCCGAAATCTTCCCTAAAGAGCTTTACTTCTAGATCGAGTGCAACAGTAACACGTATGAAGCACGTATATGCCAGGCACTGTTCTAAACCCTCACATACACCATCCCATTCAATACTCATGACTATACTGTGAGGAAGCTGCTAGCGTCATCTTCATTTCACTGCAGCACAGAGAGGCCAAGCAACCTGCCCAAGGTCACACGGCCAGAAGAGGCAGATGGGTCAAAAAGCCAGGCAGTCTGGCTCCAGAGCCCATCCATGCTTTCCATCATTTTGCTACAACGACTACCAAAGGCACTTCATGAAGTCATCTCATCTAACCCAAAAGCACCACGATCTGTCCCAGACTCTATGAGTCCATTAACTTTGGGGACTTCCATTTACTTCTCTGACTCTTCAGGAGTAAAATCAGAAAAAAAATATTGCTTATGTCTGCTAGAACTGCTGAAGAAAATAAAGAAAACCCAACTCGAGGTATGTGAAAGGCGACGGCCCGCCCACACACACCAGGCCTGCCCACCCAGCCCCCAGGGACTGCATTCCTGTTTCCGCCTCAGCCCGGCAGGGTTCATTCTCCCTTGAAGTTTTAGCTTCGTCTCAGTCCCAAGCATTTACTCTGAACTTAGGTTCAAAAGACTGCAGGAGCCCCACCCAAACCTCCTGGGCTCTTCGTCAAGCCATCCCTGCTCCTAACCAGGCTCCGGCGAAGTCATGGTCACGTGACTTGTGTGTCTGGGTCTCTGCCTGCTCTCTGCAGCTGTCTCCCTGTCCTGGAAACCAGCAGCGTGGCATCCATAGTTCTGGCAGTCCCACCTCCTCCTGGACCACCTCCCCCTTCACTCTAGCTCACCCACGTCTCCCCATCCATGACCTCACATGGGTGGGCCTCACCCACAGGACTCCTAGTCAAGACCCTGCCTCGCAGCTGGACCTCCTCCCAGTCCTTAGAGGCCCGGCCGCCTCCCCAGGGCTAGCGCCACGGCCCAAGCTAGGACCCTGTGCGTCCCGCCATGAGTCTCACGGGTGAAAGGGGATGCCCTGGCTGCGTCCTTGCTAGGACACCTGCGCTTTCTGGTCAACCCCCACTATTGCTTTATAAGAAACACCACGTGTGGTCCTGCAGTAGAATACTCTCCTATCACGGAGTCCCACATCATGGCCTGAAAATAAGGAGGGCCAGGGCTTTATCCTCCGTTCACCTCTGTGACACTGGCAGGAGGAGTAGAATCTTCGCAAGAAAACAGGACCAGGAGTGGCTCCAGCATTTTTAAGCTTGAGGAACTTAAGTATGTCAGCAAAGGCCTCGCTCCCCACATCATGCAGACGTCGCTGGACGTCCCTCACCCCTTCTTTCTGGTTCTCTTGCCAGACGGGCCAGGAGCACAGCCCGGGGGCGTGGCTGCAGAGCTCACGCGCTCCTGTTGCCCAAGGTCCTGAGTCAGTCCCCCGGGGGCCACAGTGGGTCACGTCCTCCCTGGGGCCCCACGTGAGACGAGAAGCCGACTGCCTCCCGTTAGTCCCTCTCCTTTTTAGGAGAAGGTTTTATACCAAATTCCTGACCTACCCAGCCAAGGGGAGACGTGAGCCTTGAAACGTTTTCGTTTATAAACACTAGTGCTCAGCCCTCCTGTTCAGGACTTTCCAGCACCCACACGTCCCCGCGGCACATGCCAGCAGGGACGAGTGAGCGTACGTAATGTCAGGAGCGTGCCACCCGGAGAGGCGTTACAAGAAAAACAAATGCAGCACAAAGGTTGATTGGCAAACTTAGGATACACTAGCCTACCTGAAATCGGGAAGAAAGTGTGCGTATGACACTGACTTAGACCTCACGGATCGCGTGGCCACAGCCGTTGCTGCGCCCAGGGCAGAACGAAAACGTGGAACTCTCTGTTCAAAAATTACCGAGTTTCAAGACGGGGACCGCAGCGCGTTAAACCAAGTGTCAGCCCTTTCTGGGCCCGAGGCCCTGTGCTCAGAATTTGGTTTCCAAAACACTGTATTAAAAATCCCTTTCTAAAACTGTGTGGTTATTCGTTCTCTGTGACTCGTTAGCTTTTCTCCTATTATAGTAAGTAAAGAAGAGCTGAATCCTTCTTAAGACATTTTTTATTTCACCCTCACCCTCTTGAACAGCTTGGCTCTCTGACAGAGGATCTGGAATCAATGTAGTCATTTAATCAAGAGGGGAAGAGTGCTTTTCCTTAAAGGAACAGTCGGCTCAGCTTCAGTGCACAGCCCTCGGCCCAGAGGCTCCTCAGCGGGAGAGCGGGGCCCTGCGGTGGGAGCGAGGGGCAGGGAGCGGTCCTGGACCCTGTCCCGTGACCCCACCACCACCCGCCAAGCCGCACGCGGAGCTCAGACCCTCGGGGAGGGCAGGGGGCTGGGGAGGGGCAGGGGCCCCGGGAAGGCTGCCTCCTGAGCCCGGGACACCCAAGCGGGAGCTCCCAGGTCAGGCGGGGCAGCTGTGTTGTTTCACACGCGTTCCAACCGGAATAATCACCCCCTCTGGAAAAGGGGAAAGGCTCTTGAGAAGACACTGCCACGCACTAAGAGAGGGAAGAAAAGAGGCTGTGTTTTGTGTTTCTTTCTAATTTTCTGCTGTCTTCCCCATTTTTCTCCTATTTGGGCAAACTCTACCCGGTAGAATGAACAGTATTGCTGTTTTCTGTAGGGCTGGATGAGCAGGGTTGAAACACAAAGGGTAAACACCCACATTCCTTCTTCTAACATGTGGCCTCTATCACGAGGCTGTCCCGGGTCTGCGGAGTCCACACGAAGGGGTGACAGTGGGCTCTGGAGCTGGTGTTGGGTTTGGGTCCCAGCTCAACACTTCCAGCTGCGACCAGACAGACTACTTCGGTCTACACCACAGACTCTGTAAAATGAATAATAATCCCCTTACTGGAGAGGGCTATTGTGGGGATTAGATGAGGTAATTCATGCAAGGCACTTAGAACAGTGCTTGACTTCAAGTCAACTGTCCTTTGCTACTGCTACCACTACTACTAATTATTCTTAATATTACTATACCTGGGTAGAAGGGGAAAATCAGATAGTTCTAAAGACAAATGAGCAACTTGGTACACGCCAGTTTGCTGGCTCTCTGACCCTTTGCTACTCCCTTTTGGTGTGTCTCTGGGAAAGATACACCCCAAGATCTGTCTTTTCCTTATATGATTCCAGAATCTAAATGACAGTGTGTGGCCTGGGAGGGTCTCCTGATAAATTACTCTTCTTACAGATACAGACATCTATACCCAGTGAAGGGCTGAACTGGAGATTCAAAGGTGAAGGTCATTTCCCCCCAGTGTTTTATTGAAATCTCTTCTTGAGAAATCAACAATAACTGATCTTTCCCTTCCTTCTCAGGTACATGCTCCTGTAAAGTCAGCTGACATTTTTTACACTATTAATTCCCTACCATATAATCCCTTATTCAGACTCTCAGCGGCTGCGCCCCCAACCAACTTTCCTAAAACCAAACCAACCAACCAACCACACCAACAAGCTCAGGATTCCCGCTTCCAGTCACCTCTGCATCCTAGAGAAGAGCCCCATCCTCTCCTTCATCTCCTGCCATCATGTCGCTCGAGTGACCCCAGTACACGGATCCAGAGGAGGTGAGAGGGCCCTCGGCTCCAGGGCTGAAGCACAGGCCCGCCAGCTACAGACTCGCTTCTCAGAGGTGCGGATTCTGGGCCCAGCAGCACCAACACGGAGCTGGACGAGGGAAGCATTCTCTCTCCTCTCGTGCCTCCGGCATTCCAGGGGAAAACCGCCTACTGGTTTTTAGAATTGAAATCTCCCCTGGATCTGACAAGGTCATTTCACGTCTGTGGAGTTCCCTGACTTCTCAGGCTCATCATCTGGCTTGCCTAGACCATTTTTTTAAAAAATTAACATACTTCATTTTTTAGAACAGTTTTAGGTTTACCAAAAAATTGAGCAGAAGTACGGCGTTTCCATAGCCACCAGCCACCAATTTGTACAGTTTAATACTATTATTTAGTACTAGTATTTAATCAATACTATTATTAACTAAAAGCCATAGTTTACACTGGGGTACACTCTTTGTGTTGTGCAGTTCTGTGGGTTTTGACAAATGTATAATGACATGTATCCACCACTATAGTATCACACAGAGTAGTTTCACTGCCCTGAAAATGCCCTGTGCTCACCTATTCATCCCTCTCTCCCTCCTCCTGAGCGCCTGACAACCACTGATCTACTTATTGTCTCTAAAGTTTTACCTTTTCTAGAAAGTCTAGGATCACACAGTATGAAGCCTTTCCAGAGTGGCTTCTTTCGCACAGTGCTTATGCACTTAAAGTTCCTCACATCCTGTGGTGCCTTGATAGATCCAGAACATTTTTATCCAGACGTTTAATCACACATCACAGGTGAGGCTGAGGATGACTAAAGTAGAAGAATGACTGCTTTAGAGTTTTGGTTTCTTCCCCACAACTGTTTTTTTCAAATTGAGATATAGTTCACATACCAGGCAATTCACCCATCTAAAGTACACACTCCGTGCAAATGGAAATGAAAAAAAATGAGAAAAACATAAAGTGCACAACTAAATAATTTTTAATGTATTCACAGAGTTGTGTAACCATTAACCATGATTAATTTTAGAACATTTTAATCCCCCGCAGAAGAAATCTTGCACCTTTTAGCAATCAACTCCCCACCCCAACACAATGCCTCCCACCTAGGCAACCACCAATCTACGTCCTGTCTCTGTGGACTGGCCTGTCTGGACATTTCCTATAAACAGAATCATGCAATATGTTGTCCTTCACGACTCGTCACCTTCACTTAGCATAACGTTTTCATTCCATGTAACACGACTTCTTTCCTTTTGTGTCTATGTCTCCATGGCATATCCTCTCCAACTAGGTTTTCAAGAGGCAACATCTCCCAGTATAGAAGAACTTCTAAACTTTCACAATCACACGTTCATAATCGTATTTTTAATCAGCTCCTTAGTCCTCTATATGATTTTACTCGTATTAACTAAACTAAAACATACAAGTACGACAGATGCACAAGAAGTAGAAACCACCTGGGCCATCTTACCAGCCATTATGCGAATTCTAATTGCCCTGCTATCACTACAAATTCTTTACATGATGATAACCCTTCCCTTGCCATAAAGACTACAGGACACCAATAATACTGAAGCTGTGCTATACAGGCTATGAAGGGTTAAATTCTGACTCCCATTTAATTCCAACGTCAGACCTAAAAGCAGGAGAATCACGACTACTAGACGTAGACTAAGAGTAAGACCAAGTAGTTTTACCTCCAGAAATAACAATTCAGATACGGACTTCCTCGGAAGACGTTCTGCACTCGTGGTAATTCTAACTGCACTCGTGAGCCGCGCCTGCACTGGGCCTAGAAACAGACGCAATTCTGGGCTGCCTGAGCCAAACAACTCTCAAGTCCACACGACCAGGTCTATATTACAGACAATGCTCAGAAACTTGTGATCAAACCATAGTTTTATACCCACTGGCCTCGAACTAGTACCACTAAAATACTCTGAAAAATGATCCCCATCAATGTTATAAATTCAATAAGAAGCCAAGTTGCATGTTTTTCAGTTAAAGACTGGGAGTTAAAACTCCCCTTAATGACATACCACAACTAGACACATCAACATGGTTTATTACTATCCTATCAGTAATTCCAGTCCTATTTCTTATATTCCAACTAAAAATTTCAAAATATACTTACTATTCAAATCCAGAGTTGATGTCTACTAAAATACAAAAACAATCTACCCCCTGAGGAACAAAATGAAGGAAAATCTCCTTGCCTCTTTCATGACCCCAACACCGTTATCTTATCATTATATCCCCAAGCATGTTACTCCCAACACCTAATCAATGAATTAACAAGTGTATAATTTCTATTCAACGATGATTCGTTCAACTCACATCGAAACAAATAATAGCTATTCACAAGCACCCAGACCAGACCTGAGCTCTAACACTACTATCACTGATCTTACTGGATCTACACATCTATCAGGACTATCACCACATTCACTTACACCTCCTACACAACTCTCCGTAAATCTAGGAATAGCAAGTTCCCCACGCGCAGGAACTGTCATGACAGGCTTCCGTCACGACATAAAAGCATCCTTAGGTCACTTTCTACCACAAGGAACTCTGGTTGCTCTTATTCCTAAGCTAGTAGTCATCGACACTGCTCGCTTATTCATCCAACCAGCAGCTCTGGCCCTGTGATGAGCAGCTGACATCACAGCAGGACACCTACGGATTCATCCAGTCGGAAGAGCGCTCAGCGCGGCTGCTATCAGCATCACCACAGCCCCCCGCGCGTTTATCACCCTGGTCTTCACACCCTCAGGCTCCCCGCCGCAATAATCCCAGCTCCTGCATTTACCCTGCCAGTACGTCTTCACCTTCAGGACCACACACACTGACCCACCAAACCCAGGCATCTCACGTAGGAGATCCTAGCCCCTGACCCCTCACAGGAGCTCTCTCGGCCCCTCTACCATCAGCAGGCCTAAGGAAAGGGTTTCATTCAATTCAACATTATCATCATCGCTGGGCCTACGAACATCTTAACAACATACCGGTGATGACAGGACGTCATCCGAGAAAGCACGCTTCAAGGCCATCGTACCCCACGTGCTCACACAGGACTTCGACATGGAATAATCCTATGTACTATTTCAGACGTGGCCTTTTTTTTAACCAGTTTTTCTCCCTACCACTCAAGCCTTGCCCCGACAGCAGGCATTCATCCTCTAAATGCATTAGAAGCACCACGGCTTAATGCCTCTGTATTTTAGCCTCTGGGGTATCCATTACCTGAGCTCACCATAGCCTCATAGAAGGAAACCGCAGACACGTACTCCAAGCTCCTTTTTTTATCACAGTCGCCCTAGGTGTTCATTTCAGACTCTACAGGCATCAGAATGTTACGAGACCTCCTTTACAGTTTCAGACGGGGCACGCGGGTCATCTTTCTTCATAGCTACGGGATTCCGCAGACTGCGTGCAACGGGCTCTTCCTCATCGTCTGCTTCTTACGTCCATTAAAATACCGCTTCACATCTAATCGCCATTTCGGCTCCGAAGCCGCTGCCCGCTACTGACATCCCGCAGATGTAGCGTGACTATTCCCTTCCACGTCTGCGGATTCCGGAGGAGCTTATTCCTCTAGCGTTAAACAGTACAACTGATTTACGATCAGTCGGTCTCAGCACCATCCGAAAAAGAATAACAAACCCAATTTTGACATTAATTACAAACATAGCGCTGGCCTCACTCCTTGCATCTGTCGCGTTCTGACTTCCCCAACTAACTAGTTACACAGAAGAAACACGTCCTTACGAGTGCGGGTTTGACCCTTTTTTCCATAAAACTTTTCCCAGTAGCCATGACATCCCCCCTTTTTGACTCAGAAATCGCTCTTTTACCCCCACCCTGAGCACCTCAGACAAATAACCTAAAAGCAACACGCACTACAGCGTTCTTCCTGACTGCATTCCTAGCAACAAGCCTGGCCGATGAATGAGCCCCGAAAGGACTGGAATGGACTCAACGTGGTGATGTGTTTACACTAAAACAAAGGCGTTCAACTCCTTCGATGATGAAGTTCATAATTACCAAGTGCTTTTAGGATATAAGTATTATCACAACATACACAGCGGCCCTCAGAGGACGATTCGTATCCTGATGTCAGCTCATACCTTCGCTACTATGTCTTGAAGACGTCACACCATGACTGTTCACTACGGCGGCCCTGGTGGTTCTAAGCACACCCTTCGCCCCGGCCAGCACGCCACCCACCGTCCGGCCAGTATTCGCAGCTGAAGTCACCCTCGGACTCTCCCCACTACCAACAGGACCAAACACACGTGGCCCCGATTACGGGCAACATCTCAACCTCCTCCGAGGTTAAAGGTTATTATTCCTACACTTACACGAATACCACTAATGTGACCATGAACAACATAATCTGAATTAATACCACAGTCCGTAGCTTATTCATTAGTCTCGAAAGCCTTTCTCTTCTTAATCAATTTAATGACAACAGCCTCGACTTTTCACAAATTTTTTTCCTCCAACTCCTTATCAGCACCATTATTAATGTTAATAACATGCCTCTTACCATAAATACTAATCGTCAGCCAAATTCACCTCCCCGCAGAATCAACTCGAAAAAATTACATATTACCATGGTAATCATATTACAAATATTCCCAATTATAAAGTTCACTGCCACAGGATTAATCTTATTTTACATTTTATTTGAGGCAACACTAGTTTCACTACTTATTGTCATTACCTGATGGGGTAATCAGACAGAACATTCTTAATGTAGGACTTTATTTCTTATTTTATAGACTAGTAGGATCTCTTCCACTCTTAGCAGCCCTAATATATATTCAAAACATCACAGGCTCACTAAATTTTCTAATACTTCAATATCAAACGCAAGCAATATCCAACACTTCCATGGCTAGCATGTATGACAGTCTCTATAGTAAAAACACCCCTCCACGGCCTTCACTTCATTGCCTAAAGCACATGTAGAAGCCCCCACTGCAGGACCCACAGTCCTTGCAGCTGTACTCCTGAAACTCGGCAGCTACGGTATATTGCAAATTGCAACAACGCTAAACCCATTAATGGCGTTCACAGCGTACGCTTTTCTCATACTCTCCTTATGAGGAACAACCATAACTAGTTCAGCCTGTTTACGCCAAACAGATCTAAGATCACCTATTGCATATTCTGTCAGTCACAGAGCACTCGGTACGCGTCCGTTCTCATCCAAACACCTTGCAGTCCTACAGGTGAGGGGCCTCATAATCCTTCACGTTGTACGTCTCTTACCCCGATCATTAAACTCCAAAACCATTTTAGGGCCCTTGTACTGTAGGTGCAGTTTTAAAAAAACACTAGATTGTGAATCTAGTGACAGAAGATTAAACCCTCTTATCTCCTGAAAAAGTATGCAAGGACTGCGAATGAAGGCTTCTATATCTAACAGGGTGGCTTTTTCAAACTTTTAAAGGATAGCAGTTATGCATGGGTCTTAGGCACCGAAACATTAGTGCAACTCCAAATAAGAGTAATAAACTTATTTACCCCTTTCACCCTATTTACACTATTTACACTAACAATGCCAATTACAATAACAAACACCAACATCTACAAAAGTAATACATATCCATCCTGTGCAAAAACCACTATCGTATATGCTTTTATCACCAGCTTCATTCCAACAATGACACTCACTGGGTATTACTTGTGTTTGATACCGAACATGTATTAGCTGGACGTATTTTCGCTGCATTCATGACCTCCAACAATACTCCCACAAGTAACCACACCTTATTACTTGAAATGAACTGCCCTTGCTGTGATCATCCTAGGTTTTTTTATTCTGGCACTTGAAATCGACCGCACTACACAAAACTTAACATTTAAATATTCCTCAAATTGCTTCCAATTGTGCAACCTCATAGGATACTTCCCCAATATTACACACCCCTTCCCACCACACTCAAATGTATTAACAAGCCAAAAATCAGCACCATCCCTCCTGGATTTAATCTGACGAGAAAGTATATTACCAAAAACTACTTCCCTTATTCAAATAAAATTTTCTGTACTGGTGTCAGTGCGCAGAAGGCCTCGCCAAACTACGTTTTCTTTCATTCCCCACTACCCTCTCCCTAAGCATGATTCGTTTAATTACCATGAGTGACCTCTATAATAATCACACCACCAAGAAGTAACAATCAGCCAGTAACAATTACGAATCGAACACCACAGCTATATACCACAATTCCTATAGCCTCTTTACTAAAAAATCCCAGAATCGCCTGTATCATAAATTACCCAATCCCCTAGTCCATTAAACTTAAATACAATCTCCACTTCCTCATCCTTTAACACACAGGATACTATTGAAAACTCTATTATCAGCCATGAAAGAAATATACCCAGAACAGTCTTATTAGCGACTCAGACTTCATACTGCTCAGTAGCCATAGCTATCGTATAACCAAACACTAATATTCCCCCTAAGTAAATAAAACACACTATCAAACCCCAAACACCAGAATTCAACACCATCCCACAACCGACACCACTACCACTACCTGCGAGCAACCCAAGTCCACCATAAACAGGTGAAGAAAAACCCACAAAATGACAAAAATAGTATTTAAAATAAATGCAACGTATGTTGTCATTATTCTTACGTGGAATGGCCAATGACATGAAAAGTCATCGTTGTAATTCAGCCATAGGAACACTAATGACTGACATCCGAAAATCACACTCATTAATAACATTATTAACAACGCCCTGATTGATCTCCCAGCTCCATCCAACGTTTCACCATGATGAAATTCCGGTTCCCTGCTGGGCACCTGTTTAGTTCTACAAATCCTGACACGCTTACTCCCAGCCACACATCAGACACAGACGTCAGACGCAATGACCGCTTTTTCATCAGGAACACGTGTCTGCCGAGATGTAACTATGGATGAATTATCCGACATCCACATGCAAATGGAGCCTCCGTGTCTCTTTTGTTGTTGTTCACGGAGGACGAGGCTTATGTTACGGCTCCTATGCTTTTTTAGAAACGTGCAACACTGGACTCGCTGTTTAGCCGCAGCTGCAGCATCCATGGCTACCTTGAGGACAAATACCATTCTGAGAGGCAAGTTATTACTCCTCTGCTTCCAGCAATTCCATACATCCGCACACACCTCGTCGAGTGGATCCGAGGTGGCTTTTCAGTAGATACGGCAACTCCTACACGATTCTCTGCCTTCCATTTTACTCTCCCATTTATCACTGCAGCACTAGCAGCTGTCCACTTACTATTCCTTCACAAAACAGGATCTAATAACCCCACAGGAATCTCATCCGATATAGACAAAATCCCATTCCACCCCCTACTATACAATCAAAGACATCCTAGGTGCCGTATTACTAACTCTAATATTAGTGCTACTTTCACCCATCTTACTAGGAGACCCAGACAGCTACACCCCAGCAAACTCTCTCAACACACCACCTCATAAAGCCAGTGATATTTTCTATTTGCATATCTAAGTCTACGATCAATTCCTAATTGATTAGGAGGAATACTGGCCCGAACCTTTTCAATCTTAATTTTAGCATTTATCCCAATGCTTCACACGTCCAAACAACAAAGTGTAACACTTCAGCCTCTCCGTCACTGCGTATTTGGAGTACTAGCAGCAGACCTATCAGCACTGACACGAACTGAGGACAACGCGTAGAGCACCCTTCATCATTATCAGGCAATCAGCATTCATTTCATATTCCTTTTTAATTCTAGCACGAATGCCAGGAACTAGCATCACTGAAAATAATCTCCTAAAATGAAGAGTCTTTGTAGTATCAACATATCGATTACCCTGGTCTTATAAAATCCAGAAAAGGAGAATAACACTTCTTAAGACTCAAGGAAGAAGCTCCAGCTCCACCATCAGCACCCAAAGCTGAAATTCTACTTAAATTATTCCCTGAAGATTTGTTATGGGATGTTTACAAGATTACTAAGTACAATCGCAGCATTCAAATAACCTCTTTTCATCATAAATCACTAGGTACTTTATGCACAATGTGTATTACGACATTAAGAAGTACATGCACATCACACCATACACGGTACGTTATATGTATAGTTGTACATTACCCCAGGCTTATAAGCATGTACGTTATATTATTATTACATAGTACATTAAGTCAAATTCTAGTCAACATGTGTGTCACATCCAACAGATCATGAGCTGAACCAGCAAGCTGCGTGAAACCATCAACCCCTCTGGGCAGGTGTCCCTCTTCTCGCTCCGGACTCATAACTTGTGGGGGTTTCTATTAATGAACTTTATTAGACATCGGTTCTTACTTCAGGACCATCTCACCTAAAGTCACCCACGCCTTCCTCTTGAATAAGACATCTCGATGGACTGATGAATCATCAGCCTGTGTCACACGTAACTGTGGTTTCATGCATCTGATACTTTTTAATTTTTATAGGGATGCTGTGACTCAGCTGTGGCCATCTGAGGCCCTCACACAGTCAAATAAACGGTAGCTGGCCTTTAATGGAATAGGATTTACCAACATCGCCAACCATAAGGCAGATGTTACAACCACAAGTCAGTGGTTACAGGACACAAGGAAATTACACACACATACATACACGTGCACGTATACACTGAACAGGTAAATGACCCGTTTAACAAGCCTCCCTCCCCCCACTAAATCCCATGCTCTACACGCCTGTAATGTCCTGCCAACCCCCCAAACAAGGCAAAAATGTAAATTCACAGAATTTGATCTATCCAGCAATTTAATCCTCAAAATAAGATAGATCTAGAAAATAAACACCAATCGTACCAATGAATTACTTAGATATTTACCATTTATGTAGACAGGCATCTCCTTAGATCTATAGACCATTTTACCAAAATTTTAATACTAAATCTAGCATAAATCACACAAAACAACTATATACATGGTCCTTCACTTTATAAACACAACTTGTTAATGTAGCTTAAAACCTAAAGCAAGACAATGTAAATGCCTAGATGAGTTTATCAACTCCATAAACACGTAGGTTTGGTCCCAGACTTTCCATTAGTTTTTAATAAAATTACACATGCAAGCATCTGAGCCCCAGTGAGAATTCCTCTAAATCATTACAATTAAAAGGAGCAGGCGTCAAGCACATGAATACCAGCAGCTCATAATGCCCCGTCTAACCACACACCCCCACGGGAAACACCAGTGATCAAAATTGAGCCATAAACAAAAGTTCGACTAAGCTATGCTAGGTTGGTAAATTTCGTGCCAGCCACCACAATCTTATGATTAACCCGAAAGAACAGAAATTCAGCCTAAAGCATGTTAGAGAGTAACATGAAGTTAAATTTTAATTAAGCCATAAAAAGCCATAGCTAAAATAAAAATAGACTATGCAAGTGACTTTAGTATTTCCTGATTACACGACAGCTAAGACCCAAACTGGGATTAGATAGCCCACCATGCTTAGCTCTAAACCCAAATAATTATTATAACAAAATTATTCACCAGAATACTACTAGCAGCAGCTTAAAACTCAGAGGACTTGGCGCTGCCTCACACCTCTCTAGAGGAACCTGCTCTATAACTGATAAACCCCAATACACCCCACCAACCCTTGCTAATTCAGTCTCTATACCGCCATCTTCAGCAAACCCTAAAAAGGAATAAAAGTAAGCATAAATGTTAGGTCAAGGTATTGAAGAGGAAAGTTAGAAACTTACACTCAGCTAAAAATAACTCCATGCTTGTTTTGCTTCTGTGAAATATGCTTGCTGCACCAAGAAAAAACAGAAGAACAGAATGAGCTAACAATCCAATGTAACTTTAAGATGTTTTGCTAAAAAATGGAATGTTCCGCACCTGCTCTTGTAAGTTTCTGTCTGGAAACTTCCATGCTCTGCAAACATGTGCGCTATAAAAGTAAAGCTCACCCTGAGTTCGGGGCCCAGAACTTTGGAGCATTAGCTCATCTGGGGCTGCCAGCTTAATAAACCTGAGTTCTCCAACCCTCCAAGTGTGGTGCTTGGTTTCCCGACAGACCAATTTCTGCAACATTTCAAGCTACGGAGTGGGAAGAAACGGGCTACATTTTCTATCTCAAGAATATACCTCTCACTATGCAAAAGATTTTATGAAAACTAAAAACCAAAGGAGGATTTAGTAGTAAATTAAGAATGAGTGCTTAACTGAATAAGGCCATGAAGAATGCACCCACCACCTGTCACCCTCAAGTATTATAATAACTTCCTACAATCTATTAATAAACACTAACTGTATGAGAGGAGACAAGTTGTAACAAGGTAAGCATCCTGGAAAGTGTGCCTGGGTACATCAAAGCATAGCTTAAATGAAAGCACCTAGTTTACACCTAGGAGATTTCATAATCTATGAGTACTCTGAACAAATCTAGCCCAAATCCCCATAAATTTTACTATCATAAGCAAGTTAGGTAAAGCATTCACTCAACACTTAAAGTATAGGAGACAGAAATTTAAAATATCCTCTGGAGCTATAAAGAAAGTACCGTAAGGGAATAATGAAAGAAACATTCAAAGTAACAAAAAGCAAAGTTTATCCCTTGTACCTTTTGCATAATGATTTAACTAGTAAACATTTAACAAAGAGAACTTAAGTTAAATACCTCGAAACCAGATAAGCTGCTTATAAACAGTTTACTAGAACAAACTCATCTACGTAGCAAAACAGTGAGAAGATTCATAAGTAGAGGTAACAAGCCTGGTGACAGCGCGTGTCTAGAAAAAGAATCTTAGTTCGACTTTTAAAATTACAAAAAAAGATTATAAATTTTAACATATTTTTAAATGTTAATCTAAAAAGGTACAGCTTTTTAGAAATGGATACTACCTTACCTAGAGAGTAAAAACAAATAATACCATAGTTGGCTTAAAAGCAGCCACCAATTAAGAAAGCATTCAAGCGCAATAACTTTATCTTAATACCAAATATCAAATCAACTCCCAGCTTTATACTGGGCTAATCTACTGACAGAGGCAATAATGTTAATATAAGTAACAAGAAATAGCTCTCCTTGCAGAAGTGCCATCAGTAACTAATACTATACTGATAGTTAACAGCAAGTAAACTCCACATTAAATTATTTAAGTACGGGTATGCTGTTAATACAACACAGGCATGCACTCAAGGAAAGATTAAAAAACGTACAAGGAACTCGGCAAATATAAGCCCTGCTTATGTACCAAAAACATCCCCTCTAGCATAACTAGTATCAGAGGCACCGCCTGCCCAGTGACAACTGTTAAACGGCTGCGGTATCCTGACCCTGCAACGTTAGCATCATCACTTGTTCTCTAAGTAAGGACGTGTGTGAACGGCCACGCAAGGGTTCTACTGTCTCTTACTTTCAGTCAGTGACACTGACCTTCCCGTGAAGAGGTGGGAATGGCAAAATGAGATGAGAAGACCCTATGGAGCTTTCATTGATTAACAGCCGCACCTCCCCAAAACTAACCAAACCACTAAGGGATAACAAACTTTTATTTATGGGTTGACAACTTCGGTTGGGGTGACCTCGGAGAACAAAAAAGCCTCCGAGTGATTACAGTCTAGACTTACTAGCCAAAACATATTATCACTTATTGACCCAAAGACTGATCGACGGAATGAGCTACCCTAGTGATAAGAGCACAACCCTGTTCTAGAGTACATGTCGACAACAGGGTTTACAGCCTCAATGTTGGGGATCAGGACACCCCGATGGTGTAACCTCTATTACAGGTTTGTTTTTTCAACGATTAAAGCCCTACGTGATCTGAGTTCAGACGGGAGTAATCCAAGTCGGTTTCTATCTATTATATATTTCTTCCAGTACAAAAGGACAAGAGAAATAAGGCCAACTTTATAAAAAAGTGCCTTATAAACCAATTAATGATATAATCTTAATTTAATTAATGTATACAAAACATTACCCAAGGACAGGTTAAGGCGACAGAGCCCAGTAATTGCGTAGAGGTTAAACCTTTACAACCTGAGGTTGAAATCCTCTCCCCAACAGAATTAACACCTCAACACTCATTATCCCCATTCTTCTAGCTGTGGCATCCCTCACAGTAAGTGAACAAAAAATCCTAGGTGATACGCAACTTCGAAAAGGACCAAAAATCGTCGGACCATATGGCCCGTTCCAACCTACTGACACAAACGCTTCCTTAAAGAGCCACCCACGGTGAGCGCCTACATCCTCTATTTCCCTATCCATTACTGCACCAGTCCTAGCCCTGGGCACGTGATTCCTCTACCCATACCCTACCCTTCATCAATATAAATCAATCTAGGGGTATTATTTATACTAGCTGGGCAGGCTTAGCTGTATATTCCATCTCTGACCCACATGGGCTGCCAACTCAAAACACACATTAACTGGAGCCTACGAGCAGCAGCACCAACAACTTCATGTGAAGGAACACGAGCAATTGCTCTCCTATCAGTCCTCCTAACACATGGATCCTCAAGCCTCTGAACCCCCACCACAGCACGAGAACATTTACCAACAGCCTTCCCCTCATCACCCCAGCTAAGATTTACTTCCCCTTCGACTTATCAGAAGGAGAATCTGCACGCATCTCGGGTTTCAGTGTAGACTACGCAGCAGTCCCATTTGCTGTATTTTTCTTAGCAGAAGATGCCAACGTGATCATAATAAACATTTTCACCACAATCTTCTTTCTAGGAGCATTCCACAACCCCCCACATACCAGAACTATATACGACCAACTTAATTATAAAAACACTATTAACAAATTCTTTCCTATGAATTCGAGCATCCTACCCTCGATTCCAATATGATCAACGAATACAACTACTTTGAAAAGACTTCCTACCACCAACACTAGCCCTATGCATACGACACATCTCACTATCTACTGTAACATCAAATATCCCTCCACAAACATAAGAACTATGTCTGATAAAAGTTACTTTGATAGAGAAAATAGTAGAGGTTTAAACCCTCTCATTTCTAGAATCATAGGAATTGAACCTACCATTAGGGATTCAAAATTCTTCGTGCTACCATATTACACTATATTCTATAGTAAGGTCAGCTAAATAAGCTATTGTGCCCATACCCCTAAAACGCTGGTTTACCTCCTTCCTGTACTAATACACTCCATCATCCTAACAACCGTTATCTCAGGGACCATAATTGTAATAACCAGGTCCCACTGGCTACTTATCTGAATTGGATTCATAATAAATATATTAGCCATTACCTCCATCATAATAAACAAAAGTTCAACCCACGAGCTATAGAAGCATCCACTAAATATTTTCTATCACAAACTACCACATCAAGATTGCTTATGCTAGCTGTTATCATTAACCTATTATATTCCAGCCAATGAATCATTACAAAACTCTTTAATCCAACAGCATCAATAGTAATAACAACAGCCCTAACCATTCCACTTCTGAGTACCTGAAGCTACACAAGGTATTTCATCAACAGCAGGCTTCATCTTATTAACATGACAAAAACTCACACCCTTGTCAGTATCACACCAGATTTCACCACCCATCAACCTAAATTTCATACCATCCATGTCATCTACCATGGCGTAGGAGCGTTACGACATTCCAGAAATCGATTCATCAACTGATAGGCATTTGGGTGGTTTCCACCTTTTGGCTATTACCAAGTTTTCATAAGCTTTCATTTCTCTTGGGTATATAATTAGGAGTAGAATTACTCGAACAGTTACTTTGTGTTTAACTTGTTGAGAAACTGCTGTTTTCCACAGTTATGCCATTTTACACTGGCACCAGCCACGTGTGAGGGTTTCCATTTCTCCACATCCTCACCAACATGGGCTATTATTCATGTTTTGATGATAGCCATCCACATGCACATAAAATAGTATCTCATTATGGTTTTGATTTTTGCATTTCCCTGATGATTAACTATGCTGAGCATCTTCTCATGGGCTCACTGGATGTCTTCTTTGGAGAAATATCTATCCAAATTTTTTGACTATCTTTTAATTATATTGTTTGCCTTACTGAATTGTAAGAGTTCTTCATATGTTTTAGATACAAGTGTCTTATTAAATATATTCTATAGGTTGTATTTCACTCGGTTGATAATGTCCTCTGAAGCACAAAAGTTTAATTTTTTTTTTGTGGTGGGGGGAGCTGGGCCACGTGGCTTGCAGGATCTTAGCTCCCGGCCAGGGATCCAGGGATTAAACCCAGGCCATGGCAGTGAAAGAGCTGAGTCCTAACCACTGGGCCACCAGGGAATTCCCCAAAGTTTTTAATTTTGATGACACCCTATTTATCTATTTTTTTTTCTTTTGTTGCTTGTACTTTTAGCATTATATCCAAGAAGCCACTGACAAATTCGGGGTCACAAAAGTTCACCTCTAAGTTTTTTCTAAAATTTTAATTTAATTACATTAAAGCCTTTGACCCATGTTCAGCTAATTTTTGTACATGGTGTGACGTAGAGGTGCATCTTCACTCCTTTCTTTTTATGACTATTATTCAATTTTATTGCAACTCTTGTTTGTCTAGACATAGATTTAACAATACTTTAATATTTCATAATGCTTTACAATTAGCAAAACCCTCAGGTTTGCATATGCAATGTTTGCATGTGCAATTTCATTTTTTAATTGACGTATAGCTGATTTACAATGTTGCATGTTCCAGCCGTACCACAGTGATTCTGCATGTTTATACACTATACTCCATTTAAAGTTACTTTATATACAGTGGTGTGTACCTCTTAATCCCCTCCGCCATCCCTCTCCCCACTGGTAACCACTAGTTTGTTCTTCATATTTACTTCTGTTTTGTTATACTTATTTTTTTCATGTTTTTTTAGGTTCCACATGTAAGTTATAGCGTACAGCATCTGTCTTTCTCTATCTGACCTACTTTACTAAGCATAAAAAACCCAAGTCCATCTGTGTTACTGCAAATGGCAAAATTTCACTCTTTCTCTCATGGCTGCGTAGTGTTGACGCATGTGTGTGTGAGTGTCTGTGTGCGGGAGTGCACGGAATGTCTTTCATCCATCCATCTGCCAGTGGGCACCTGGGCTGCTCCCACATCTTGACCACTGTGAGTAACGGCTATGGACACTGGGGTGCGTGTATCTTCTCCGATTAGTGTTTCTTCATTTTCTCCGGATATATGCCTAGGAGTGGGGTTGCTGGGTCATATGGTAGGTAGCTCTATTTTCAGTTTTGCAAGGAACCTCCGTACTGTTTTTCGCAGTGGCTGCACCAATTTACACTTCCACCAACAGGGTACGAGGGTTCCCTTTTTCCAAATCCACACCAACCACACCATTGTTACTCACACATGCAAGTTCTGTTTCATTTTGTTCTTTCAGGCCCTGGCTTTTTGTCCCACCTTGCCTTGGTGAGATCCTTCTCATCCTTTAAGTTTTAGCTAACGTGTCACTTCCTTGGGGACATCTTCCCTGAACCTGCCAACAAGGCTCACAGCACCCCGCGCGTATCACAATCAGAACAGAGCTCTGTCAGCACTCCCCTCCCTCCAAGGGCGGCCACAGCTTGGTCACGGGTGTATCCACAACACAGGTTAGCACACACAACCGGGTGTTGCAGCAAACCAGCCTCAGGTAGGATGCTCTGTTCCTGATCGCGGCAGGAACACTATTCTAAAAGCTCCATTTCTAACTCTGTCTCCACCTCAAGGACAGGACCCTGATTTATTCACCCTCATACCCAGCCGTCACAGGGTCTGGCACTCAGGTACCCTTAATAGCCTGTGTGAATCACTGTGAGGCCACTCAGAAGGCATGAAGAAAGAAGGTTCAATGTAATTTTTGCCCAACAATAACAAAAAAGAGAAACCATACCTTCGACAGGGCCAATCTGATTGGTCACAGCGAACCTGAGCACTTTTTCTTCATCCGAGTACAAGGCGAAGACCCGGTCCACGGTCAGCTGCTGGGTGGCGGGGGTGGCCCAGGGTCTGGGGGCATGCCTGCACACCTGGTAAGTGATGTTCTGGTGGATGCGGTAGGACAGTGTCTGGTTGACGGCACCGAACGTGAGAGAGTAGGCCCTGGAACTTGTGGAGGTCACAGCTGCAACAGACATTCGGTCAAATGAGGAAATTTATAAATACCAAATACAGAGGTTTTTCATGTGGGGTGAGTGTCTCTGCACAGTTTTTCATGCAGTTGCTGGAGCATGTCCCCTTGGGAAGTTCCTGAGTTCTTATGGGAAACCTGCAAGTAATCCCAAGAACCTGTGTAGATGTAAAACCAAAGCACGGGGAGAGAGGAGGTACAATCACTGCTGTCAATATCTGCAAAGAATAAACTTTGCCACGTGCCAGCCACGCCCAGCACTCCAGATGCCTTGCTTATTCCTCACAACGGCCAGTGAGCTGGGCCCTGCCGTCTCGTGTGGAGAGCCTCACAGAGGTTAAGGAGTAGTAAAGAAGCAGTCTAAGACGCGAGGCTGGTACGCAGAGCCAGAACTGGAACTCAGGCTGGCCTGACTCTACCCCCAAGTTTTCAACCAATCCATCCATGCATCAGTGCAGAGGACAAGCCTTCCAACGCCCTGCACTTTAGCCTGAAGGCTTCTGGAGAAAGGAAGGGAGGGTCTTTCACCTCCACCTGAGTGCAGAGTCGGGAGGCCAGGTGGTTTTCCGGCCGTCAGCTACCCTGTGCCCAGGCCAGGTCTCTGCTGCCCACCCTCTGCCCTATGCCTCTGGCCTGGCTTCACCGCAGCCGAAGCAAAGGCACAACCAACACCCCTGTACCGCAGAGCAGCAACTGAAATCCGGGCAGCATCTCAGAATCGGGTGGTGTCTTACAGAACACATCACACTTTGCCCACATCAACCACGTAAGACAGACAGAGAGGGGACTATTCTTCTCATTCTAAAGATGAGAAAATAGGCTCTCAGATGGTAAGTGACCTTATTCCCCACATATTTTAAACACATCCATGACAAGAATTCCTGTCTTCTGACTCCAAATCCAGCGGTAGGTGTACACCACTGTGCAGCACCTCTGATGTGCCAGCAGGCGGAAACAAGGTCACAGCACAAGTATAGATTCCGTTCATCAATATTTTTCCATGGCCCAGAGAGCAGGATGGTTAAAAACTGCACATAATTATACCATCCCTTCCCACCCCGCAGACAAGGTTGTTATCCATTATGTTATGATTATTTGCAAGTATCAGGTAGGGTTGTTGATATTCTCGTGTACAACAGCCAGCACTTTTCTCACACCAGCAAAACACCAAGAATGATAAAAACAACACTGAGCTCATCTCCTGTGCTCCACGCTGTTCTAAGGACATCCTGTGTGGCCACTCACAGAATCCTCACAGCTGTCTCGTGAGATGTGCACCATCCCTGTTGTGCAGATGGGAGAACTGGTTGCACATACCTGAGTCCACGTAGTGGTAGAGCTCCTTGTAGGGAGCCATGTGGGCTGTGAAGTTCGCTGGGATGTGAGGCACTTGGCCTTGAATGTTGGTCTTAATGCTCAGATAGTTCTCTGGGTCCAGCCCCTCAGCAGTTTGAGTGATTCGAACCCTCTCCTCTCCTGGGTAGAAAGTAACTTCCATGTCATGGACAAAGGTAGCACCTGGAGGGAAAAAATCCAGCACAGGGATGAAGAGACCTTGCATCTTCCAGCAATAATTACCAGAGCATACTTCCACTTCTCAACTTCTGCTCCTGTTGGAGATGCTGCCTAAGGAGATCTGATAACCAAGGTTGAATACTATCAGCTGTTGATTTCATCAGTTCCCTGAACTTTCTATTAAAGTCTGTGGTTCCACTGTACCCTGTTTCACACTGCTTCTCTCTGTAGGAACTTGTTATCTGTGAAAAATAAACCTCTATGAACATCCTTGACCTTTCTCTTTCTAAGGCTGCCAGACTTAGCAAAAACAAACCCCCATTTACATTTGAATTTCAGATGAATAAAAACATTTTTAGTATAAGCATGTCCCATATAATATTTGGGGCATACTTATACAAAATTATCCAGATTATTCATTGTTCATCTGAAATTCAAATGTGACTGGGTATACTGTATTTTATTTACCTACTTTTGACTCAAGTTTTAACCAAACCTTGATTAAAAGCAAGATCCTACAAACGGCGACTGAGCTCTACAGCTGGAGGTGGACCAAGAACTCTTCTCTCACGCTTTCTGTGCAATAAAGATAAATCCACTAGGAAACAAGGCGCAGTGAGGCGAGAAGCCAGGAAGTATTCTCTACACCCTTGCTACCAAAGGGTGGTCCTTAGACCAGCATTACCTCCTGGAAGCTTGCTAGGAAAACAGGACCACAGACATCCCCACCCCCGGCCTCCTGAATCAAAACCTGCCCTCTCCCAAGGCCCCACGGGTTAAAGTCTGCGAAGCACTGCCTGTACTATCATAGGTCAGAGTCGTCAAGGGAGGGAAGAAAGGCACCCCCCCTCACAAAGTAAAATCATCGCCGGGTGCCCCGGAATCACCACCCGCGTCCCTACGTGACAGATCTGTGCACTGCAGCTCAAGGTGCACGGAGTCTGACAAACAAGCCTCGGCAAACTGGGGTGAGAGGGCATGAACGCTCCAAGGGAATCATCCTCTCTCTCAGAACAACCTGGGGGACATTTAGAAGAAATCACTGCCTTTTAAAAACAGTCCTGCAGGGTCAAACCATCCTCAACGACCTCGGGACAGAAAACGACCCCCGCGTGGTTCTGGGACCCCGGACAAGCGAACACGGACTGAGAACCGGAGGCTGCACGCCACCAGAGCAAGGGTGACCGGCGGCCCTCCTCACCTGTGAGGCTGAAGCCATTCTCCCAGCCGGGCTTTTCTAAAGCAAAGAGCCAGCCCAACAGGCCTCCAATCGGCGTGAGCGGGAGCAGGGCCTGGGCGGC
Organism: Hippopotamus amphibius kiboko; assembly: GCF_030028045.1. Taxonomy (NCBI): domain Eukaryota; kingdom Metazoa; phylum Chordata; class Mammalia; order Artiodactyla; family Hippopotamidae; genus Hippopotamus; species Hippopotamus amphibius. The sequence continues at coordinate 229,635,359 of NC_080187.1, forward strand.
GGGCTGCGGGATGTGGCTGATGGCGGTGTAGGCTCTGCCGTCGTTGCCCACGACGTACGCGTGCAGGTCCATGTCGGTGAAGCGCACGGGCGTCTGGCCCACGCGGAGGTGCCCGCTCACTTTCCCATTGACTCGATGAGGTGCCCCTGAGCGACAGCAAACCCTGTCAGCCCTGACCCTCGCCCAGGCCCACCGATAAAGCCATCCCACCCGCTCCCCGCTCTCCATCTTTAGCCCTTTGCCCGACTCCCTGACCGACCCGCTGCCCGTCTAGGTAGGAAACACAGCTGCCCTCCACCTCTCGCCGCCCATCCTCCCTCTCTCCCATCCGCTGGGACTCTAGTGAACTAGCAAAAAGGGAGGAAACACTCCTGCTTAACCCTCAAGCTGGGAAATCGGCCCAAACACGTTCCTTCCTCAGACAGGTTTCGAGCCCCTGCAAGGTGCCGGCGCTTCGGTCCCCGCGGTGCAGACACAAGGTCCGTAAGCGGAGCTCCCAGCGGCGGCTGGGAGGAGAGCGGGGCGGGAAGAGGCCCGGAGCAGCGCCGCCCCGTCGAGCCAGCGGCCTCACCTTCAGGCAGGCAGTGCCTCCCGTCGCCGTGGAAGCTGGACTGGCAGTGGCAGCAGAAGCCCGTGGCGTAGTCAGTGCAGAAGGCGTGCCGCGAGCAGCGCTGGTGGTTGTGCTGGCAGGTCTCCCTGTCGGCCGCGTTGTACGTGAAGACTGGAGAGGAAAACAAACGTGCGTGAGAAGGACGGATTCTAGCATCGCGGCCGCCAGGCTTCATCCCGCACAGAGCATCGGCTCCGTAAAATCCACGTAGGTTGTCATAAACAAACGGGGCTTTGACGTTTAAGAGGCAGGAGTACCATTCCCCTCGGGGGAACCGCCTTGCTTTGTCTTCTGGCGAGAAGCGCTGCCCCCTGCTCCCCTCTGGTCTCCCTGCAGAGCTGGCGAGCGGGGAGGCGGCTGTGCCCCTCGCTGCAGCGACAGGAAAGCCAGCCAAGGGCACGTGTTCGCTTGAACTGTACGAAACTGCCACCTTCTGGGGCAAAAACGGCCAAAGGTCAGCCATTTTATACGGTTCAAACTCACACTGCTGAGTTTCTGACAGGATGACCAAAGAGAGAGACTCACAAACGCAGCCTCGCATCGAACCATTCTTCTCTTCTTTTGGGTAACCTGAACTTGAAGAGAAAAACCTACAGCTTGTCTTACTACCCAGGAAAAAAAGTTTTTTCTGAAAGAGAAGGGTGTTAAAGAAAGAACACAGGGGCTTCCTAGGTGGCGCAGTGGTTGAGAATCCGCCTGCCAATGCAGGGGACACAGGTTCGATCCCTGCTCTGGGAGGATCCCACGTGCCGTGGAGCAACGAAGCCCGTGCGCCAGCACCACAGCGCTTTAGAGCCCGTGAGCCACAACTGTTGAGCCCATGTGCTGCAACTACGGAAGCCCACACGCCTAGAGCCCGCGCACTGCAAGGAAGAGTAGCCCCACTCACCGCAACTAAAAAGAAAGCCCGCACACAGCAAAAAAAGACCCAACACAGACAATAAATAAATAAATAAATAAATTTATTTGAAAAAAGAAAGAACACATACACCCCCCCCCCCCAAAGATACGCGGAGGCAGGTGGAGATGCAGGGAACCCACACTGAAACGCTCTGTGCCTCTGTGGGGCTTCTTGCGGTGGGTGTGGCCCGCGCGGGATGTCCCGGCAGTAGCGCAGAGCCGGGCCACAGTCACCGCTCTCTGGGAAGCCACGTGGACCCGGGTGAGCTCCACGCTCTGTAGCTGCCCCTTCCATCTCTCGCTTATTTTGCCCATTAAAGAAAGAGCGTCCCTCGTGCTACCAAGAAACAAAGGAACTGGAGCAGATGCCACTGTCCCGAAAGGGAATGGCCGAGGAACCGGGGTGTGGCTGGGAGTGCGGACAGACAAGAGAAGCCTTTCTCCTGGACACGGGGCATGAGGCCAGGCCCAGGCCCGGCCACCAGGAGGCAACGCGGCGGGGCACACCGCCGCGGCCCAGGAGCAGGAGTGGGGTGGAGACTCCAGGAGCCCAGCTCCAGGGCTAGACTCCGTCCTGCTGCGGGCTGCCAGCTCCCGAGGAAGACAGATAACCTGCCCTCAGGAAAAACTGGGCGGCAGCGGTGTTCCACGTCTAGGTCTGAAAAGGAGGAAGTGGGAAGGGGAGGAAGGAATGGAACGATCAATACGTACCCAGGATTCCAGGGGAGAACAGAAAACAAACCCATAGTGGGGGGGGGGGGGGAGGGGTCGCACCAGAGAAGCAAGGATGGAGCCAGCGTAAACACTGGTACCAGCAAGTGAGAACGTAACACGGCGAACACTGAAGCCGTGCCTGACGTACGCCAGGTCCTGTTCCACGCACCTTATGAACGCTTTCAATTTGCACAAGAGCAGGGACGTTTTAAATCCCCGTTCTGCAGGTAAACCAGCCGCGGCACAGGTCAGAGGGACGCGCGCACAGGCCGCAGGTACCGCAGCCGGGAGGTGAACCCAGGAGGCCTGGCTCCAGAGTCTTAGCAGCTGCCCTCAACGATCCCCCCCGGCGGAGCCCACGTTCGTCTATCACGAGAGCCCGGCTGAGGTCTGCTCAGGCGACTGCGGGGCATCCATCAGGCTTCAGACCGACGGGCTGGCGTCACACTGTATAACCAGGCTTGGGGGAGAAGACAGCAGAGGTCACCCAGACGGCTCCCACCGCCGACCGAGACGCTCAGGTAGGAGCACCGCGGAGCAGCGGTGGCGTTAACTTCTGGACAGTGTTTGACGGCTGTTTACAGATTCCTGAGAAAGCCGCGAGCCGGGGGCTGGCAGGACAGACGGTCTTGACTCAAGTGGAACATCTGACTGGGAACAGGGTGAGCGCGAGTCTGGTGACTCAAGACCTGGTGCCGGGCCTTGACGACACGGCTGAGAAATTCCAGTCTGATAAAAATAGAAAACTGGGCATCACCCCGCACAGTGTTTAAAACAGGAACGTGACACAAAACTCAAGGCAGAAAAACACAATGGATAATAAAGATAAGAGGTTGCCGTACGAAAAACTACAGATCATTATTTACCACTGGCTTCATAAGAAATGGGGGGATCCCAGCTTGAGTAAAAATAAATGAATAACTTGTCAAAATCTTGGGTTTCTCCGGCTCAGAAAGTCGCAACTAAGTGTTAAGAAGCAGCCCCTGGAGAAGGGACTGGCACACCCGTGAGCGTGTCAGGACGTGGGTCGCCATCAGGACTCTCCCCCCAGAACACAAGGGGCCAGGGGCCGGCAGAGGGCCCCGCGCTCTGACATCCAGCAGCAGCGCGGCTCAGCAGGCTCTGCGGGAGCCACAGACATGCACCGAGCCTGCGTCCTGCTCACCCCTCACGGCCAGAAACCACCGCTGCTTCTTCCCGTCCTTCTGAGCACCAGGGTAAGAAGGCCACCTGATGCAGGACGAAAGGGTCGTCATCTTCAGAAAACTCAGGTAAAAAGTAAAACCACCCTCTAGCACTGTCCTGCCCCCAAATTAAGGCAAGGATGGGTTTGTATCACGTTCCCTCTGTTTGCTGTTTTGTGAAGACTTATCCTTCAGCCCAATTCCTCTCCTAAGAGATTATGAAGCAGGGAGAGAGGAGACAGAGGAGGACTACAGACGTGCAGAGCTGGGTTCACGTCACTGAAACGCGAGGTGGTGGAGGCATGGCTTTTCTACGGATAAAAAGAGGCGCAGCGGTGCAGCCAGTAACTCACAGAGGCAACTGTGACGAAGTTTGTAAGTTCATGGACAGGCAGACCGCAGGTTTCCAGCAAAAAATAACAGGTCCCCCTGAAAGGCGATTAGATGACTGAAACTGTAATTACGATGGGTCAATTAGTTATTGGTAAGCTGGCTTGGGGATCTTTTCCAACTGTGTGTGTGTGTGTGTGCGTGTGTGTGTGTGTGTGTGTGTGTGTGTGTGTGTGTGCGCGCGTGTGTGTCTACAGAGCGTGCTCAGGATGGGACGGACTGAGCCAAGAATACAGGCTCAGCCTGCCAGCCCGTGCCGACCACCCTGGGGAAAGAGGGGTGCACTCCCAGCCACAGGCACGTCGGGGGCCCTCTTCCGTGCCCGCCTTCACATGTAACACTGACAGTGTCAGCTCAGGTGAAAGGTAAATGCTTGCTGCAATTTTCTTTCATTCTTTCAGTATATCAAACACATTTACCGAGCACGCCCCATGGGCCTAGCACTGGACTAGGAAATAGGGATACAGCAGGGAACAAGAGAGACAAAAATTCCTGTCCAGAAGCTTACATTCCCCTCTTTAGGCAGCAGTCAACAGACCGGTAAATCATTTAGCACGGCCAGCGGATAGTGTCGAGAGTTGTGCAGAAGCTTAAATCGGGGAGGGACAAGAGGGCTGGAGGGGGAAAGTGACCCTGCTCTCTTAAATGACGCGGCCGGCCACAGAGGGCCTGGGGAGAGGATGAGCTCTGGGCGGAGGCCTGGAGGAGGGGAGGATGAGTGGCGGCAGGGGTGCCGGGAGGAACGGGGCGGGGAGAGGCAGCCCTGGCCAGCTTTTGCCCGTCAGCCTTATAGGTCAAGGAGGGGATTTGGGCTTTAGCCTGAGTGAGGGGGGAAGCTGCTGGAGGGTTATGAGCAGAAGAGGGACATGATCTGACTTACGGGACCTCAGGAACGGGCCAGTGCCTAGGCAGTAGGAAGTGCTGGTGAGAAGGGACCAGATCTGGAGTACTTTGGGTGTGCTGACGGACTGGAAGCAGGAAGGGAAGAGGAGGGGGGTGGGGGAAGGGTAGAGAGAGGGGAGGATGGGAGGTGGAGAAGAGGGGAGAAAGAGGCCCATGGGGGTGATCATGTCCGGGCGTGGGAACTGGAAGCCGGAGCTGCCACTTGCGGGAGCAGGTCTGTGGAAGACCAGGACCAGCAACACCTCCGAGGCATCTGGGGACCCCACCCGGCTCTGACAGGGCCTTCCACCCTCAGTGTGGCACCACTCCACCACTCAGAGGGAGAGCGGCGTTCCTCCCTGTGGGTTCCAGGGAGCACTGCATCTGAACCACCTGGGATGCCGGGTAAAAATGCAGTTCCCAGGGCACACCTTAGACCCGCCAATTCAGACTCTCGACGGGCGGGTCCCCGGGGTCTGCACCTCAGCCCCTCCCGGGATGACTCATGCCCACTGATGACAACGGTCAGGATGTTGGCAAGCTTTCCATTTCTGCGCCAGACAGAGCTGATGAACGCGGTGAATGAATTTCACCTGACCCATCAGCAGCTCCTGGGGCGGGCGGGATGTCAGGGAACGGTCTAGCGTTCACTCCCGGCCTGGCTGAGAAGCGGAATGCCGTGCTTACAGCCCACACAGGCCACGTCCCCAAGCGTGGCACGTGAGGACCCTCAGTGGAGGGAACCAGGAGCCCAGGAGCCAGGTCCTGTCCCGGACGAAGGGGGAGAACCGGACCTAGACATGGGACCCCACGTGTGGCTCTCTATCCGGGCAGGAAAAGCCAGCCGTCTGGCCAAGGTGACGTCTCACGTTTCTTTGAGAATTACAGGTAGATGCAAAGATGCTGAAGCCCGTGAAGGTGAGGAATCCGTGCGCGGATCCCAGCTGGATGAGGTGTGCCGTGAGCACACCCAAAAACAAAGTGGCACTTTTTCTGTGGTCATTTCTATGCCTCTTCAGCTCACAGTTTTGAGCATGTCTTCGCACACGTCTTCCTATTCTGGTGAGGAGGTAGTAATCCCCTCTTTACAGATGACACCACGGAGGCCCACAAGGATTAGGTGATCTGGTTGTAAATCCCACGTTCTCTCCATTATACCAGCAATACCCCAGTGAGGGGGGCGCCGGCATCACCAGGGGGCCTGGTTTAAAAAGGCAGGTTCAGGGGACGTCCCTGGTGCTCCAGTGGGTAAGACTCTGAGCTCCCAAGGCAGCGGGGCCCAGGTCCCATCCCTGGTCAGGGAACTAGATCCCACATGCAGGCCGCAGCTAAGACCCAGCGCAGCCTAACTAACTAACTAACTAAATAAATAAATAATAAATAATTAAAAATAAATAAAAAGGCAGATTCTGGGTCAGAAGGTGGAGGAGGGGCGTGGAATCGGCCTTTCAAAGCAAGGCCACGGGAGAAACAGCCACCCGCGGACTAGAGCCCCACTGTGAGAAACGCAGTTTTCATTCCGCAGGTTCCTCTCTCCTGAATTTTACCCACCGGGGCCGGCCGTCCCCCAGGCCCGCCGGGGAGCCCCCGTCACAGAGAGGGAGAGGGCGGGGACGAGGGTGCCGGCGGCGCGCCCCGCGGGAGGCGGGCCCGGCCAGGCTGGAACGGGCTCCGCGCGCAGCGGCTTCGTGAACCCACGTTAGAAAGTTGCTCCAGGGATCTTCACGTGAGGATTCTGAAGATCTCTTTCCTTTTTTCCGTTCAGCGCTCTGTCCCTCCTCTCCTGTCCTTAACAGAAGCACAGCGGGGGTGGCGGGCCCGGCAGCATCCTGAGACGTGTCCTGACTGCGCCGGCACGTCCCCGGGCGCATCCTCGGGCTCCACGTCCCCAGACCACTCAGGCGCTGGTCCTCGGCCGGCGCGGACGGGGCCCCTGGCGCCCGCGGGACGGGGGGCGGCCCGGCGGCTGCCCCGGCCGCCGGGCTCTGACGCGTCACAGCTGTCCCTGCTACCTCGAGGAAAAGGACCTCCATGTTCGCTGCAGGACAGATTTTTCTACGTTTCCCACCTCACAGAATGATAGACGAATAAGAAAAATCACATCCAACTTTGTAAGGAAAGACAGAGGCACACCTCTCCCTCCACTTTTCGTTCGCTTGTTTTCGGGGTGCGTGTGCGGTACCCAGCGAAGCTGGTCGGGCAAACAGGTGTCAGGACCCTGCGTTTCGGCGGCGGGAGGGTTACCTCGGCCACCACGAGACCGGCCGGCGCTCCCGTGCGGGTGTCTTCACAGGGAGGGGCCCAGCCTGGGGGTGCACCCGGGGGAGGGGCTGCTGTGCCTGGAAGGCGGGGCTGGGCAGCGGAGCCTGCTGGAACTCATCCAGGGTAGAAGCGGCCTGAGCAACACATCCCTGAGGCCTTCCCCAAGGCCGCAAGTAGAGCTGGACCGGGAGCCACAGGGCGGTCCCCGTTCCCAGCCAGGCCTTCCCGGAGTGCCTGCCATCTACGCAGAATCAGCAGGATCCCACGACGGAGGAAGAACGCCTGAGGTCTCTGACAGCCGGGTGCCGTCCCCCTTCCTAGTCCATCGTGCAGACTGAGGTCGCGTCAAGCCCTCAGGGCACCACCCGGGCAGACTGCAGGCTCTCTAGGCGCCTGTGCATCCAGCTCGCCCCGCACCCGGCGCCCGCAGGCTCCCGCCCGGGCACCCATCCCGAGCCCCGCTGGCAGCGGCCCCAGCCCACCCGCAGCTCTCGCTCTCGCTCTCTCCATGTCCCCCTCACCACCTCCACTCCTGTCACTCCTCCGTCCAGAATACGCCCCACCGACTCCCTCTCTACACTGAGAGCCCGACCCCACGGCCTGGCTCGAGCCCTCCTCCCCCACGAAGACGTCTCTGAGGGGACCACAGGTGAGCGTGCCCGGCTTCGCCGCAGCTCTGGTCTGCCTCTCGTGCAGACACATCCCTCAGTGCCTCCAGGCTTCAGTGCCCTTCTCGGCACTGTGGGAAGGATAACAGTATCCACCTCACAGGGCCATTCGGGGGATTAACTGTGCTAGTGCAATCCAAGCAACGCTCCCACTCAGAGTCCAAGGGGACACTTGATAAACGCCAGGGAAGACGTCCACAAGTGCCCGGTCAGAGACTGGCACATGGCGGGTACCCAGGTAACTTCTGGTCTGACAAGAAGCTTCCAGAGCGGCTTGGAGAAACGAGACCCCTGACACAGAGGAAGCGTGTGCATCCCATTTCCTGTTGGTTCTGTGGTCTGTGAGAACAGAACAAAGCAAATAATTCTCTCGAGGCTAGAACGAGAGTGAAATTGGGACATTCTGACCTGGTATGGACATGATCTAAAAAGAATCTAGATTTCTCAACAAAAAGTCTATAAAAGGAGTCCCTAAGGGGGAAAAAAAATTAAAAAGAGAAGGGAGGAGATATCTGGAGGAAGGCTTTAAATTTTAATTTCTTGGTTTACCAAGCTGACGACTATGAAGCTTAAAGGGGAAACTAAAATTTATTGGGCATGGTTCTTCCATGCCCAATTTTTTAATTTTGCCACTTTCTGATGAGGTCTACGTTATCTCCATTTTATAGCTGAAGAAAATAAGAGTCCAACAGAGAAAATATCTTATCCCAAACTGCAGAGCAGACCTGGGAATCAAGCTCAAGTCCATCCAACACCAAAATCCACACTTCTCCACTCCATCAGCAGAAAAAGCCGGGCAAGATGGCTCAAGGTTGGGCTGTTAGCAGGCACTGCCTGGTGTGAGTCTCTGCCACCCTGCCCCCCAGCTTTCCCAGAGGGAGTCCACTTTTGCCTGATGGACCTCTGGGATGCCAGTGTTTCCTGTGAAAAAACAAAGTTCACTTGGCCAAGAAAAACCAAGTAATTAACAATTGCATGGTTCTGTGCAGTAGGCTCTCTGGTACCTCCGTGGGCCCTGTTGTATGCCAATGGCCCGCGGTCGGGGGATCTGCAGTTGGGGGGATTGAGGATGCGGAACCGGGGATGTGGAGCGCAAAGGGGCTTGAGCATCCGCAGAGTCTGGTATCTGCAGGGGGTTCCTGGGACCAATCTCCCATGGATCCCGAGTCTTCCTAAAGCCTGAGGTGAAACCGGAGGTTCACCTATTTTCCCTTTCTGCTTTCAAGTTTTAACGTTTTCCCTCTCTGCTAACATGGTGGTTGATTTTTTTTTTCTTCAAGGTTCAAAAACATCCAGTTATGATTTTTCCTAAATGTCTCATTGTATTAACCAGCTCCTTGAAACGCATTTTGCCATTTCCAAGACGTCAGTGGTAGACGTCACCCAGCAGCTGACAAACATCACAGTTCGTGCCCTGCAAGGGCTGCAGCGGCCGCCTCTGCTCTTTCCCCGACCCCGAGAGACGCCCCAGCTCGGCCCGCCCCTCACAGCTCCAAGCAGGGTGTGCAGCGCCCTCTTCTCAACCCTTCAACAAACCACCCCAGGGACCCGCTTTCTAATATTCCACGCTCTTCCCAGGGCAGGAAATCACCACCCACAAATGAAAAGGCCACTTAGGAGCACATCTTTACCTCAAAATCTCTTTGATCAAAGTGTCTTTGACACCTGGCTTTGCATTTTGTTTAGCTGTATGGCACTTGGGCTGAAAATTCAGGGGACTAGCGGAAGGGTGTGAAGGTTCTGAAGCCTTCCAGGAAACCTCACGTCCTCCACGTGAGCGGACGCGGCCCGCAGGCACAAATTAAGGCCCAAGTAGGTACCAAGCCGGCTCTGCGTTCTCTGCTCCCCACTCCCGCGGCTCTCAATCCTCTAATTAGCAACGGCGGCACCAGTTACTAAGCTCCAACTAGGACCGGCGCTAACCCAAGGACTTCATCATCTCTTTTAATCCTCTCAATAAACTCAGGAGGAACTGGAGGCTTGGGGGCTAAAGTGTCACCCAGCCAGCCTGACAGCCAGGATTCAGACCTACACCAGCGTCCTCCCTGCGACCATTCAGGCACAAAAGTCTCATCCCTCCTGAAAAAAAGCGTTTTTTCAAGCAAATTCCAGCAGATGAGGACCACAGCAGAACCACCTGGAAGGCGCCCTGCCAGGTCAACCTGTTTTACCATAAACAGTACGGGAAACGGAAACGGTGAAGGGAAAAAACAAAGACAAAGGTCCCGCACGGTGCTTTCACCCCCGACCTGCTTCCCCCGTCAGAGGTCAGCGGAGCGGTCCGGGAACAAAGGGGATGTATCTGCGGCCCTCTCCCCCGCAGGCCTTTACACCCCTGACTGCGAAGGAAGAGCTGACCTGGCAAGTCCTCCGAGAGAAGGCGGCCCGGGCCCGCGTCTGCGTGAGCAGCCCCTCGGGCGTTTCTCCGCGGGCCCCGCGCCGGCCCGTGAGCCCCGAGATGAGGACGAGGCTCCGGGAGCTGCAGAGCGCGGACCACAAAGGACAGGACCCGGGGACTCGCAGGCTCCTCTCCCCGGGGCCCCCTGGCCCACGCCCCACCTCTGCGAGGCTCAGCGAACCCAGGGGGGCCGCGGGGTCATCCCGCCGCAGGGCAAGCAGCGGGCACCTTCATCCGAGCCCGCACAGCTCGCCGCGGGCAGCTAAGGCCCGAAGCCCCAGGACGCGTCACCTCTGCCGCACTTTCCAGCTGCAAGACCTCATTCCACGTGAGGGCACAGCTGGCACGACCAACCCCAGGGCCTCCCCACGCGCTTCATGAGCCCCCCCTTCTAAAACCACGAGTATTCATGGTCAAGAGATTCCAAACAGAAGGTGCTTGCCACGATTTCTTTGGCAAAGAAAAGATACTCTATCTCCTGAAACCCGGGCTTTAAAACTCAGTCCCGAGCTTCTTTTTGCGAAAATCTTCATCTATTCGCTTGAGAGAAAATTCACAGCTCTCTGCGAAACCCATACTTTTCAATGAATTCTTAGAAGCCAGGGCTCAAACCCACTCACCCTCAGGGTTGGAAGTGATGTCGTCCTCCACGCCGACCACCTGCCTCCCGCGACCCGGGGGCGAAAGGTGATCCGGCCCCGGGTAATTTGGGAGGACCGCCTCTCCTCCTCCCGCGTGCGCTGGAGGCCCGGCTCTCTCTGCCGGCCGCGCCCCGCCATCTGGGTAGGGAGGCGGGGCTTCCCGGGAAGGATGCGGTGAATCTCCTGTCTCTGGTGCAGCAGGGATGCCGGTCCCCGGCTGATCAGGAGCCTCGACGTGGCCTTTTAAATCTGGGGCATCTATCTCCCTCTGAGGCCTCCCCTCTGTGGTCTGCGGGTCTGCTTCTGTTTCAGGCCCATTCCTAGATGTTGCACGTGGCAAAGGGGAGGCCAGGTCAGCGTCTGGAGGAGACATCCCGCCTCCTGACGGCCTCGAATCAGCTTTCGCGTGGAAGGAAACACCCACCGCGCCGTGGCCATCGGCTGCCTCCTCTGGCTCAGCCGGGGGGTATTCGACCTCCTCCTCATTCTCATCATAGTAATCCAAATCGTCCTCGGTGTGGTCACCCTCCGGGGCCGCAGCCTGGCCGCGCGGAGCTCCCGGGGGAGCCGAGCGGTGGGCTTTGGAAGGGTCTCCGCCAACCGTCGCCGGCCTGACGTTGTCCATCGGGGAGGTGCTGCCGATGTGAAAAGCCCACACTCCAGGAACCCCCAGGTTGCTGTGTCTGAATGAAAAGGAAACAGGACATTGTAACAAAAGCGTCCATCCAGCACCTTCCCACAAAGGTCAGCGATTTATTTTAAACCTGAAAGACTATTAAGATCAGATTCAGAGTCCTCACTGGCAGGAAACCAAATAAAACCAAACTTCCACGGTAACTAAAAGGATTATACTAGAATTTGGATGTAAACTACCTCTTATTTAACAATGAGTTTCAAAGGCCATGTCTCCTGAATGCCAGCTCCTCACATCAGACTCCTGCTCTACATGTTTTATCTAAGTGACAATTTGAAAACAAATAGGGAATGTGGGAATATTCTATCCTTCCTCTACTTTTAACAAATTCAAAAAAAAGAATATGCTTAGACATTTTTACCAAACACTTAAATAATAATGACTCCTTTTATCTGAGAGTAAGTTACATGCCAAGTGCTTAACATTCTTCAACACAACTTGCAAGGTAGGGGCAGGGATCATGCCTGATTTTTCAGAGAAAACAGGTTTAGAGAGGTTAACTAATCTTCTTAAGGTCGCACAACAAATATTCGGCAGAGCTGGGCCCTGACTTCAGCGCAAACACCAAAGCCCGTGCTCCGAACACCCACCCATGTCAGAAAACCAATACACTAGGGTCAGCCCACATCGTAATTATCTTACTCCGCAGAACGTTAGCGACATTATGCTGTTTAATCACGTGCATTAATCAATTAACTAATTCAGAGAGACTGGTGCATCAATGTCAAAAAATTCAAAGACACAGAAATGCCTGTCTCAAAAATGTTGAGCAAATGTAGAACAAAGTTAAGGGGCACATAAGAACGCAGGCCAATCAAACTGCCACAGGGCACAGGCGGGAGGTGTCCAGAAACACCCGGAGCCAGGGAGCGCACTCGTTTCCTCCGCTAGAAAAGGACACGGGCTCCATCCAGTCTTCCAAATATCCCAGCGATCCATTATTTTAGTCAATGATACACTCTGAAGAGAACAACCCCATATACAATCTCAAACAGTAAGGAAAAACCTGAAGGAACAAAGGGTCTGGCCGGCTTGAACACACCCATTTCTGTACTCTTTGATGTACGGACCAAACACCAGAGTCCCCCGTGCTCTCAGGCTCTCATGCTGTGGGATTTCCTCAAAAGTCAGTGCACAAGAAATCAGGCAATGACTTACAGTAAGAGAACAGGAAATTCACGGAATCGTATGAGGACAGGAGCCTTTGCTCATTTGGGTTGGTTCTCATCATGTCCATGTGGAGTTCTACAGCGATAATATTTTTTAACACAACTCCGAGAATCCATCAATCCATCAGTCCCCACCCCCTGGCGCGCTGGTGTTGCCACGTCTGCTGCTGTAATTAGTTCAGGGAAACAGGAGCGTAGACAGCAGAACTGTGGTCCTTTGTGCAACGTGCTACGTCGACTTGGAAGGTTCTGAGAGTTAATTCTGGTGTTCCTGGCAAGCAAGCAAGGAACGCTAAAGAAGATGAGAGAGGATTCTGGAGATCCGGGGATGCTTCATTTACTATCACATCAGAGGTGTTACAGCTGTGAAATTTCTTCTTGAAGTCAGACACAGAAAACTATAAAAGCTTCAAAGAGTCGGAAAATACAAATTATGGCAGATAAAAGCTAAATAAAATAACCTTCTAATTAAATATAAATCACGACCCTGGCTTTCGTCATAGTGCATGATGGGAAAGTAGCCAGTTTGAGTTCATCCTAAAATCCAAGGTCATTTGGAAAGCTTAGCAATAGAAAGAACTTCATTTATTTCCTAGAAAGAAAAACAAGGCTACAGAATGAGATGACAGTGCCTCCTCCCTGGGTTGTTAGGAGGATTAAGTTAGAAAATCACACAAAATGTTCAGCCCAGGGGCCTGAAGTACTTAGTAACTACTGTCTTCCAGGAGACAGAAAAGTATAATCTCAAAAACTGCAAATGTTGCGTTCATATTTAAATGTGCAGGAGAATTATGACAAACACACTGTGAATTATATAATTTATGCCCTTGGAACTTATGAGACAAGTTTAGGAGAATAACTTCATTTTTTGGAGATGCATACTGAAGCATTGAGGGGTAAATGGCATGATGTGTGTCATCGACTTTATGCAAAAAAGAAAAAATATGATGAAGATGGCAAAATGTCAACAGCTGGTAAATCTAGATGACTCCCTCCACTTTTCTGCATATTTTTGAAATTTTAAATAACGAATGCTGGTGTGGAGAAAAAGGAGCCCTTCTACACTGTTGGTGGGAATGTAAATTGGTACAGCCACTATGGAGAACAGTATGGAGGTTCCTTAAAAAACTAAAAAGAGAACTACCATATGACCCAGCAATCCCACTCCTGGGCATATATATTCAAAGAAAACCATACTTTGAAAAGATACATGCACCCCAATGTTCATTACAACACTATTTACAATAGCCAAGATACAGAAGCAACCTACATGTCCATCAACAGATGAATGGATAAAGAAGATGTGGCATATATACACAATGGAATGTTACTCAGCCAAAACAAGGAATGAGATAGTCCCATTTGCAGAAACGTGGATACACCTAGAGACTGTCATACAGAGTGAAGTTAAGTCAGAAAGAGAAAAACAAATATTGTATAATATCCCTTACATGTGGAACCTAGAAAAATGGCACAGATAAACATACCTGCAAAGCAGAAACAGAAACACAGATGTAGAGAACAAATGTGTGGACACCAAGGGAGAAGGGCGTGGTGGTGGGATGAACTGAGAGACTGGGCTTGACATACATACACAACTATGTATAAAACAAACAACTAATGAAGACCTGCTCTACAGCACAGGGAACTCTACTCCGTGCTCTGTGGCGACCTAAATGGGAAGAAAATCCAAAAAAGAGGGGGCGTATGTATACATATAGCTGATTCACTTTGCTGTACAGCAGAAACTAACACATTGTAAAGCAAGTATACTCCAATAAAAATTAATATTAAAAAAGTAAAGAGCAGATGACATGTTCACCGTTTTGGTCAAATACAGAACAAATGATTCTTGTAAGAATAAAGCACTTTGCTACTCTCCAAATTGTCCAACATTTAAGACTGCATTTACCGCAAGTAATTAAAGTAATTTGGTTAAGAGTGAAAAAAAATTAGTCTTAATACTACAGGCTATACATGATGCCATGTTTTACAGCCTTCAAGTAATAATATAAACAGTTATCTTACTGAAAGATGCCCGTAAGACAGTGGTAAATGGGAGAATGCCACGTGTATAATGAAAGAACCATTTTGGTTTTAAAAAGGTTTTGTGTACACCTAAAATTCTGGAATGACTCTTAATAATGGTGATCCCTTGAAGCAGTGATAATGGGTGATTTTTACTTGTATTTCACATTTATCAGCATTCATTGTACTTCATTTTAGTTTTTATTCTAAGCACTGATTCTACTAAGGAGAAACTCTCCTGCCAGTCATTTTGGCCCCATATCTTCCACTTTTAATCAAGCAGCTCAGAGGTTTCCAGGAAGCACAAAGGATAAAGATGAGGTGGGCGCGGAGAGAGGTGAGTGGAAGTGACGTGTACGTGTGTGCGTGTGCGTGTGCGTTCTTCGGGGCCCTCATGGCTGTGGTGCGGGAGCACACCTGCTCTCTCCCACAGGCTTCTCGGCCCCCACTGCCTCACGCACCCCGAGGAGGGGTCAGCACTCAGTCCCATGCTCTGCAACTGGTGAGCTGTTTGTCCGTCTACCTAGGAGCGTGCAGGCCGCTGGCGTGCAGGGCCTCGGCCTTAGACATCCTTGTCTTTCCAGCACTTGGCCCGCTGAGCTCCTGACAGCGCCCGAGAGGCAGAGAATGCTTGAGCTGCAGAGGAGAAGCGGAGGTGGAACCAGGGGAGAGGAAACAAGGAGCCAAGTTTTCTCCAGAGTCAAGACTACAAGGCAGCTTCGGTGGAGCCCGGAAGATGCCTGCTGTGACGTGCGAGAATGGAGAAGCAGGCCCAGAGCCAGCCCAGCAGAAGCAGTTCGGAGCTCCAGACACGTGCTTGACTTCTGCCTTTGCCACTTCACAGCTTTGAGATTGCAGGCGACCTCACGTCCCTAAGCTCACGAGTCACAGCGAGGGAAGAACAGAGCTTACCCCCTGATTCTTGTTGAGTTTTAATTAAGAGAACTTCTGGAGAGTGTTTAGCACAATGTCGGCAAATAGTAAGCGCTCAATAAATGTCCGCTCCGAGTTACCCTCTTTGGGTGCAGGGCCCGCTCTCTGGTCTCTGGGTAGAGCGGATGACACGCGCGCGTGTAAGGTGTTCCAACACCCAGGGGTCACGCAGAGAAGCTGAGGGGCGTCAAGGGAGGCCCTGGAACCCACGGGTTCTGTCCAGCTTCTCGACCCGTGTTCAGGGAAGGGATAAAGCAGATGTTGTTTTTAAAGCCTGGAAATGAGTACCAGCAGGTGCAGGCATGGAGGGGACGGGCACAGTGAGCTCGCGTGATGGGACTCAGGGATGTGCGTGGTCCCCGGCATCGCATGAAACCCCATCGGGACGATTTCAGGTAACGAAGCCACTGGGAAATCCCGACACCTCCAAAAATCTACCCATCCGTCTGTTTGGTTTTTCTTTTTTTTTTCCAAGTTACACTATTCTTAGTTGAACTTTTAACACCCATCTGTCTGAAAGACTAACTCACATCATCTCCAGCTGTGAAACAATTCACCTGGAAAAACCTCAACCTAGGCAGTTATATTAGTGCATATTTTTATGTGGTTCCAAGAGCCATGTTTTCCATAGCAAGCCTCAGTGGCTGTGCTAACACACACACACACACACACACACACACACACACACACACACGCAGAATTCTGCTTCCAGTAACTAAAGCCAACAGGCAGGAGAAATAAGGGCCTTTTATATTTTGGTCAACGTGCTCCTCCCCGGGTCTAGTTTCGTTCCTGGCTTTGACCTGACGCCTTGCTTAGAAACCACCAAGATATTATTTAATGGCCTTACGGCCACTCAAGTTTGAGGAACGCCTGAGGGTCCCTACAGTCCAACAGGAAAGGGCTTAAGCCCTAGGTTACTTACTGGTAAAGATTTTTCACAGACTGTTCAGTGCTAGTCAAGCTGAAATGCGGTCCCTCTCTTTTCGGGGCATCGATCTCTCCTCGGCAGAAGCCCACCCGGGCCGGAAGCTCGAGCTGGACGTTGTAAGACTCTTTGGGGCGGGTTCCAAAGAACCGAAGACCATCGTCAGGATAAAGAAAGAGGGCGTAGGTATCCGACTCATCAGATGCCAAAACTGCCTGGAAAGTGTTCAGCTGTGAAAAAGCAACAGAAAATATTCTTAATAAAACAAGCAAACAAACAGAAAAACAAAACCCAAAATGCAAGTAAAGCATTAAAAAAATGCAAAGGGCTGTCCCCCGTCTCAGGATTTCCCTAAATTGTTTTTATACATAATATCCTTTTAAATTTCCTCTCCAAGTTATAAACGTAAGTACATTATATTATTATTATAATCATCTTTTATCAATTTAGATGAATAGTTGAAATATGCATAGGTTATAAAAAACACAGGTTAAAAAAAGTAAAACTATTTTTTAAGGTTTCAACCTTCTTTCATCCAAACTTCTTCCGGGGCCGAGAGCAAGTAGCAAAATTACCTTGTCCGTCCCCACGGCCCCGGCCCTCGTGCATGCCTGGGCGCTCACCTGGACCACTCATTCACCTGTTTCCTGAATGTCCATTATGAGCAGGGGCACCGGCCAATCAGGAGGCCTCCTCCCTCTTCTCACAGCGCCCCCCCCCCCCCATTCTCGTCCACCTGCTTTCGACACCAGCACCAGCGTTACCCTACCCTCATCTCTCCGATGAGGAAACAAAGACACAGGGGCTAAGAGACCTGCCCAAGGTCAGGCTGCTAGTACGCGGCGTCAGGCTGGCCAGCTCCAGAGTGCCCGCCCTGCACCCCCAGGCCGTCCCGCCGCTCCTTGGCGTGCCATCCCAGGTGAGTCACAAGCTGCAAACCCTCCTCCCGGGCTCAGAGCCTCTGCCTCTGCCCCAGACGACTTCGTGAGGCCCGCCTGCCCCGTGTACGTCCATGCTTCTGCACACCTGCTCACGTTTTCCTGTGCCTGAAGCCACTCCTGACCTTCCGACGCGGCCCCACTGAGGGGCTTTGTGATTCCCTGCAGGTCTACTGCTGACCTCCCGCAGCATCTTAGTGAGTGTTTCTAGTTAGCACTCACCTCATCTTGCCTGGTTCGCTGTTTACATGTTCATAAACTTGATTCACTAGTTCATTTGTACATTAATTCAGACAGCCAGGTGCCGGCGAAGCACTGGACAGCATGCTTGCTGCAAAGAAGCAAAGGATGGGCGCCTCTGCCCGGGACTGTCTCGGAGCTTAGGACAGGGAAGCAGCCGTGGCTGGGGTTCTGGGAGGGCTGCTGGAGAAGGTGCAGAGGCCAGAGAGGAGGGCACGGGTCCAAGACCTCAGGGCTGGGGTGGGGAGGCGTCGCAGAGGCTGCCTGTGAACGTGGATAAACACTGCAGGAGCCAAAGCAGACCAGGAAGAGAGGCCAGGAGCCCGTGCTGGCCACAGACTCAACACTCAGGTCCTTACAGAATCACTCCTTCAGGTTCAGCTCCCTCTCGTACTTTCAGCATGACACTTTTTTGCCTTTACGTACATACAGCAATCTCCCCCACCCAAGTGATCAGTGAATGGTGCTTGAGTATCTTTAAAAAGATGTGAAGGCCCCTGAGAACACCTCCCTCACTAAACCCCACTCCGTTTACAATTTAGCAGAGAGCGGGGGAGGTATTTATAAACAACGCTGCTTCCTAAACAATGTGGCTTCTACAAACGTTAGTTACTGATAAGTAGCACTGTCCCCATTTTGCAAGACAGACAAAACGAGGCAGAGAGAAGAGCATCACATGCACTAAATAAAACAGCAACCACGAAGCACGGGCCTGCAGTTTGTTCTGTCCAGGGTCCTTCCCCATATGGTGGTCCAGCTCTTTCCTAGCGTTAATTCTTCTTTTCTACATTTAATTTCAAAGTACAGTTTTGAGGGTTTGCTTACAAGACAAAGAAATTCAGGTGTTAAAATCCTTTTCCAGAAAACAGCCAAAATACTACCCAACCTTTCTTTTAGATCCCAACATAGAAAAGGTCACCCTGCTTGGCTTGGGTTTTTGCTTTTCTTTCCCTTTCTTTCTTTCTTTCTTTCTTTCTTCCTTTCTTTCTTCCTTCCTTCCCTTTCCCTTCCTTTCCCGTTCCTTCTTTCCTTCCTTCCTTCCCTCTTTCCTTCTTTCTTTCTTAGGTTCAGAAACTTAATGACAGAGGGCCCGCGTACATTTGCTGCTGTTGTCATTATTTGTTTCATCAGGAAAGCTTGACTTTTCCAAAAAAACAAAAGGCAAGGGATGTTTTCCAGAACTTCTCAAAGCTCGGAAGCCATAACTTCTGCCAAATGCAAACAAAGGCCATCCTGTATTACGTCTATAAAGAGTATATGTTATTCAATACATCATCGATTCATGGCGACCCAATACCTTCAGAGTTTTACTTCAGTCGGAATAAAGTTCGACTAAAGAAAGGTACGCAAGGAAGGAGACAGGCTCTGTTTTAAAAAGCAAAGCTTTCAAAGCTCCTGGCACTGATCCCCCACAATAAGTGTCAGATAGGAGGACACCAGGTTCTAAGTCTGGAGAAGGTCTGTAAGATAAGGCGGTCCCGTAGATTGTGAAGGGATGGGAGGGGACGGGAGGGGAGGGAAGAAGTAAACAAAGCTGCGAAGGGGAGAGCCTGGCTTTTTACTGTGGGGTCTGGGTATTTAGCAGTTTATCTTATTCATTCTTTCAGCCAGTCAGCAAAATCGTTTCAATGAAAATTTATTCAATGTCTTTTCCATACCATCCTTGAGACAAGCCCTTATTACAGGTAGCAAGCATTTATTGAACCTACTTGTCTCCACTGAAATAGGCAAACAGAAGAATTTTAAATAGAATTTAGGATCCCAGAGTACCGGCCAAAAAAGTCTGGCTGTGTAAAAACCACCCACACACCAGAGGATCACTGTTAAAGTTCTCTCTCGGTTCCACGAAATTCTGCTCGCGATGTCCCGGGGGCTCCTCCCCCCAGAGCACTCCTTGACTGGCTTCCAGACCAGAAAGGTCTTCACATTCCTGGAGAAAAGTCTCCGCAAGAACCCCACGTGTTCCGTCCCTGAAAGGAAAGCCTCAGATGGGCTGCCAAACCCCACAAAAGGGTCGCCAGTTCCCACCTCCCTCAGGGTCCCAGGGAAGCGAGAGGGGCCGCCACGGGAAGAGGAGCCGGACCAGTGCTGCGGAGCGTCAAGATCCACCATGCTGTTATCAGAGAGAGAAGAGCCAGAGCCCTTGGCAGAAACCAGGCAGCGCCGGGCTCTCCCTTCCAGGTGTAGGACATCGCCAATTAGGGTTAACTTGACGCTTGGCAGAGCCAGGCTGACGGATACACAGCGTGCTCCTCAATGAGGTCCTAGTTTTTGCAATTTAATTAATTAATTTCAGCCACCTGGCCAAAAATCACAAGCGTGCCATCTGTGTCCCAAAGGGGCTTGCCTAGAGTGGCTTACAAAAATTACAAGAATTAAGAGGTAGGGTGACTCCTACACCCGTCACAAAGCTCTCTTCCCTGTCTTCTTTAGGGCCACGTGCTCTCTAGAGTCACAGCACCACTGACTTCTGGCCTCCAGTGTTGGGTGGGAACAGGAATTTCCATTCCTTAGTATACTTCTGCATCTCCCATCACCTAGATGTCGCTGTCATATGCATGATTTTCCCTCATTCATTTTTTTCTGCCCGAAATCCTACAGAGCCTGCCAAAAATTCAAAGTAAATGCTCAGTTCTGTCACATCCTTAGTATTACAACCTTCCTGACACCTGGTCTTTAGCAAAACTTCAGCACGTCTTCAACCAATTTCCATATATGTCTCTGTTCTCTCTGTCTGCACAGCTCTCTCTCAGACACAGGCTAGATCGCAGACCTCCCCTCTTCCGGACCTCAGCTTCAGAACTCAAAAGGCTGCAACGACGTCCTGCTCTGCCCTCGCGTTTTCTCCCTGGACCCAGCCCCTCTGTCAGTGACTCTCATCGTCTGACACGAGTCAGCCTGCCTCCCTCCCCAAGGTGAGGTCTCCACGGGGACGCCTCCTGCTCATCTCCTGTTACCGCCCCACACCTGCTTCCATCCACGTCTCAAGCCTCAGCTCTCCCGGCCTTCTCCCAGGACACACCCTAGGCCAAAGCAATCTGTCCTGCTGCCCCATTCTCAACACCCAGAATCATCCCAGCGTAAATACAGGCTGACAAAACATTCCCCATACCACACAGATCTATGCAAGCCGGTTCCCCATCCCCCTTCATCCCTCAAACAATAAGAAAACAACACTCTTACCCACTCACCCCCCCTCCAAAAAAAACACAGCTAAAGTAATCAATCATATTGGCACTATGTCTCCTGCCAATAAGTTCTCTGAAGGTCAATACCGTGACTTTGCTCTGTGAAGTACTTATGACAGTTCAAGGAGTCTCAGATTGAGTGAGCTGATAAACACTATTTGGTCATGTGTTTTGAGATGCAGTAACACCTTGACATTCCTGCAGTATCAGGTACCACATCCTGTCACACCCACCATGCATATCCATGGTGAGAAAGGGCAACACCTGAAATAGTTTTAAGTGGTAAAGATGCCATTCTTCTGATATCTTCAAATTTCCAGTAACTCTGCAACATGAGGTTAGTATGCCAAGGTTTAAGAGGGCCATGTAGAACTCACACAGTCCTTCAAGCAAAGTAGATTACTGTTTGCCAGAATCTCTCTCCAAAGAACTATTAAAATAAGAACTCATGTCACAGGGCCCTTTAAAGTGTTCAGAAGAATCTTCAATGTGGTTAATTAAAGAAACATCCTCTCTCCAAACAGAATCTTTATCTCCTTTCTAAATGAAACAAATTCTGAAGCCAACTCAGCACGTGGTAATGTCTGAAGATATTAGAAAAGTAAGAGATGGATTCTACACATCTTCCCACACTCCACCCCCACCATAGAAAGGCCCAGACAGAAGCTGCAATTCAGAAAATCTTGTATTTAAAGAGTCCTTAAGTAAAGGACTTATGTCACAGCATCCTCACAAGACTGAGAAATAAAAGAACCAGAATCTAGTCCCATCAGCCCAACACAGGGGAACACAGATTGGCTGAGCATCTGCACCTGCTAAGTCTAAGCGACCACACCAGCTACTTTTTTTTTTTTTTTTCACACCAGCTACTTTAAAATGTCACCTTAGTGAATTCTTACGACAGTCCTGTAAGATAAGCACTGCTACCTCATTTTATAGGTTAGGAAACTAAGACTGAGGCTGGATCATTGCTTCTGAAGTCACTTCTTTCGAACTGTTTTTATTCTCATTATCGTCACATCAGAAGCATCCTTCCCATACAGATGAAACGGAGAAAAATAAAGTCACCTTGTCTGTATTATAATTTTCAGTTTCAAATAAGCCCTGAGAAAACTGGACTCCTAAAGCTCTCGTGTGACTTCATCATCCCAGAGCTGCTATGCAGCTGCTCGTCTCTCCGATTCATCTCACTCCGCTCAAAGTTGTCTTTCTTTTCTCTGTTGAAAAAGTGAGATAGGTGCAGCTGCATTCCCTTCAGAACACTGGCATACTAACGTGGAAGTGATAAGTCATCAATAGTGTCCTTGGCAAATTTCACTCCAAGTTCATTCTTCCTTTGAGTGAAATATGGTTCCAAGGCCTCTTCTGGTACTAAGATCACATCAAGACAATAAAACAAGCCTCATTTATTGGAAGTCTTTGGAAAAGGCACAACTATTGTTGTGTCTACCTACATCACTTGTGCCAAGGAGGTGGGTCCTGCCTGAAAATCCTGGGTAAAAGCAACAATAACAAAAACCTAAGAATCAAGAAATCTGTATTCTAAACCTGCCAGTGCCTCACTGTGTAAAGAATTCTGGACAGTTGCCTTCACTCAGCAGGTAATGGCAAACAATTAGTCTTGCTGTGCTCATCCCGCAGCGCTGCTGTGGGAAGACGGCACGATAAAATGCTGTTATAAGAATTAAGCAAGACAGCCTGAACAAACAACACATGTGATAATTGCCTAAGTAGTCAGTCCTTCCTTTGAACGTTTACCTTCTCCATACAGTCAAAACAAGCTCTCTTTGAAAAACAGCAAAAAAACTTCTATTTAAAATCCTTCAAAAGCTGCCCAGTGCCAAAGCACCGAGTCCAAACTCCTCGCACAGCGCGACCTGCCCTGTGCCCGGCCCTCCCAGCCTCATGTTCCACCACCCCGCCTCCGCAGTAACAAGACACCACGCGGAGCGCCCCGAACTCATCATACAATACACCCACGGCACGTGGGTGGTATGTCACATGCCACCCCTTCTACTGCGAATGTGCTACTCTGCTCCAGATTCAAGGACAATGGCTCGCTGAAACCTTCCTGGATCAGGTCCCCTAACAAGGGAGAGGCAGAGTTGGTCTCCTTAACTCAGACGCTACTTCACTTACCATGCTAAATAATAATCAACATCCCCACTAAACTATGACATCCTTGGGAGTAAAGAATGTGTCCTTTCTTTACACATCCTGACATACAGTAAGTGGGCAAAAAAGTCTGCTGGGTGAATAAATCTCAACTATGTTTAAATATAAGTTCCATATACATACATATATGGATGTCGCATATATGTTTAGAAAAGAAGACTGGAAGAAACCAATAAAATATTAGCAGTGGTGACCTCTGGTTAGTATAATTATACACAACGTTTATTTTCTAAACTTTGTAGTATAGGTATGTTACACTTTAAGTATGATTTTTAAACGTATGGACAAAAATGAATGAATGAATGCAAGATGCCTTATTCATCTTTCTCCAACCCTCCACGTAGACCAGCGCTCTGCGTAAAGAAGGTGCCCAGTATCTGTTTGAACGGAATGTTCTCTGTTGAACTGAATAACTGAAATCTCAAACCTATGCATAAAAATTATTCAATAAACAAAACTAGATGTTGTCTGACCAAAAAAAAAAAACATGAATGGCAAAAATCAATTAAAATGATTTTTTATTTCTAGATCCTCTTTGCTTAGTACAGTCTTTAGGAAATATTCCTCTTACCGGGAGCACAGAACAAGAATGGCCGCTATCCTGCATCACCCAGTGAGAGCCAGCAAGCCATGTGATCTCTCCGAACCTCAGGCAGGATGTGCACCATCTTTCTACAGCTACGAATCACTTTCATGAGTAAAGTAGAGACACACTGAAAGCGTTTCAGCCCCTGGAGCATGACATTTGAGATTCAGGTCTAATTTCACAGGAGGGAGGCAGCTCGGCTTCTGCCAAGCCAGCCTGGCTCCACCTGATGTCCATGTGGAGTACCACACGTGTCGCTGCCAGGCCCAAAGACTGGCAGCTCAGGTTCCTTCACTTTCTCAGGCAGACACTCTACAGTGACGCAAGGGCAGTCTCCTGCAACGTAGGGAGCAAGCGAACTCGTACCTGGAGGGCAATTTGGCAAAAGCTATCAAAGACCTCATAAAAAATGCATCACCTTGGCCCACCAACTCCACCTCCTGGAATGTCAACTCGTGACATGGTACAAAGATGTAGCTTAAAAAAGAAAAAGTGCTTTACAAATGTATAATGATGAAAAACTGGAAATCATCTTGCTGACCACTGGGCACAATGAGAAATCCACTGGATGGAATGTATGCCAACATTAAAAATGCTGTTACGGAAATGTATTTATTGACAGTATAATATATTCACAAGTTACTAATGAGTGAAAAGAAAGTTACAAAACAGTCTGTGCAGTGTGAACCCACCATTAATAGACAGTGACAGGTACAGATACGCACAGGAAAAAGCTCTGGCAGATGCTGACGGGACTGTGTAACAGTGGTTATCTGTGGCAGGAAAATGAGTGGTTTTTTTTTTTAACTGCCTACATTTCCTGATGTTTTTCCTTCAGTGAACATATAATTAGAAATAATTCACAACCAAAGCGTACACCCCCTTCTGCATCTGCACTATGGCACTCACCATCCCCTAAGACATTCTCCTTGCGAGAGGGACCACCTTCAGACCCTCAGAGAAAGCGTGAAGGAAACAGTCTTCTTCACTTCTGAGCCACCTCGGCCCTGGTGCCAGCAAACCACGCATCAGGTTTAGAGGGAAAGCAGACTCCGGAGAAGCTGCAAGCCAGTCCCTGGCTTCCAGCCCAGAATTCAAGCGCACCCCTCAGTCGGCAGAGACACAAGCGGCCCTGGTGGCTTACCTCTCCAGAGGGCGGGGCCCCGCGCGTGGCCTCCTCGTAGGCGCCCACCTGCGCCCAGGTGGCCAGGAAGGCGTGCGTGGGGGCGAAGCGCGCGCCGGAGCCCGGGAAGCCTGCGCGCACGTAGCGGGCGGCCAGGCCCAGCACCTCCGGGGAGGTGTCCTCGCGGTACAGGACCCGGCCCCTGCCGTGGCTCGTGTCGAGGTCGGCCAGGAAGGGGGCGATGGCCGGGAAGTCCGTGGGGAAATCGTCGTCCACGTACTGGGTCTCCCTGGGGAAGTCCTGGGTGGAGATGATGCCGTTGGTGCCCACCTGGGGGACGAGGGGGACAAGAAGGGGAAGGTCGCGTACCGTGCAGGAGGCGCAAAGGACGGCCCCCACAGGGCCGGACGCGAGCGCCCACCCTGGCCCGGCAAAGAGGGCAGGGACCCGCCCCGGGCACGAGGCTCTCGCTTCCCCATCGGCCGGGAGCCCGACTCCGGGTTCCGGGCGCCCCGCGCCGGTTCAGCCGGCGTCCCCCCCGCCAGCCCTGCCCCAGCAGCGCGGTGCCACACACCCAGGAGCCCTGACACCCGTGCACGCGTCTCCGCACTTCCCGCACAAGCCTGGAAAAACGCTCGGGGGCCGAGGAGGGGACGCGCAGCCGTGCACAGCCTCCCGCCGTCCTACCCGGACCCCCGTGGCCGCACCGTCCCGTCCGCCTGGGGCGCCCCTGCGGTGCGGGCAGCCCTCCCTCCCCGCCTCTGCCCTGCAGGCAGGGCACAGCGGCACCGCCGCAGAGCCGGGGCCCACCCGGCCGCGCGGACGCGGCCCTCCCGTCGGGGGGCAGGGGTCCGGGGAGCCGCACGCGCCCCCGAGCCCCCGCCCAGGCGCCGCGAGGAGTCCGCCGGGTCCCGCGCCGGGAGGAAGCCAGACGTACGTAGAGCTCGCGGAAGCGCGCGTCGTAGAAGCGCAGGGGCCGCGCCAGCCGCACGGCCGCGGAGCTCTCGTCGTCGCCTTCCTGCAGCAGCTGGTCCCCCCGCGCCCGCCCGTGGGGCAGCAGCTCGCCCGCGCGCAGCGCCGAGGCCGGCAGCGCCAGCAGCGCCAGCAGCGCCAGCAGCCGCGCTGGCCGCCCGGCCGCCCGCTCCCCCCGGGGCCCCCGCATGCCGTCCCGGCCCGCGCCGCCCCACCGCCCCGCGCGTCCCGGCCCGGCCCGGCCAGCCAGCCAGCGAGCCGCGCCGCGCGGGCCTCCAGCCCCGCTCCCCGCGGGCGCCCCGGCGGGGCGGGCCCGGGCCGCGCCGGCGCGCTGATTGGCTGCGGGCCCGCGCCCGGGCCCAATCGCCGGCTCCGAGAAAGCTCGGCGGCGGCCCCACATCTGGTTCTCGTTAGGCGTCCTGCGGTCCCGGGCGCGGCGGGGCCGGCGCGGCGAGAGCCCGGCCGGGGGGGCGGTGGGCCCCGCGCGCTCCCCCCACCCCCGCCCTCCCGCCGGGGTGCCGGCCCCTCCCGCCCTGCGGTCCCCGGCGGGGGGCGGGGGTCACGGTGCGCGCCCCGCGCTGCAGCCCCGAGCCCTTGAGGTCAGGCCCCCGGGCCGGGAAGCGAAGCGCACGGCCGCGGCCCCAGCCCCCGCGCCGCTGCGCCCCCCCCGGAGACGCCGCGGAGAAGCGCGCCTTCGTGTGAAGCCGGGGGGCGGGCCCCCGAGTTGCGTCCCCCGCCCGAAGGCCGCCCCCCGGGAGCGCCGGACCGCCCGGGGCACGGGGCCACCGGGCCGACACGCCTGCCGTCGGGGTCAGGAGCGCCGCTCACCTCCCCCGGGGAAACCGCGCCGGGGAGGCCGGGCAGCGCGACCGGGGGTGACGGGCTCCGCCTGGGGCGCGGGATGAGGCGTCCGGCCTGCACCCCGAGCGGAACTGGGCCCGGCGCCACGGGGGAGGGGCGCCGCCCTGGACGGCGGCGGCCACGGAGGTGGCGGCCACGGAGGGGGTGACCCGAGCTCTCCTCGGGACTGGGGACCACACGACCTCCAAACCAGCGGCGAGGGTGTGGGGGGACCCCACCTACCATAGACACCCCCGCTGCCAAGCTCCAGGAGCCACACGAGATTTTATTACCAATCTTATTGGCAAGAGCTTGAAATTTCCCAGAGACTCTGTTTTCCCTCTCTCGGGGCCCCCGGGGGCGGTCCTTGGAAGCAAAGGTGTTTAAGAAGAAGGGAAAAGCAAACCCTTGGGAATGTCTTAAGAGACGCTCAAAAACCAGATTTCTTTTCGTGGGTGTTTACTCCAGTTCTGCAAATCCTTACCGGCCCAGAGGGCCAAGCCCTGAAAACTTGGAAAAGATGAGACTGTGAGACTCACAGAATCAACACAAAATGGAAAACTGGCCCAAAGCAGTCTGCTTCCTCACACCGTGGAGATACGTATATTTGGTGTTACAAAACTGTATTTGTGTTTGCATGTGTGCCCTCCTTTCTTTTGGAGACAGATATTTTCATTGTATGGAGGAAGAAGTAGAAGCTCAAAGACATTAGGCGACCTGACTTGCCCAAGTTCCGCTAAAGTTACCCCTGGATATGAAATCCTCCACTGGCTTTCTATAGCTTTTGCAAATCTCTCAGCTGAGAATCATGAGTTAACATTTATTTAGTGGTGATCAGCGTACGTTAGTGGGTCAGGCGGGCCCTAAGGAGGCCCCCAATGTCCCCCACTTCCTGATGTTCACCCCCTTGTATAATCTCTTCCCCTGGAGTGTCGCTGGCCTAGTGACTTCCAAACCAAAGAACAGGACAAGAGGGATGAGAAATCATTTCAGTGATGAGGCTGAATTTCTTGCCAGCAGACTCCCTCTCCCTGGCTTTGATGGAGCAAGCCACTATGCTGGAAGGCCAGCGTGGCAAGGAACGGAGGGCAGCCTCGGGTCAACACCCAGCAAGGCACTGCCAACACCCATGCAAGTCAGCTTGGAAGTGGGTCCCTCCCCAGACATGTCTTGAGACAGCACACTAGCTCGGGCTGACACTCTGACCGCAGCCTTGTGAGAGACCCTGGAGCAGAGGACCCCCCCTAAGCAGGGCTCAGTGTCCGGACCCACAGATACGGTGAGAATTTAATACAGCCATGTTGTTTTAAGCTGTTATGGTTTGGGATAATTTGTTATGCTGCAATAGATACGTGATAGAGCTACACACTGCTAAAGAAATCAAGACTTGGGACTTCCCTGGTGGTGCAGTGGTTAAGAATCCGCCTGCCAATGTAGGGGACAGAGTTTCAATCCCTAGTCCAGGAAGATCCCACGTGTTGTGGAGCAACTAAGCCCGTGCGCCACAACTACTGAGCCTGCGCTCTAGAGCCTGCGAGCCACAACTACTGAGCCTGCGTACCACAATTACTGAAGCCCGCTCGTTGAGAGCCCATGCTCTGCAACAAGAGAAGCCACTGCAATGAGAAGCCCGTGCCCTACAAGGAAGAGTAGCCCCCGCTCTCCACAACTAGGGAAAGCCCATGTGCAGCAACAAAGACCCAATGCAGCCAAAAATAAAATATAAATAAATAAATAAACAATAAGAAATCAGGACTTGATTTCTGGGTTAAAAAGAAAAACACAGTTACTGCTACATGGCTAGTAAGTACAAGAGCTGTGATCTGAACCCAGTTCTGATTTCTAAACGTCTGCTCTTGAGTACTAAATCACATTGCCACAAGGCCCTCTGCAAGGCAGCTCAAGCCCACCTCTCTGGCTGCAGCTCTGGCCACTGCTATGCTTTCAGCTGAGACCCTAGTTCTCAAACACAACCTCCTATGATATGATTTGGTACATATTTGCCCTGCCGATCGTGTTTTTCCCAATCAACCTCATCTAGTCAAAACTTACTCATTGGAGATTTGAATCAAACCCCTTCTCTTCAGGAAGCTTTCCTGGAAACCCGTTTAACACAGAAGCCCCTTCTCTGTTTCGTGTGCCCAGTGCTTTGCCATTTCACGTCTCCCGTCATCCCTGGCCTCCGCATGTCCCCCTCCCCCCCACCAGCACACTTGGAAGGCAGGGACTTGGTCTCGTTCAGGGCCTGCTGCAACACCTGCCTAGCTCATTGGAAGATGCTTAAAGAAATGTTTGTTGAATGAAGCCAAGCAAGGCAACCTAGGGCTAGGATCCATGTCTACGGCTCAAACAAAACATTTTTGCCCCTGTACCACCTTTCCTGCTAATCTGACCTGAGTTTTGTAATCCTCTTTACCAGGCTGCCTAGCGACTCACCAACCACTGCTCTCCAGTTTTTGTCCTTCTTTCATTCATTCGTCCATTCAACAACTCTTTCCTGGGAGTTTACCATGACAAACACAACTCTGCAAGAAATAACGGAGTGTAAGATGTGACCCTTGACCTTATGGATCTCATGATCCGTTGAAAAAACAAAGCATAAATATGAAAAACAAAAAACGGAGCAATGCTGCAATATAGCACACATTTAACAGCAAAATGGGCAAAAAATGCCCTTGAACCGAGAGGTTGTCACTAGGTTTGATGTTATCAGAATAGGAAGAAGTAGATCCAGCAGGGAAGAGGCTGAAACGAGCAGTCCTGACTCCTGTCTGCATTAAAGTGGCCGAATTCTTTTTGAAATATGAGGCTTTGGACAGCTGTGCTTGAGCAGCCATTCCTTTGAGCTCTTATTCTAATATTGTTTTTAAAAGACTCTATGGCACCCAAAGAGTGGTTTCTCCTTTAAAATGTTACTTTGGGTCTTGGAGAAAAGAAAAAAAAATCTGTCATAGATATTTCACTGGTCAAAGTAAATACTGAAGAAATATTTCTCTTGTGTCCCCAGCTCCAGAATAGAATTTCCATGACCTGCCAGACTAGCTAAAAGAGGCAGAGGCCCCTTTCAGGCTGGAAGCTATAGAGGAATTCTCTAGACAGTTTTAGTCTCCTTGGATTGGATCTTCAGAGCAATCGCTTGAGAGGTAAGATTCTCGAGTGCAGGAGTTTTTATCCCGAGCCTGGGATGGTACCAGCTGCCTTGCTAACAGACCTCGGCAAGAGTCTCCAAAGTTTTATACACACACACACACACACACACACACAATGGTTATCGTTCTGTTATAAATACCACAACTTCAAGAATGATGATACTTCCTGTTATTTTAATCGAGAGAATGAAAACACACTTGCTCCGCAGTATGGCAAATAGATTTTAGTATTCAAGGCCAAGTTCTATGTATAGCACGGACTGGTGTGTGTACAT
This sequence comes from Hippopotamus amphibius kiboko, assembly GCF_030028045.1. NCBI lineage: Eukaryota > Metazoa > Chordata > Mammalia > Artiodactyla > Hippopotamidae > Hippopotamus > Hippopotamus amphibius. The sequence goes on from NC_080187.1 coordinate 229,665,246, forward strand.
GTTGTACTGGAGATGGCCTTGGCAGAAAATGTTCTGGTTCTTGTTGCACACAGTGATTCTTTGCATAACTTTACTCTCCATTAAATTCCAGGCTGGGTGTTCTAGCACGTGGAGAACATAGAGCTGTGCAGATTAGCACGCCTCCACTTCGTCTAGGACTAAGAAAAACCGTTCACTACTTAGGAACCCCTAGTGCTCGGGATATATTTCAAGGTCATTACAATGTAGATGGGATACCCTGCCTTTGAATGGCCTCCAACTATATCCCAGGCCCTAAGTCTTCACTTGAGTTTTTCACTCATATCCAGCTCTCTGCTGAACATCTTCTTAGGGTGACACCTCAAACCCACATTGAAGAGAATGAGAGCCGCTACTCAGAATTTCAGAGTCTTCAATTTCAGCTAAGGGCAACAATACCCGCGCCCTCTCTACTACCATCGCCCTGTATTGGGTCCTCGTTACCTCCCGCCCGCTAGCTTTTGTGGCAGAAACCATATGTTGGCTACACACCACTCATCCCCCACCTCCTCCCTCGCCCAAATCTGCTACATAAGTAAGAGAGTCACTGCTTCCCCAGCTTCTCTTGCAGCTAGAGGTGGCCAGCTAGCATCGTCCTGACCTAACCACAAAGTGTGGTGGTCCCTGGGGGGGCTTTTTCCCTGGTGATTAAGGGAAGAGTAGCACATTTCCCTATTCTTGCTTCCTTAAACACGGATGTGTTGTTTTGAGCGCGGACAGCCATCTTCTGACCATGAGGTGACAACTGCGAGGACAAAAGCGTGCCAAAGCAAGAAGACAACACGGGTGTGAGTGTCTCAGCCAGCGAGGGACTCCTACCTCCAGACTCGTGTGAGAAAACAAACCCTTGGCTTGAGCCGCTGTTCCACACAGCAGCACCTAATCCTAACAGATACGTTGCCAAATCCTTCCTCTGCATGTGCCTGAAACACAAATCGGACCATCACGTGTTCCTGTCTCAGACCCTCTGGCGGGTCTCCCTCACCTTTAGGGTGAATCTTAAGCTGGAATCTTAAACTCCCTCCTGGCTTGGCCTCATCTATCACCTACCCCTTCCTTCGCACACCTTTAGCAACACCCAGCTGCTTCCAGTTCCCCGTCCACACGAGTCGCTTGCCTCCGGTGTTCCTCTGGTCATGCTCTCCCTGGCCTGGGACACGCTGCCTATCTCCGGATGGTCTCTCCTTCCCTTCAGGATTTGGTGCAGGCATCACATCACCTGGGAAGCCTCCCCAAGTTCTGGCAGAGAACTCCTCTGCGTGGCTGTGACACCTGGGCGCACTTCTGTCTTAGTTCCTCACCGAAAATGCTGAAATAGCCTATTTATGTCTGTCCCTTCATGTGGCTGAAAGGGCCTCGGAGGTGGTTTTCCTGTAATGGCACTCTTCTGTCTTCTTTTTTTCTTACACACTCATGTCTATTTCAGACTGTTTTTACCACGGGCCTCAGCACGGAAAGAGAGACCAGCCTTGACCGTCCCACCTGGCCGCTAGAATGTGAACCCGCTCTCGAGGGCAGGATCTGATCTTCCTCATATTCTGAATCTCACAGGACTAGTACAGTACCTGCTACAACCCTCTGGGCTGTTTAGTAAACGGATGTTGATTTGAAGGGCGGGGGGCAAGTGTTGTAAAGAAATCTTTCTTAACTCCTGTACTTTTCCCTGAATAAGCCACTCCCTGCTTCTTCACATATTATATTCTGGATTGTGGCGGGGAAAACAGAAATGAAAAGGTGTGGCTTTTATGTTGGTAGACAAGAGTCCCGCTGCTGATTATATCTGAAGGTATTCCGGTTGATGGCATTAGCTGCCTATAGAAAGAATAGTGCAGAAAGGCCGGTGCTGCTCCTCTCCTGTGCCCACTACCCCGCGTTCAGGCTGAACCACACAAGGTAGCATTTAATTACTATAACATTAGCATGCAGCTCCTTCACAAAGACTTCTGTCCCTACCAGACTGTGAGTTCCTCAAAGGTCCTGCTTTTCAGTTCCTTTAAGCCTCCCACGGCTGTCTAACACAATGCTGAATAAATAAGGGCTGGTCAGCTTCTAATGAGTTGAGTGGCTGCCCGGGAGTGATCTCAGTGTGCGCTGTCTCCATCGGGTAGAGGCTACGGCCATGTTTCCAGAGGCTGTTGTCCTTGGCTTCATCTGTGCGGCTTTCCTAGACATCCTGTGCTTGTTACCAAATTGAGTCACCTCATTTCTGCCACACGTGACCTAGAAGGTAATGCACGAGTCAGAACAATGCTAATAAAGCCAAAAATAATCACAGCAAGCCTTCACTGAACCTTTATAATGTACCAGGTTCTAGTTAAGGACTGGAGAGGCATGATTTCATTCAACCATTGAACATGTCCATTTTGCAGATAAAGAAACTGAGGTGAGAGGGATTAAGCAACTTGACCAAAAACTTAGCCAGCAATGGTTGAAACCAGAATTCAGACCCAGGCAGTCCAACTCTGTTAGTGTATATCTGTGGCCTCCAGAGCTTTTCTTTTGATTTGCCACACTGAATATTGCTGTGTCAGTTACCAGGCAGAGATCCGAAATGAACCAAAATCCACCCTCCGCAGTAGTTTCCCAGATACACCTGATACTTGAAACACAGCCTACTGGACATATGTTCTCTACGTTCCAGCCCTGTATTAAGTTCTGTCATCAGAAAACAATGCACCAGGGTTATGTTATCTCACTGCTTCCAAAACATACCTTGACTGAGTTAAGATTTAATTATATGCTTTCAACTTTTATGGACGGTCTTTATGAGAGAAGTCAACTTGATAAACGTTTCAGTATCTTTTAATAAAACTACATTTAAAGATACTGTCTATTTTAATGAATTTTCGTATAAGCTTTACAAGAAAAATGCCTCTTAAAATTCAGGACCAGGAATAAGTGTCTCCTGTCCCATATGGGTGTGTCTTGAATCAAATATTGACTAAACTGTACGGCTCCACATAGATCACATGGCGCCAGTCACAAAACCCAAGAGTTAATCCTGAGCTCATTCATTTCCTTTCGGGAAAGCGTTTCAGTTAGATAGCAGTTCTCCAAGTTCATTGTGCTGAAAACTGAATGTGTCACCCTTCACATCAACCCAGTCTTCCTCCTGCCTTCCATTGCTGTTAACTGCGACACCACGTCCCCAGACAGTCAAGCTGGAAACCTCAGCCCCCTCTGTTTGACGTCTCACTTTCCCTTTTCATGTACATCCAATTGCTTGACAAATGCCACAGACCACAAATTCACAGAGATCAAGATTTTGTCTCTTTTGCTCACTGATGTATTCCCTGCCCCGATGTAATCCTTGATACACGGTAAATGTCCAATAAATATTTAGTGAAAGAGTAAAGTTCTGTAGATTTACTTCCTGCCTCCTGTTCTCCAGCCTTTCGCCCCCTTCCAATCCTCCCTGCCGTCACTCAAGTCCAGGCAGTCACCATCTCCCCTTGTGGTTAAATAGCACTCTAATCTACCCAGTCTCAGTCCACAAGCTCCAATCTATCAGAGTTCAGCTGCTGCCAGGCAAGCTCCCTAAAATACCTGAATATGCGCCTTCCTTGTTCAAAGGCTCCCCATGACCCAGCATTCAAGAGGAGCGTTTGACATTATTCTTACATCTGCTTCCAATAATAACTACATGGTATGAGTGAAGAGGAGCGGGAGCAGAGGCCAGACCGCGGCAGCTGGAGAGGAAGATGCTGATTAGAACTCAGCACGGGGTCAGGATGAGGACAGACAGCTTATATACCTTCCAGGTTGTGGGAATGAAAGGAGGCTCTGTAAAGCAGGTTAACATGGTAAAGCGCCACAGAAAGGTGCGTTTTATTTGTCAGTAATACCTGTTCCTGAAGATGAGTCATCAAAAAAAAAAGCAAAGACGTGTCAGAGAAATGGATGTATCAGTTTAGAAAGACTTCTGCCATAGGTTTTCATTCATTTTCTTACTAGGTTATCACAGTCCTTACTGCCAGCAGAGGAGCTTGTGGTTTACAGGGCACGATTTCACATGCATTATCTTATGCAGCTCATCCCAACATCCTCAGAGACAGGCCTTAGCATCTTCGTGGGGAGACGGAGCCTTGGAGAGGTCGGGAGACACGGCCAAGAGCCGCCTAACTGGTAAGTGGCAGCACGTGCCCAGTGGCATTGGCACTATGGAATGTGTTTGTTGCCACGTTCTTTGTTTCTCTGTTATCTTGAACTAAACCCTTAGACTTTGGATGCCAAGTCTGGTACCTTAATCACTCCTTCCCCAGCCCCATCCGTTGCTCTGGGTAGCGCTGGAGTGCTACGACTCACTCCGTACTCCCTGCAGCAGCAGCAGCAGTAGTGCTGGCAACCTACTTCAGATGTTGCATAATCCAGGCAAGCGTGCGTTACTTCATGTAATCCTCATGGCAACTCTTTGAGGAAAAATAATATTATTATCTCTTTTTACATCTGATGAATTGTTTACATTCTGGTGAGGCCCAGGAAAGCAAATTAGCTAACGATGTGCAGCTACCAAGGACTGAGGCTAGAATTCAAACCTGGGCAGGCTACCTCAAAAACTTGAGTATTTAACAACATTATACCATGTGCCCTAGAATTTTAAACGTCTCCAACTTTCTAAATTGTTCTTTAATGGTGTCCTTTGTCTCCCCTTGCCACTTCTTTAATTTTTATTCTGTATGTTGTATGAGCAGTATCCTGATAAACAGGTGAGTTAATAATTCAGGAACAGTCCTGAGCATTATGTATCCTTGAATTCCATCACTGATTTTCTCTCCTTAGGTTTCATATGTTTCTCCCCCTCTTATTTCATAGACTCACAGCCTTTTAGAACCAGAAGGGGCCCAAGAAATCCTGTACTTGAAGACCCTTGCTTTAGTGTGACAAAACTCTGACTCAAAGTCTCAGTCCCTTGTTCACACATCGCAGCAGGAAGAGAATCAGGTTCCCAGGCTGACAATCACAGAGCCAGAGCTCCGGCGCGTTCTGCCCCAGGCCATGCCTGCAATAAACAGAGAGGATGGGGAGAAGCACCCTGTCTCCGATGAGTTCAAAGCGCTGGTGATGGACTCTGCTGAGCTCTGGCTCTGATCTCTTCAAAGACAAGATGTGCGGGAAGGACTTAACAGACCCCGTTCACTTGACTTCAGTGTGGAAGCATTCACTTGATAGTTTGGGTTGAAAAGACCCCCTTTTAGCACTTTATTGAAGCATCTGGCAGCCACAGTAAACAGAATCACAGAATCACATAAGCAGCAAGCTATCCTCCCCTGTTATTTTCTGACTGGAGGGGAAAGGTGTTCTATTCCAAGAAGGGAAATAAAATGACGGGCATTTGGGGGGCGGTGCTTCCTTCAGCTGAGACTCCGGGTTAAGCTGTCCTGTGAAGTGGTAGCATCACTGAGAACATCTGGTGCCTCTTAACCATTACTTAGGGTGCCATTTTAAAGACTTATTTACAAGGAATGATCTGTTTTGGCCCTTCTATTTACAACCCAAAGCCTGACTCACTAATAAGCCATGTGTGTAGGACAGGCCTCATCTCTAGGCTGAGCCGGAAAATAAATGCGACCAAGAAAAATGCAGCCTTCTGGCCTCAGGTCAACAGAATTTCTTGTGTTGCTTTCTCCTTCTCCTCCTCCTCCTTCTTTTCCTTTTTTTTTGATTGCCCTTCCATAATACAGATAAAGGAAAAGTGTGATTGAAAACATTGCTTTTATTTGGCAAACATCGTGCTAACTGCTAAGGAGATTATTCTCATGCCGCCCGTTGTACCAAAGCATTCCTTTGTACATTTTGGAGCCCAGGCAGATATATACAGTTAGGGTCCACAAAACCGTCAGAGGAGAGAGAACCTCGCTTACTGTGGCCCTCAAGGGCCTTCTGTACTCGTGGTATTAATAAAAGGGAGAAGGAGCACAGGAATTTAAGACAACTGGGTGAAACAAGCTTTTGCATCTAACTGGTGGGTGGGGAAAGGCAACCTTCACGCATGAAGGGTGCTAAAGCCTTAACGGATGTACGTACATCCTCCACAATCTGTACTGCCCACTCCTGAACAACGGAGCATTGACCTACACTTCATACAGTTTTCCTTTATATGCAGAGTTTGCAAGCGACGGCTCTGAACTCCCGATCTCTCCTCAGGTAGCAAGAGTGTCCCAGTTCATTTACACTTGGCCACCGCCCTTGTCCATTTAAAAGCAGTCTCTCTTAACTCCACCCAGAAAATTTACAGGATGAATGAAGACTTGTGGAGAGAGAGATATCTTTTTTTATAAAACACTAAGTAGGTCTTTTTTTCAGTAATATTTTTCGGTTTTAAAGGTTATTTTAAAATGTACGTGCGGTATATTTTGCTTTTTTTGGTGTACGGTTCTGTGAGTTTTGACAAATGCTTAGAGTTGTGTGATCACTGCCACAATCAAGAGACAGAAAGTTCCATCACCCTAAAACATTGCCCAGTGCACCCACTTTCCTCACCCTACCCCTCAGCCCTGGACATCATTAATCTGTTCTCCAGATGTCATATAAATGAAATCATAGAGCTATTTGAGCTGGATTTCGCTCACTTAGCATAACGCATTTGAGGTTCATCTATGTTGGTACACGTGCCGGTACTGCATCCTTTTTTACTGCTGAGGGGTCCATTTTGTGGGTGTACCGCAGTTTCTTCATCCGCCCACCAGCTGAAGGACATCGAGCTGCTTCCAGATGTTGCTGAGTATGAGCAAGCCAGCAATAAACATTCATGCACAGGTGTCTGTGTGAAAATCAGTTTTTCTTTCTTTTGTCCTAGAAGTGCAATTTCTGCCAATATGCTAAGTGTATGTTTAACTTTATACCAAACTGTCAAACTGTTTTCCAAAAGGCGTGGTACATTCCCATCAACAACACATAAATGATATGGTTTTTCCACATCCTTTCCAGCATTTGATGTTGCCACTATTTTCGACTTTAGCCATTGTGATAGATGTGCACTGGTAGCTCATTGTGGTTTTAATTAGTATTTCTCTAGTTATTAATGATGTTAGCATCTTTTCACATGCTTATTTGCCATCTGTATATACGGATTTTAAAAACAGCCTTCATCTGATTTCAAACGTGATACATGCTTGTTATAAAAAATTTAAACATTACAGAAATGTTATATCGAATATTCCTAATTTTACCTTCTAGTCATAGCTCCTGTTGACACCTCAGTGTTTATTCCTCCATGTATATGCTAACGTATACTGTCTTTATACAAGTGCAAAAATGGTGGCATTTTATACATACTGTTTGCAAACTTGCTGTGAATCACTTAATAATAATCCTGGATAGGTTTCCACATTGTGGTGTTCAATTGTCTTGTGTTATAATAAAATAGAAATTTTTCTGATTTTAAGTCCAAAAAATCACATTTTGACAATTCCATACCTTTAAACATAATAGCAATTAGTATTTCTGGTATGGTCCAGTAAAATTTTAAAGTTATACACACTTCCTGATGAAGTTATACATTGCACATTTCCCAGCTTTGAACTGAGAACATTGTTGCAGCAATAAAGACTATTTTAGAAAGATGTAACCAAATGAATTATGTGGAAATATAAAACAAGGTCCAGTTAATTTCATGTTTATGTCTTAAGAAACTTGGCATGTGGGTAGCTGCTCTATCATAGGGACTAGCAAGACTACAAAGAAATTTATTACAATGTAATAAATTATGGCTCCCCAGGGTTTTCCATATTAAAGGAAGTGATTTTTATTATTTCACTCAAGGACAATTCCTTTCTGCATCAGTCACTCTTATTTATTATAATATTTTCATGGGGATTAAATTATTATCAGTGTCTTTTTATGAATGATTTCATAGAGGATCGACATGCAGGCAAGGGAATGTAAATGATTTATTTCTTGTGACTTAGACCTCCATGCTTGTTTAAATTTAGGGAAATTAGAGGAAAATGCTGGCAATATGATTATTCTTAAGTGGAAGAAGTTTTTTTGTTTTGACTTTTTGGCTTTTTTTTTTTTTTGTAGCCATAGATAGGCATATTTAATCTTAGAAGGCTATTGAGAAGTAGGAAAGAAAAAGGAAATGTAAGAGACCTTAGTGGGTATTTCCTCTCTCTCTTCTAAAAGTATTTAATCTTTTGGTTTTCTAAGCAAATCTCTTGCAGCTGCTTAGTTCTCTGTTCGTGCCAAGGACCCTTTGTTTATACTAACTGCACCCAAAGAATTCTTCTTACACAAGTTGTACTACTTAAGCTCTTTTGCAAGTCTCAGACTTTATCGCATACATGGGGAAACAGAGCCATACTTTTCTTTCTCAACATTCCTTCTGGTCAAAGGAGAATGTACGGGATTAAATTCCTTAAGCATCAAGTCTTAACCTAAGACTGCTTGTGACTTGCACATATCAATGTATGAGAAAACTCTCACAAGCTAGACACACCTACCATTTCCACGCAAAGTGTGTTTAGGATGACAGCTCTAAGGAGGGACCAGGAACAACAGCTTAGTCCATTTGGATTCAGGTGGTTTTCTAACCTAACATTAAAATCAGCAAGAACCCAAGAGTCTAAGAAACAGAATAAAACAGCTGGATCCAGTTTCTCCTGGAGAAGACTGGTTCTGCATGTTCATCCATGCTCACGACTTTTCAATTCCATGAAAAACACACTTATCTTGGACATATTTTTTAAAGCCTTTAAGATTAAAGAAATTATATATCATCTTTTTATCACCAAACCCCAAATTATACAATAATTGAGCTAATTCTCAACTTTTAACATTTTCCCTAAAAGCTCAAGGTAGTGAATAAAAGGAAATTCCTTCTGTCCAGCTGTTATCTGTTCAACCCCCAAACTTAATATTATGTAAACATTTGGACCATAAACGCCATTCACTTGCATGTTCTCTGTTGGTGCCTGTTCAACTGTTTTAGAAATGAGACAAAGCTAGGAAGGGTCAAGGGACACATCTAAGATCATGTAGCTGATGTGGCTGAAGGAGGACTCAATCCGGACCCTACGATTCCTCCATATGGTTCCTGCAGCACAATTGCTTTTCCCAGATTATCCAGATTATAAAAATGAAAGTATAGCCAATCATTCTGAAGTCTGCTATCACCCAGATACCAGTGAGTGACAGCTTTTTTTTTCTCTTCTTTTTTGCATCATATAGATAAACTTCATTTATGTCCAGCCTTACTTGGCAAACATTACCCTCTCCAGCCTCTCATTTATCTCCCCGTTCCTCCTGCAAAGTTGATCAGGATTCACAGACTCGGGTCTAGCTTGAGTCTAGTCACACCTCACTCACTTGTGAGCTGTGTGACCTTCACCAAATTCCTTGAGCACGCTGAGCATCTGTTTCCTCATTTTGTGAAATAAGGAAAACAACAGCGGTCTCCTCAAAATAGCGGCAGGGAAAATCAGGCAAGAAAAGTCTTTAGGGCAGAGTCTGGACAGGGTAAGTACTCAGTCTCATTGTCACAAGAAGGAAACTTGCAAGAATAAATATAGGGGTATGTGGACGAGAGACTGGGGACCTTGCCACTAACTCGTGGGGGCACAAGTCTGCTCCAGCCTCCAAAATGTGTTTGATGACAAGATAACACACAAGGTAGGCTGTGGTGTGCTGGAGGTGGGTGAGGCCAGCAAGAGTCGACTTTATGTGTTTCTTCCCAACTCTGTGTTCAGTGAGGTCACGTTGGGAGCTTGAGATCAGCCCTGGTTGGGGGTATTTCACTCCAGGAAACTGGCAAACACTATAAAGCAGACCTTCCCCCCACCCCCTCCCAGACAGCCGGCTGTTGGACATTCGCCAGCACACCACTGATAGAGACCAGGCTTTGAAGTCAAGCAAATCTAGGTTTGTAGCCAAACCTAAACTCTGAAGCGTACTAGTTCACCCTGGTATATACCAGACTTGAGCTGAGTCCCTGGTTCCTCACCTTTGAGACTGGGAGAATTGTACTACCTTTGAAGACTGTTGAAAAAATTAAATGAGATAAAGTATGTGAAAGACTTAGAACAGGACCTAAGACCTAGCAAACAGTAACATCAAAAAATAGATGAGAGTGGTTGTTACTATTGTTGTAAGGAGTCTGTCAGCCTAGGTTAGGAAAGAATCTGTTTCATGAAAAAACATTCTATTCAAGTTCTTTTATTGTCTCTGTTTGAGAAAATATTTAAACAAATTTGAACATCTAAACAAAGACAGTTTTAAAGCCAAAAATCTAAGTGCTCTGAGTCTCCTCTGAGCATTTTTCAACAATGTTGGGCCCCAAGCCAGAGCATGTTACAAGACTTTGCACCCACCCCACCCTGCCCCAACAGCCGGCCTCCCCCAGAGGAAAGAATCTGATACAAGGCCAATGAGAGAATCTTCCTCTTTATATTATCTTAAGGCTTTCATCCTTTCTTGTTTAAAAAAAAAAAGAAGCTAAAAATTTGGAATGCAACAAGCTTCAAAATATTCAAATACACAGAGCCCAGAGAAAGGAATATTCAACATATAAAAATCTGTGGTTCGGAGGCCTGTGGATGAAAGGCCCGGGCCCGAGGTCCCCCTTGCCATACTGCAGGACGAGCCCAGACTCGCACAGGGCTGGTGTCCCTGTCCACTTCCGAGCCTTTCCCCCAGCTCCCTCATCATGAATGAGACGCTGGTCACCCTCCTAGTCATGCCCTTGGTGGAGGCCGTGAGCAGTGGCTCAAGGCATCCAACTGAGCAGTTGGGTAACAGGCCATTCATTTTCCACTCTGCTGCCAGGTCATGTAGGGTGGGGCAGGAAAAGGAGGGCAGACATGACTTTAGGATGCTGGTGGAGACCGTGAAGCCACACCCCGTGAGCTGGTGAAGGGAGGATGTGGAAAGGATGGTCCCTTGCAGGTCTGTCAGTGTCCTGGGGAAGTCTCTCACTTCCTCTCTGTCCCCACCATCTGCCTCCTGCTTCTGCTGGAGGGACCACAGGAGCATATAATGCCCCTGATCTCCCCTTTAGCAGGGTAAAATCAAGATTGTCTATGGACAGCTGTTTCTTTATTGTTAGAGAATTTCCCTGGCACAACAGTACCCTGAGCTGAGCCACCACCGCCCCATTACTGTGGAAGATGAAAGATGAACAGAACCTGAGAATCGCACTTTGTTCCACGGACAGGACTCCAAGGGGTGACATCCGTTTTCTACAGTTGCATAACTTGTTAACTGACTGTGTCTAGAGCTCAGATATTTTTTAATGTGTTCCGAGCACAATTTTCCCAGCCTGCAACTTTTCATCTCCAAGACTTTAAACTTCGAGTCTCCTCCTCTGAATTGACTTTTGGAATTCTGCTTTTTCAGGCTAACCTTGAACCAAATTCCCACATGGCAATACCCCTCCCCTTCCTTTTTTTTAAATCTTTATTTTCATTTTTTATTTTTTGGCCAGCCACGCAGATTTTAGAGCCACGTCCTCTTCCTTTTGACTCCCTGCCTTCAATGTGCCCTCTAACCATATCTCCTCTTTACCACTTTATAATATCCCTGTCACTTTCTCTCCTCCTTTCATTCAACAAGTGTCAGTTGAGCATATACAAGGGTGAGTCAAAAGTTATCCTCACTCTGGCTGTAGAATTTCTTTTAATTAATTTTTAGAAAAGACAAATACATTATTTTTTGACATAACCTCCTTGCTTTTCAATACACTCTGTCCATCTGTCAACAAGCTTTCGTAGTCCCTCGTTAAAAAATGTTTTAGACTGAGCTGCGAGCCACGCATGCATCGCTGTCTTCCGTTCTTCATCAGAAGTGAATCTTTGTCCTCACAGGGCTGCTTTCAGGGGACCAAACAGGTGAGAGTCCGATGGAGCAAGATCAGGACTGTAGGGAGGATGCTTTCACACCTCAAAACGAAGTTTTTGCAGACTGTCAAAGAGAGTGTGGGCAGAAGTGTGTGGACATGCATTGTCATGCATGATCACAGCGCCCTGAGATAGCAGTCCTCTGTGTTTAATCCAAAGTTTAGGCTTCAGCACAAACGTTTCAAAACCTAAGTCTGTCATGGATTATTTCATAGGCAGAGCCATGGCTGATTTGCAAATGATTTGCCACATAATCCACTGTCACTCACCTATTTGACAGAATCATGTCACATGTACGCTCAATGTTGTCATCAGCTTTGGACATGGACGGGTGTCTGGCTCTTCCCGATGGCTAACACGTGCGCGACCTTCCTTGACCTTCTCTGTCCACTCATACACACTTCTTAGCCACAAAACACTTTCTCCATACTGCGCACAAAGTCTTGGATAAATAGCGGCACCACGTCCACCCTCAGACCACGCTGCTCTTCTTTTGTACAAATCACACGTGGGGCGTCTGTGTTTGCTCGCACCGCAGTTACAAATGAACAGATGTGACACGTTCACACCTGCACAGCAGTGACTGGGGAGACAGTAGCCTTGAACAGGAAGCGCTGATAAGACCGTGTGGCCAACAGACGTGTTAACATAACCGGAGTGCGGATAATTTCTGACTCACCCTCGTACTCCATAGTCAACACCAAGGAGGTACAAGAGCTAAAAAGATAAAGAGGATACACCCCATCTTCCTGAATCTACATCTCCTTCCTAGAGGAACCCAGACTTTAGCCTATCCTATTTTAAATAAGGAATTTTCTCATCCTCCCAAATTACAGCTTTATTTATTAAATGTGTTGAATATATTTATTAAGTGTCTCCTCTAAACTCTGTGTCCGTTTCCTCTATTATTAATTATGAGCCTGGGCTTCTTAACCCCATGTTTTATACAAGGAGCAGGCAGATTTTAGGTCCAGCTGCTCTACTGGCTTAACCTGACTTCCCCAGAAAGCAGAGCCCGAAGCTGTTTTCTATGTCACTGCTTTATTAGGGATGTACACTCAGGTAGCAGGCACGAGAGGCAGGGAGGGTGAAGCAGGAAGGAAGGTGAGCCAACGGAAGCATACGCGATAGAGTTTTGTGCCATTAAATTCAACCAGTGCCTTGATACTGTCGAGACTGTCCTTTAAACATCCACGATATAAGCCGTGTGGGGGGCAGGATAAAGGAGGATGAATTTACCCACGAGTTCCCTTTTCCTACTGGTCAGAGGTTGGCCCCGTGGACCATGACTGCCTTCTGCACTTTCAGGTCTGCATGAGTGAGTACCAAATAGGGCCTGTCCCGCACCTCAGCACCAGTCGGGAAGCTAAGGCGCTGCAGACAACAGGGGTACAACATGTAGAGAAGAGGGAGCCCTGGCAGGGGGCACCTGCACAAAGCTTGTCCGAGCCCCCGGTCCCTCCCCGGGGGCTTGAACAAGACCCGTGGAGGTTGGATGCAGGTGTCTGATGTGACTGTTATTGACATTGGTCCTACTCTCTGTTTCCTTACAAAGACAGGAACGGCAAAATTCCTCGTAGTTGCTTTTGATCATTGTTTAGCCCGTGGTTCTGTGGTCGTGGGCCTGAAAGGGCTGGGCTGAATGAGCTCAGTACCGAGCCTCCAGGTAAATCACACTCGCACACAACTCACACCTTAATAGATCCTGAGGGTCAGGCTTGAAAAGATTCATCTTCTATCTGATCAGATAACCACTGCAGCACTGCGAAAGAGAGATGTGCTGTATCTCCTTCCATTTAACTCGAATTTTAATGATTAAATGCCTGCAATTAAGAATTAAAACACATATTCTCTATGCAAAGATATGGCTTTATTGCAAGGTACTAGGAGTGGTCTTTATAGACTTTTAGTCTTGCTAATAAATCTTTGCCAGAAATAATGGCTTAAGGATGAATCAATAAAAATGATCAATGTTGGCATTTGTTTCCAATTTTGATCAGATTCTATCCATAATTCTGAATGACAGATACGGTTGCTCCCCCTTCTTCCTTGTTAGCAGAACCCTAATTTGCTTCAGTAGCCATCGCTCCCCCAGCAGCTCAGTGTTAGGTCTCGACAGGTCTTCATCTGTCCAGGTAGTCCCATTCAGCTTGCCGTTTGAGTGTGGGCACATGCCACCATTTGGGCCAGTAAGATGTGAAGGGGAGCCAGCTGAAGGACTTTGGGGACACATTATACTTGATTTTTAAAAGGTAAAAAATAAAAAAATGAGGAATGACTTCATTGCCACTGGGTGTTATTGAATAGGAGTGGCATGCTTGGAGCTTCTGCAGCCATCTTGTGATAGGAGGAGAGCCAGCCTGAAGATGAGGTGGATACCCTAACAGAACGGTGGAAAGCTACAAAGGCCCTGGATTCTTGATGATGTCTTTTAGTCACTAAACTAACCAACACTGGAGCTGCTCATCCCATGGGTTTTTTTTTTAATTTATTTATTTACTTATTTATTTTATTTATTGTCTGCATTGGGTCTTCGTTGCTGCACATGGGCTTTCTCTAGTTGATGCGATCAGGGGCTACTCTTCATTGTGGTGCACGGGCTCCTCACTGCAGTGGCTTCTCTTGTTGTGGAGCACAGGCTCTAGAGCACAGGCTCAATAGTTGCAGCCCACGGGCTTCATTGCTCCGTGGCATGTGGGAATCTTCCCAGAGCAGGGCTCGAACCCATGTCCCCTTCACTGGCAGGCGGATTCTTAACCACTGCGCCACCAGGGAAGTCCCCCGTGGGTTTCTTAAATGGAATAATAACTTTATTATTTGAGCTGGTTGAGTCATGGTCTCTGTTACTCACAGCTGAAAGTCTCCTGATGCAGTAAGTCAAGTTACGTGGTTTAGCTGGGAATTCAATGTACAGTTAATTTATATTGGAGCGCAAACAGAAAGGCACACTGCTTAGAATCAGATGTTCTATGAGAATTTTATTTAAATTTTTCTATGACCTTGGCAGGAAATGAATATTATCTTCTTTTAAAATTTTCTAATCTAAAATGATCTGTTCCATGACACAGAACTTCGGCGTCCTGGAGTCTTTCTTGTTCATCGATACGTCAGAGTAGCTCCAAACTTGTTTCCTGGGGATGATTTTTGTTCTGACTCCTGGTCAGGCTCCCTAATTCCAATAAGGAGATCACAATTTTACCCCTGGCTCTACTGAAGGCATTTGGATCTGATTTTAATTAGCAACCCAGAATATCGCTATTCCAAGTTTTTGCTAAATATAGCAAGTTTCAACTCTCTGTGGCCCAGGACTTATCCAAAGCTCAGCTACAAGAATGGAGCTTGCCAAAAGGCACATAATCCGTCATTCTACTGGAGGTTAGAAGCTTTGCCCTTGGCTCAAACAGACTGTCCAGCCACCGTGGCTGTACTGTTACACCTCCTTCCCTCCCCCAAGTCACCCATCAGCCATAAAAGCACTTTTTGAAGGTATATTGTCCATGGAAGAATGTTAAAGAAACAGCCATCTAAGTTTTGTGTTATTCATCACCCTACAGAAGCAATGGCCCAGAATCTGAGTGGAGTCCTAGTCAAAGAAGCATAGTGTGGCAACCAAAAAGTAACGTCAAAATAATGCAAACACTTAATGCATGTTTCTTAAATACAGCAAAGGCAAGACAAAATTCACAGAAGATTTCTTAAAGTCTCATGTATAAGTTCATTATCTTGATTGTGGTGATAATTTCATGGGTGTCTACATGTATCAAAACATCAAATAGCACACTTTAAATACGTGCCGTTTATTATATGTCAACTCTACCTCAATAAAGTTGTGAAAAGTAAGAAAGCTACCAGAAAAAAATGCCACTTGTGTTTGACCATCATATCTAGAGTTCCTACAGTCTCTCAACTCCTAAATGCCTAGAAAATTCCCGACTTGTCCTGACCAGCCTACCCCTTCATCCTTCACCATCCTACTCTCTTCCCTATCAACTCTCATTATGAAACCTCAGAAGAACTGGTCTCTCAGAGGCAGGATCCTGCTCACAAAACAGGGAAGGAGGAAAAACTAATCAGCCAAAGCCATAATTTTCTAAGGGGAGGGATGGAGGAAGAGGAGGGAGAAGCTAGGAATACTCATTTCTTGCAGCCCTCACAAAGAAATGTCCTATAACCACACGTGCCCCTAGGACACTCCCACTCGTGCAGAGTGCTGTCTGGGCTACACTCCTTCTTGGAGTCACCTTAAGAAAGGAGGCATTCATCTGTATTGACCTGGAAGCCAACAAGTTGCCACTGCGTGAGCCTTCTTGTTTTGTTTCTGATGAAGCTACCTCTATGTAGTGAACACCCACCAGTGCATTATCCCTTCGTTTGCAAATCTTAATGGATCAGCTCTTAAGTGTGGCCCTGGTTCTGATTTTTCAAGGCCACCTGTGCTCTTGGTCTAACTGTCAGAGAGAAACTGTGCTCTCAGCTCAGGCCCGCAGTGATGTTAGTCTAGGCCAGGGCAGGAGGGCAGCACTTCAGCTCCACCATCCCCGCTGGCGCCCTCCCCACATCTCCATGATGAAAGGAGGACCCACATCCTCCAGCCTCAGAGTAGCGCCAGCACCCATGGAAGAAACGCCAGAAACCAACCAAGCTTTCAAAATGAAACAATCCCTGATTAATATTTCTCAAACGTTATGAAGGAGATGGACAATCGACAGCAATGTTTCTTAAAACTACTTCGTTCTCCTTGTGCTTCTTTCATGCCTCATGGCTCCTCCAAGCCGACCTCTCCTCCAGAAACTCCTTAAAGAGCCCCTCCCCATAACCTTAGTCCACGCATTCGCCTTGGCTTCCCATCCCTCTCCCTTTCCTCTCAACTAGTCATCCACGAAATCCAGAAAAAACAGAAGTCTGCAACGGCAGCACTGTCTTTACATGGTGGATGAGGAGAAGGACGGAACAAACACAGCGAAAATACTCCTTAAGGAGCAGGGCAGAGGGAAAGGCCGGCGGCACTAATGCATTTGCTCCATCACAAATCCCTGTAGGGATCAGGCAGGAGGCTACATCATCTGTTACATCACTGTGTCCTCTTTCTGTGAACAGAAAAACAGGAAAACATTCACGGGTCAGTCTCAGGAAAAGCTGTGCGCCTACGAAACAGCAGATTCATTTTCAGGGACACGGGGAATCCTCTACTGGTAGTGCTTCTGCTCCTGCACAGGTTATTAAGACGTCTAGAGCCAAATGTACATTATAAACCTAGTAACGTGCAGGGTAATGTCTACAGTACGTAAACGTACGTGCCAGTCTCACATCTGGGTTTGAGAGTTCCTGTGCTATTGTTCTCATCTACCTATTCCCTCATCTATTTATGTTCTGTGTAATTTTACAAATGGCTTCAGATCCATTGTGGCAGGAAGAGATGGAATGAATAAATGAATGAGAAGGCCACATCTTTCCTTCTATCTCTTCCTTTATAAGGTTACACTTGCCTTTTCCCTTTCCTTTTTTTTTTTTAACTTGAAACTCTGCTTTTTATTTATTTAAATTTATTTTTTTCCACTTAGAAAATTCTAAAGTTTTCTCCTTCCAGATTTATTGAGATGTAATTGACAGACGGCACTGGATAAGTTTAAAATGTACGGCATACTAATCACAAGGAATGTGCCCGATTGTTTCCTATCACGGTTACATTTACCTCCTTCATCTTATACGAAAATGGAGGAGTGTCTTTTGCCCACACAGCTGGTGAAGGGGCATGAGACAGCCTGGGGCAGGGCGTGGGGCAGGATGGGGAGGAAGCCCCCGGTCCCGTTGGTGTGGAAGCGCTTCTCCTTCGCAGTCAGACTCTATTTCTAAAGTTCCCCTATACCCCTGTGGCTGTGAATGCCCCTGGATAGCTGTCCACTCGATCCTGACTGTATATAAGTTACTCACAATAAACTTCATAATTGCAAATAAATAAATAAATAAAGTATACGGCATAACGATTTGATTTACAAACATCACGAAGCGACCATCACAAGATGTTTAGTGAACATCCGTCATCTCACATAGGTACAAAATTAAAGAAATAGAAACAAATCCTCTGCCTTTTCGATCTCAGCTGCACCATACGACAAGCCCGTTTCTGTCCCGGTTCCCGCCTCTCTCCCAGTGACGCAGGACCAAAAGCTAGACACCATCTTCGCTGGCTCTTGTGCCTCCCCTCGCAGGCAGTCACCAGGTTCTGCCCGTTCCCGCTGCATTTGCCCGGCACGTTTGTTCCTTCCTTTCCAGTCTCAATGACAGACTCTCCTTTGGGCCCTCGTCACCTCCTGGCTGGACCACCGCGTTATGTTCAGGACTCATTTCCGCCGCAGACCCTCTCCCTCCAGCTCATCCCACAAACGCTGCACCGTTATTCCTATCACAACACCTGATGCATATACACTCCTTTTCTTGTCTTTCCTAAATTTAAACCCCAAACTCAAATTTTATTAAAACCTGTTAAGATTCCTTCACATCTAAATTATCTTTGCGGTTTTCCGGATAGTCCCTAGGTAACCAAAAAGATGTGTCCCTTCGCCTTATGAAAAGAGCAATGCTAAGATAATAAGACAAGGGTCACGCTCTCCGACTACACGAGTGCCTGGAACCACTGTGTCAGGGTCCACTTTCCGAATCCAGATGCCAAACAAACCTTTTCCTTTCTTAAGCAAAAAATAGACTAACGTCCTACTTTGAACCTTTCAACCTATGCCAACCTCTTCTCACGCACTGTGCATTCGGGACAAGGTTATATTTTAAGGGTACTTATTCAAAACTAGAAGCTTATCATAAGCGCATTGCTTATGGTTTTCTCGACCCCTCATCTCAGGCTTATCCACCGTGTTTATCTGCTAGAGGCACCCAAACAATAATCAATACTTTAGGCCAATTGATTATCACCTATTAAATTCTTGTGCTGTCTGCTTCCTGCAGACCAGTTAAATGCTGCTCTGATCTACCCAGTAACCCTATCTTTCCTTCCTTATGTAAGCGAATCTCATAACATCTAAGAGCTGCTCTAAGCATACCCTGTTCTGATTGGCTGCTGTTTGACCCTGATGACAACCTTAACATATATTAACAAGATATTATTTGGTGAACTACACCTTAACAATAATCAATGTGCACTTAGTGCCGTATGAATAATAGATTCTAAATATTCGGCTACCAATAGCTTATTCTCCCCACATAGCTCTGACACGAGTATGTGACAATTAAGACAGGACAAAGTTTACAGTGTTCATGATTTTGACATATTATTTTTTTAAAAGGCCTTTCTAACTACTTTGGACATGCCAATAAAAATTTAAAAAATAAATTAATATTTACTTACTGTAAACAGTCTAACATCTAAAGAAAATCTAGTAACACAGACTGAAGCCCATCCTAAAAGAAAACACACGTGCCTACTATTCTACAAAACAAACAGCCCTTATTGGTATTACTACCATTAAGAGATAGTTATTCAATCTGATTTCTGAATACAGTGAACTTACTCAAATATAACAATTTACTCCACTAGAAAACAAAGATACTATTTCAAAAATTTCTCACATTCTTTCACACCTCTCCAAGCTACATCTCCAGGCCTTTATACTTACGCATGAAAACAAACGAACACCCCTGTGGGAGGGGCAGGGTCACATTGGCTCAGACTTTACAAGATTATGGGTGGGAAAAAATTCACCTGAGAGACTCAACGGGTGATCAAATTTCACCCTATGCATAATTATCATAATCCAGGGAGAACTGGAAGATTTTTTTTTAAATGTCACTTTACCGTTAAAATATTTAAGGAAGCATGTCACTGACACATCATTCCTGAAACATAAAATGAGTTATTTTATAATCAAAACTGTCCCAGTTTTCCATTTTAGTGGGACCTGTGAAAATCCCCATAAATTCTCACTGTATAAAACTGTTACATAAAGCCTTGTGAAGCTGAACCGGACTCGCCCTCCAAAGATTCCATTTGGAACATTCTGGTCTTGTCAGACATGATCAGGTTGATATGCAGTCACAGAGCCAACAGATGTGAGCTGCAATTTTAAAAGGTACTTGGCTGAAATCACCGCCACATGTTATAGATTTAGGAGACCAAATATATTCAGACAGGCTCCCAAGAAAGCCAGCCTTCCCACTGCACAGAATAGGGTCACTTCAGGTGTTCTTAACCACAAATACTGTTCTTAAGTTCCAACACTTACATCACGGACATATCTGCCCTTAAATGTACTCAGGGTCTCCATCAGAATCTTCCAGGCTACACCACTGTATCACTGGATAACTGACCCCAGGCTCACTAAAAGGCCTCCAGAGGCAGACCATTTCTGGATGTTATCAGCTTCCTTCCCAACCCTCGATGGAGGGAAAAGGTGACATCAAGTAAAAAAATGCAAACAAGTTGCTCAAGAAGCTAGTATAAATTTGTTGCCTAAAATAGTTCTAAAAAATAAAACTGCCCTAGACTATTTTCCCGGCCAACCGAGATGGAGTCTCATAACACTTACTGTATTTTATTGCGCTTGGGTAAATACATCAAAAAAGACAAAACAACTAATAAAGGAGATAAAAGTCACTTGGTTAATTAAAACTGATCAAACCAATCCTTTGAGACTTATTCTGATTGGCCCTGGACCGACTAAGATTTGAATACAAAATCAGTTCTAATTTTTTAAAATATTTGTTATTATTCTCATACACGCTTGTCTTTCTCTGCCCTTTACTGATGACATTGCATCAAAAAGTGACTAAAGCCCTCATGGTAAACTGCTTCTTTAGGAGCTTGTTTTTACAAAATTGTGTGCTTGTTTATCGTCTGTCTCCCCGACTAGAAACATAAGTTTCATGAGAAGAGGACTACCCCCCGAGCTCCTAGATGTAATCGTGCCTGGCGTGCCACAGACGCTCAACAAGAATCTGCGAACAAACAGGTTTCCCGCCCCCGCACGGATGGAGAACAACAGGACTCTCAACCCTTGGAAGGGACAATCCACTGTCCTCTTGGTGTGGCCGCACGTGTGGCCCTGGCGGTGGCCACGCAGGGCGAGCAGCATCGCACTCACCAGAGAGGCCCCTCTGGGGGGCTGTCAGAACTGGGAGCTCAGAACCTTGGCTTTGTCACCCACTGTTGCTTCAATAACCAAGACTGGGTCTTAGACACAAGTGTGCATCTCTGGGAACCCCGAGATTTATCTGGGAAGAAAGACTGGAAGAAATTGGGTTTGTAGTCAATTGCCGTCAAGACTTGGATATGCGCGTGAATGGAATCACGCTTGTCAGACCCTGGGTTACACTTATATTTTCTACTTTGAGCATGTGTAATCCGCCTACTTGACTCAGCTGTAAATTTCTCAAGGGCAAATATTCAGCATGAGTGGGGAGTTTTATTGGTTGATGATGGAATCAGAATAACCCCTAGAGGTTTAAATCTAGAAAAACGAAGAGCACTTAAAAGTAGGTCAAGACCTTCCTATCTTATCCTACGCTCTACTCAGAAGGTCCCTGAAAATAATTTTTAAACGAGGTGACATTAGAAAATGCAGCAATTAACTGAATTAATATAATTCAAATAAGATCTGGTGGCAGTGTCTCCTTAATTATCTTTCAGAATGGCCAAAAATAAGCTTCTTTTTCCCTGCCGGTTATTCAGAGAGAGTAGCCCCGAAAGACCCTGACCAGAAGCAACGGGGTGAAGGTGACTTAGCTGCTGACTTGTGTGATTCTGATTCTGACGTTTAACTTCCTTCCAAGTGTATTCGCTCATCAGGTAAACAAGGGTTCTGTTAGTCTGTGTCCCCCAGGGTTGTAATAAAAGCTTGTATAACATATAAAGGCATTTATAATGTAAACTGTTCTATATTAGACGTGTTTGAGCACCCTTCAGTCAACGAATGCATTCTAAGCAGTACTCATGTTGTGGGTCATTTGCTATCACTGAGAAAAAAAAACAGATGGTCCTCTATGGGGCAAATTTATAAAGATAAAAAGGTCACTGCTTTGCAAAAATATATTGAGAGCAAAGAGTCCCCTGCGTAAAGTAGTCCTGAGGGTGAAGCCATTATTTCAGCCCAGAAATGTTCAGTTACAATTTCTGCAGGATTTCCAACAGTGGAAGAGAAACCAGCATGCTGGGATCGTTGGAAGGTGCAGCTGGCTCGGGCCAACAGCTTACCTGTTTGCTTTTATTTCAGCTCCTGGCTCAGAGCAGGCAGTACTATCCCTGCTGGTGCCTACAGGCTACAGTGCCCACTGCTAACCTCAGTGGAAGCACCACTATATGGGGAGTGTTTCTTACAGACTAGGTTAAAAAGTTGACTGGATTAAGCAACACATGTCAGAAAAAACTCTGTAAAGAAGGTCTATGCACAGGACATAAGACATTTATAAAGACTCCCAAAAGTTTCAAATATTTCCTGTCTGGTTTTTTTTTTTTAACTTATTATTACCATGCAATACAGTTTGGTGTTTGACAAATACAAATCTAAGAACAAGAAACAATTTTTTTTTCCTGCTGAATGAAGCATAGAGAAGCCACCTGGCAGGCTTCAAGTCTTTCAGCCTCAGGATAATGTGAGAATCAGAGAACCGGAAAGTGTCAGGGAGATGTTTAGATGGCAGACACTTAGAGGATTTTCTATTTTGTCTTAAAAGATTTTGCAAAGTTGGATATTCTATTCTCATCTTAAATGGTCTAATATTTGAGCTCTCTTAGATCAATGGAGAGCTTCTCTTTGCCTGAGGTCTCCTTTGCTTCAAGTTCAGCAAAAATCGCATCTCCACTGAGGAGAACATCTACCATTATCCCCTTGACTACAGTTGAATATCAAATGCTGCCGTATATTTACATATAAATATGCAAAATCTACATGCACCTTCACGAGAATGAATGGGGAAAATACCTCTTCTGGGTGGGTGCACGTTCTGGCAAGCAGAAGATGCCTTCGTATGAGAAAAGCATTCTTGTCTTCCTTATGAATTGAGCCTGAGCCAGAGCGCCATGGGAAGCCCCCACTGGCCTTCTTAGCTACAATCTTTTGTGCAGTGTACGAATCCAACAACCGTATGGAACAATTCTTCGGTACTCAAGGATAATCACTGCCACAGCCCCGCTTTCTATCAATAACAGTGTCCCACATCTGTTTGTGCTTTAGAATTTACAAAGTTCCTTTAACATTATCTCATTTAATTCCTTCAAGAATCACTTAAGGAGATACTTCTGTTTCACAGATAAGGAAACCTAGATAAAAAAGCTTAGATAGGTTAAAGCACTTGGCTAATACGTGGCACGGCCAGGCATTGAAGACCAAGCCTGTTTCACATCCAGCCCCTGCTCTCTGGCATCAGAGCTGCTCCTTCTTCATTCCCCATTTTAAACACACCAGCTTGGGGGCCACTTTTCATCCATCTATTTCTCTTTGTAGAACCCTCAGCCCCGTGTCTTTTTACAGTTTGGAGCTCCAAAATCCAGACACCAGCATATACATCAGCTCATGAGTCAACAGTCTTTATGGAGTGCATGGTGAAAGGATCCAAAGAACCAAAAAGCGCAGCCCGGGAGCCGGAGGGAGGAGGCGCTGTTTTCGAGCTGATAGGACGGGCATTGTTACTAAAGCTTCCCTGTGTTTGCTTCTCTTGAGAATGTGAGTTACTGTTTAACACTAAGATTTGACAACGTTCATCAGAATGTTAATACACACTTTCCCTCAGGTTCTCCTCATTTTGTACCTGTAGTATTTCATTTCAGATCCTAAATGCCCACTTCAATGTAATCGTCTATCGTTTTCATTTTTAATTCTTTGCCTGACATTCAATGAACAACGTTCTCCTCATCCGGCCTGATTTGGAGGCACCTACACGTTTACCGATATAGGTTCCATACTTGATTTCACGACGTGTGGGACATCTCTTGCAGATCTTCTTCTGTTGATAGAACCCCTCGGTAAGGGTGTTCAGTTGTGTTGGGCTATGTCTCTAGATGCGCTAGACTAGGAGTCAGCAAATTTTTCCGTAAAGGGCCAGAGAGTAAATATTTTAGTTCTTGCAGGTCACGTGGTCTCTGTCACAACTCTTCAGCTCTGCCCTCAGAGCACAAAAGCAGCCACCGGCAACACATAAGCGAACAGGCCCGGCTGTGTTCCAATACAGCTTGATTTATGGACACTAAAGTCAGAATTTCATATAATTTTCAAGTCACAAAATATTATTTTCTTTTTACTTTTTTTCCTGACCATGTAAACATCTAAAAACCATTCTTAGCTCACAGACTATACAAAAGCAGGCTAGGGTTTGTCAAGGTTTGCTAGCCCTGATACAGAGATCAATACCTATATTAACATATTATGAGCTACCTATGTATCTGATAAGGGGTTAATGTCCAAAATATAACTCATACAATTCAATAGCAAAAAAAATCCAATTAAAAAATGGGCATAGACATTTTCCTAAAGAAGACACAAAGATGGCCAACAGGTACATGAAAAGCTGCTCAACGTCTAATTATCAGGGAAATGCAAACCAAAACCACAATGAGATATCACCCAAACCCGTTAGAATGGCTATCATCAAACACAAGAGCAATAATAAGCACCAGCAAGGATGTGGAGAAAAGGAAACCCTCCTGCACTGTTGACGGGAATGTAAATTGGTGTAGCCACTATAGAGAATGGTATGGAGATTCCTCAAAAAAATTAAAAATAGAACTACCTTATGATCTAGCAATTGCACTTCTGGGTATTTATCCAAAGGAAATGAAAACACCATATCCAAGTGCTATCTGCACCCCACGGTCACTGCAGCATTATTTACAACAGCCAAGACATGGAAACAATGTAAACATCCACTGACAGATGAATGGATGAAGAGATGTGGTGTGTATACAACAGAATATCGTTCAGCCATAAAAAAGAAGGGAATTCTGCCGTTTGCAACAACATGGAGGGAACTTGAGGCCATTATGCTACCTGAAGCAACTCAGACAGAGAAAGACAAATACTGTATGATCTTACTTATATGTGGAATCTAAAAGAACCAAACTCATAGAAACAGGGAACAAACTGGTGGTTGCCAGAGGCTGGGGTGGTGTGGGGATGGGGGAAACTAGTGAAGGTGCTCAAAGGATATACAATTCCAGGTGTAAGATGAATACACTCTGAGATGTAAAGTACAGCATGGTGACTAAAGTTAACAATACTGTATCATAATTGAAAGGTGTTAAGAGAGTGGGTCTTAAAAGTTCTCATCACAAGAAAACAAAATTCGTAACTATGTGAGGTGATGGCTGTTAACTAGACTCACCGTGGTGATCACTTTGCAATATATACAGATATCGGACCATCATGGTGTACGTCTAAAACTAATACAGTGCTATATGCCAGTCATGTTTCGATAACTGGGAAAAGAAAAAAGTAAAAAAGTCTACTATCTTCCTCATATATTCTATTAATTTTACACACAGGTATATAGTCTAGATGATACATTCTTATGAAAAGCCATTCAAATATAAGTAAATAAAAATATTTCATAATTTTAGATGCCCATGGTAATTGAGCCTAGTCTAAACAGTATCACTTATACATTGATAAATATTACGTAAGTAGACAGTCATCACTTATTAAAGAAGCATTTGTTAAGTGCTTGCTATGAACTCAGATGAGGACACGTGAAAAACAGAGATGCGCTCACTCCCCTTAACATTGTGGTGGAAGAAGCTTATATTAAATACACGAACAAACAAATAAGTCTTCTTAGCTCATAGACTGAACAAAAGCAGGCTGGAATTTGGCAAGTTTTTGCTGGCCCTGATGCGAAAATCAGTACTTACATTAACACACTGCGCGCGAAGGACAACCAACGATAGCTTTCATGTCCCCCGCTCCGCTTCCCGTGCCGTAAAACCACTGGAATCAAATCCTAGAGCCCAGAGGGAGAAACTAAGAAAAACACCTTTAATGAAATAAGTTTCACATTCAATCTAGAAACAGTGGCTCCTGTCAAGTTCGATTATAGATCGCTCGAGCTAAGTGTATCCATGTACTCCACCGCGGTTGCAGATTTTCGTGCTTCCCCTCTCCCTTCACACTCTGGCTTCGTGCAGCGTGCACAGAAAGAAGTGTGGGGGCAGCTGTTTGACCCCTCGTTGCTCGTTACCAGCTCCGGGCAGGGAGCGCCAGCCGCCCCACCCCGCGTTGCCCTCGGCTTGGACGTCTGGGCCGCCCCGTCGGCCTCTCCTTCCTGTCTTGGGTGATCCTGATTCAGCCCCGCAGTCCAGGTTCGTAGTGCCTGGCTTCTGGTTTGGTTACACGCCTCTGTGAGTTAAATAAATGATTCCGATTCAGGCCAGTAGGCCCTGGACAAATCTTTGCCAAGAGGAATTTCAAGGTGGTGGGATGAATTGGAGGGAAGGATACAGAAACGGAGAAATTACCTGTGATGGAAAATGTAATGTTGCCTCCAAGACGACCAGCCTCATTAGGGTCTTGGACCTGAAAACACTGCATGCTAGGAAATGAAAAATCCGTATCCTGTGGATATCGCTATTTTGGGCTTTGGCTGTGAGGTCTGGATCACAGACTGCTGTCTAAACTTTCTTTTTTGCATGGCCCATTTCTAGGAATCTATCCTAGCAGAAGAAGCCTCAATAGAGAAAAAAACTTTCAAGCAGCGAAGATATTTATTATAACCTAATTATGACAGAAAAAGAAAAACTGACATAGGTAACCATGGGGGAGGAGCCTAGGTTAGCTTCGCTGCCCGTAAAAAAGCCGGGTATGAAATTGTATGTGCAGTCTGAGTCCCACTATTAAAAAGGATATTTGCATAGAAAACATGGCAACAAAATATTACAAACAATAGTTACCTTGCTCTTTATACTGCTGTGCACGTGATGTGTACTGTTTCACCTATACTGGTGCAATCAGAGAGAAAGCATATGGAAAGGCTAGTGAGATATTGCTTAGAGAAAAGAACTAAACATAAAGTTGCATGGAAAAAATGAGTGCAATTATAATAAGACAAACAAACAAACAAAAAACCTTCTACATCAAGAGCATCAAATTTAAATACCAACAGAAGCCACACAGGCAGCATAAACACATAAAAGAAACCGCACTGAGAGACAGTTTTCAAATCGGCAAGCACCTCCCCCTTCTGAGGGCGACTGCCTCTTCTCAGCTCCTGACATTTGGGAATGCATTTCAATTTTTCAAGAAAAACTCTAAGCCTGGATTTAATGTGAGAGCTCTTCATTTCTGCATATTAAACTTGACTTTATAAATATATTGCACAGGCCAAATAGATCATGCCAGATTTTTTTTGGCCCCAAAGCTGCCCATTTGCATCTTCTGCTCCATATTTGAATGAATAGAAGCACGCACAGGTAAACAGACGTTAGAGACAGTCCAACCAGAATGGACCTGGAAACACCACGTGCTAGAAACAAAACAATGTGTATCCTGTGGATTTAGCAATGTGGGGCTTTGCTTCCATATAATCTAAATTTTCTTTAATATGCCTGGATGCTTTTATAATGAAAACATTAAAACATTATTTTTCACTAAAGTATAGAGTTTTATCTCTTTTGAAGGTTTCTCAGGATCTGGAGATTCTTTTTCTTATTTCTCTCTACATATTATAGCCATTAAATTGAGGTTTTAATTGTTTTTTTTTTTTTCAGGTTATTTTCTTTTTATTTATTTTTTATTTTTTGGGGGTACACCAGGTTCAATCATGTGTTTTTATACACATATCCCAGTATTCTCTCCCTTCCTTGACTCCCCCCACCCCAAGTCCCCCCCACCCTCCCCACCCCAGTCCTCCAAGGCATCTTCCATCCTTGAGTTGGACTCCCTTTGTTATACAACAACTTCCCACTGACTATTTTACAGTTGGTAGTATACATATGTCTGTGCTACTCTCTCGCTTCGTCTCAGTTTCCCCTTCTAATTGTTCTTATAGGGATGTCACAGACAGCACCGACAGTCGTGTATACAAAGCTTAAAGACACCAGCAGGAAAGATGACAACTATGTAAACTGGACAGTAAAACTGGATATCATTTCTACGTGGCTGCTGGTCACTCTCTCTCTCCCCCTACCCCCTTGCCTTCGTCCCACTGTAACCCAATCAGAGGAAGGAATCATGCCCCTTGAGCCTACTGTACCACAAAAGTTCAGCCCAGGAGGGGAGGGAATGGGAGGAAAGTAACTACACTTACAAGAACTTACAAAAATGCAGGAAGAGTTGACGACTTGGAAAAAGTGAAAGATTTTACATCCTACCCTGAATTCTTTCAATAATTCTACTTGGAAAGTTGAGCTGTTTCTCCAGACATTTAAAAAAAGGTAATGAAAAACCATCTGCAATTCTACTTAAGACAGAGCTGCAGATGTTGGAGAAAAAGTATAAAGGAAGTGAGATTTGCTCTTCTACAAATTCAAGGGCCATTAAAGGCCCTTTTAATTTCCTTTATATGTTCCTTATAAGATCAAAGAGATCGTTCAAGTTTCGCTCTGTGCTCAGAGGTGGGACGCCCTGGGCATGCCAGGAGTCATATTTTCATTCGTTCTTTTGCTTCTCCTTGAGGATGTACCCTGTTCTCAGGCCTGCTCTAGGAGCCGCTGGGAAGCTTCCTGCTTGGCATAACAAGAAAGTGTTTGGGGAGGTGGTTTTTCAGGGACTCCGTGGGGTATTGCAGTGGACAGGGGGTAGTGAGATGAAGTGGTTGGGGAAGGCTTTGTATACTTTTGAACTTCGGCCAGGACTTCTTGATAGTCTCTGGAATTTCCTCTGAGAGGTTATTATGGTTTGTCACAGTGCTGCACTGGTAAAGGTTTAACAACTAGTTCTCTGAGGAAAAGAGCCCTGATCTACAGCATTTGCTCATTTTGCCCACAAAAATGTGCTCCCGCCATAGCTGATTTCACTAACGGCAGAGCCAGGAAGAGAGATGCGCAATGGGCTCCTCCAGCTCACTGCTGTCTGTCTTCTGCTCCATCAAGCCAGAGTGTCTGCGGTCTTCCAGGGATGCTCAGCCTGCAAGAAGGGCCTGCTCTGAAGAAGCCCAGCTCTAGCCTCTGTTGCTGCGTTAACCACCTTTGTTCAGACACAGTCTTCCTCTGTGCTCTTTTTCAGCTGATCACACTGTTGAACAATTTAATGTTACTGTGACTTTGCTCTTCTTATAGTTTATCTTTTTCATTTTATTGATTTTATTTCTTTACCATTGTTCATTTCAGAAGGGAAACACTGAATCTGGAATTGCCCCACCTCATGCCATGGTCGACAATAAGAGGCCCTTTTGTACTCGCTTTGGCAGAGCACGTACTAAGATTCGAATGATGCAGAGATTAGCACGGCGCCTGCCCAGGGATGACACACAAAATCGTGAAGTGTTCCATATTTTTTTCTAGGAAACATCTATCTATATGATGGTGCCAGATGACTCAGACAGAGGCTTAGGCTGAGGGTGTCTTGTTTCTCTAACCCTGAGTTAACTCTGTCACCGCTGCCACCACCATAAGCCTCCTCAGATGTTGCTGAGCCGACGTGGGTGGAAAAGGGATGGGGCTGAAAATCAGTCCGACTTCGCCTCTAGCTTCCTGTGTGACCTGCTACATGTTGCTCGAGCCTGTCGGGAATTTCATTTTTCCTACATTGATCCTCAAGCAACAAAATGTTGCTCATTTCTGACTCATGGGGAAAATACGACGAATTGAAAATTCTCTCAGTTGGATCTGTCCCCTCCTCCCCAGCCAAGACTCTATAGTGAAAGAACCTGCAGGCCTTTGGGGATGGGAAGGTGTCATCTTGTGTTGATTTGGACTCCATCAGGAAATGCAAATCCCAAACTCATCAGTATCTGCTTAACCTTTATAAGAAGAGCACAGGAGGAAATCCATTTTACCTGTGCTGCCTACATCACTTTGGTAACCTTGCATTTCATGCCCTTTATATATGCATGGCTTGACCCTTACTGTCTTCTTTACGAACAGAACCACCTCCATCATCATCCTTATCGCCTACTTTGTGTTAAACTCCATCATTTATTCCTAACCCTGAGGGTCTAAGAAATGAAATAAAAAATTAAAGAGAAAAAAAGAGGAAAAGAAGTCCTCTCAAACATCTAAAACAGTTTTAAGGTCAAAATAGCAATACATTTGTTTAATTTTTACTACAAAATTAAAACATGTTTTTTGCCAAGTATTAGGAAAAATGGTTAGCAAAGGAAGACAAAAATATAAGCAAAATGAAATAGATAAAAATAACCCATAATTCTAACAACCAGATATAACAACTGTAAATAACTGGTATATATCTTTCTATATATATATATATTTTGTGTTTTCAAAATGAGTTTATATTGTCATTCTGTTTGGTACCCTCTCCTTTCTATGTCAATAAGTAGATTTTTACTGCATCACTTTTAATGGTTACAGTGTGAGTATTCCATTCTATTGATATACCTTATTTAACCAATCCCCTATAGTTGGTATTTAAGTCATTTCTTCTTTGTTTTTATTTATTAAAATATTTTGTTATTTTAAATTTCTTAATTGAGGTATAGTTGCTATACAATATTACATAGGTTACAAGTGTACAATATAATGGTTCACAATTTTTAAAGGTTATATGCCATTTATAGCTATTATAAAATATTGGCTATGTTCCCTGTGTTGTATGATATATCCTTGTAGTTTACTTATTTTATACCTAATAGTCTGTATTTCTTAATTCCCTCCCCCATACTGCCTCTCCTCACTAGTAATCATTAGTTTGTTCTCTATGTGTGTGCATCTGCTTCTTTTTTATTATACTAACTACTTTGTTGTACTTTTTAGATTCTACATGTCAATGATATCATGCAGTATTTGTCTTTCTCTGTCTGATTTATTTCACTTAGCATAATGCCCTACAAGTCCCTCCAGATTGCTGCAAATGGCAAAATTTCATTCTTGAATTGGAAGAATCGATACTGTTAAAATGACCATACTACCCCAGGCAATCTACAGATTCAATGCAATCCCTATCAAAATACCAATGGCATTTTTCACAGAACAAGAACAAATAATTGTAAAATTGGTATGGAAACACAAAAGATACTGAACAGCCAAAACAATCTTGAGAAAGAAGAATACGGCTAGAGGAAGCATGCTCCTTGACTTAAGTCTATACTACAAAGCTACAGTCATCAAAACAGTATGGTACTGGTATACACACACACACACACACACACACACACACACACACACACACACACGATACATGGATCAATGGAACGGGATAGAGAACCCAGAAATAAGTCCATGCACTTATGGTCAATTAATCTACAGCAAGGGAGGCAAGAGTATACAATAGAGAAAAGACAGTCTCTTCAACAAGTGGTGCTCGGAAACTGGATAGCTACATGTAAAAGAATGAAATTAGAACATTCTCTAATACATGTACAAAAAAAATCTCAAAATGAATTAAAGACATAAATGTTAAACCAGATACTATAAAACTCCTAGAGGAAAACATAGACACAACACTGTTTGACATAAATTACAGCAATAATTTTTTGAATCTGTCTCCTAAAGCAAAGGAAATAAAATCAAAAATAAACAAGTGGGACCTAATTAAACTTAAAGGCTTTTGGACAGCAAATGAAACCATCGGCAGAATGAAAAGACAACTTACTGAACAGTAGAAAATATTTGCAAATGATATGATCAATAAGGGATTAATATCCAACATATATAAACAGCCCCTACGACTCAACATCAAAACAAACAAACAAACAACCCGATTGAAAAATGGGCAAAAGAACTGAATAGACGTTTCTCCAAAGAGGAAATGCAGATGGCCAACAGGTACCCGAAAAGATGCTCAACATCGCTAATCAACAGAGAAATGCAAATCAAAACCACAATAAGATATCACCTCACACCTATTAGAATGGCTATCATGAAAAAGTACAGAAAGAACAAAAGTTGGCAAGGATGTGGCAAAAAGGGAACCCTCCTACACTGTTAGTAGGAATGTAAACTGGTGTAGCCACTGTTCAAAACAGTACAGAGGTTTCTCAAAAAACTAAAAATAGAACTTCCATATGACCCAAATTTCACTCCTGGGTATACACCCCCCCAAAACCCTCAAAAACGCTAATTCAAAAAGGTACATGTACCCCAAATGTTCACAGCAGCATTATTTACAATTGCCAAGATATGGAAGCAACCTAATTGTCCGTCAACAGATTAATGGATAAATAAGACGTATGTATACCCAATGGAATACTGCTCAGCTGTAAAAAAGAATGAAAAGTTGTTTCTTATATCTTTTAATTCTTGTACATATATTTTTATATATTTGTGTGGTTATGCTTTTGGCTAAATTTCCAAAAGAATACCTGCTTAATCAGAGAGTCCCAAGGTTTTTTAGACTTTTGATTGGGTTGCCAGATTGAGCGGACTGGGGAAGTGTAGTGAGCTGCATCTGGAGTTTAACTGAAGTGACAAAAATACTATCACAGAAAGTGTAAACAGTGAAGTAATTTGTACTTAAAATTATACCTGAGGGGAGGAGAGGAAAAGGAGACATGACCTTAACTCAGAAATGAATTTCCTTGAAAGGAGGAAGCATGCTAAAATGGGAACCTGAACGGTGAGGTATTGGGGTCTACTGTCAGAGATCTGGAAAGCTGAGCCTTGGGGCTAAGTTTCGCTTCCTCCTGGGAGAGAAATGATATTGCTCTGCTGTTGGGACTGGGGACATGCCAAAGCATCCGTCAGCTCCTGCTGCAACTCTACTATGTTTCAGACAATCTGCATCTCAATAGCTTAGAATAACAAATATTTATTTCTTACTCACAGTCTGCAGGCTGCTCCTCTTCAGACCGAATACAGGTTTCGGGATGCAGATCTGTCCCTCTGCGAATCTTCTTCAAGGACGCACGCTGAAGGACCACAGGCTTCTAGAGCTGACTCTAATGGCGCCACCTGTGAAGCTGGTGCTCAAAACTACCACGTGGACTTCTCTGTCCACATTCCATTGGCCAAAGCAAGTCACATGGCCAAGCCCGTGTCCAAATTATGGGAAAGTAGACTCTGCCCCACAGGGAAGGAGAACAGAGAAAGGAATATTTGCTGAACAGTATTCAAGCAATTACAGCAACTCTTGAAGGTGCTGTACATTGAATGAAGGTGTTGCATGAGCTAGTTTCTCCTGTAAGTGCTTCCAAGCTGCAAAAGAAAAAAAGTGGACAGTAAAAGGGAGGGGAAACCACAAAATGAGCAACTTGCTGTATAATTCCCTGGGAGAAACTCCCTCAACAAGCTCCTGACCACCTCTAAGTATAGGACAAGGAAAGTCGGTGAAAGTGTTGCCTTAGGGCAGGGTGGATCCTGGTTTTGAGGGGTTTGCAGCTCATACATATGACCTGGGGGACTTTCTTTAAGAAAAGAAATACAGAATTACAAATATAAAATTATGTTTTAAAGTTTTTATTTAAAATGAAAAGATAAACCACAAATCACAAATTTTGAGAAAGTTGATAATTACCAAAAATATCCTCGAATCCAGAAAAATGATATTTTAATTGACTACCTGACATACCACTATCATAGGTTTTCCTAGATTCTTTGGCTGCAAATATTTTGATAGTCTCTGACAACAATGTGTAATATCACTTCTGTGGGAAGAATAGATAGATTTTGTCATTCCTCTAGCATGAAAGCTTCTGACTCTATTTCAAACCTATTTTTCCTCTACAACCCTCACACTTCTGGCCTCGGGCGCCCTGAGCCATGTTCACTGAATGATAGCACCACTGGCCCTGGACCTTCACGCTGAATGAGCTAACACGATGGTTAGGAAGAGCATTCCTGGGAACAGCCCAGTACCTATCAACTGATGAATGGATGAACAAGATGGAGTATTATTCAGGCATGAAAAGGAATAAGGTGCTGATTCACGCTGCAACATAGATGAGCCTTGAAAACACTGTACGAGGTGAAAAAAGCCAGACACAAAAGGCATACATATTGTATGATTCCATTTATATGAAATAAGCAAAGTCAGAGATAGTGGATTAGGAGGGGATTTAGCGATTATGAGTCAGCTGGTGGCCGAAGGGAGAGAACAGGCAGTGAACTGATGTGGTTTCTTTGGGGAAGTGATGAAAATGCTCTAGGATTAGACAGTTGTGATAGCTGCACAACCTCATGAATATGCTACAATCACTGAATTGTATGCTTTAAAAAGGTCAAGTTTATGATGTATGAGTTACAGTTCAATTTAAAACATTTAAGAAGAATCTTTCTGAAAGCCACTCATATATTCAAACAGCCAGAAAAAAACTGTACCCAGAGCGCCTGCAAACTATATAAATATATCACACTGAACCCAAACTGAATGTATATCCTTAATTTAACATCCCTTTATCCAGACCCCAAAACACCCTTCGCTGCCATGTGGTACTAAGGGGTGGTGAGGGAAGGAAGTCAGCATAGAAAGAGATACTGGTTTTACTCTCGCAAATTTTATAAAACCATGTGACCAGGTGAACACATCATCAGGATCTAAAACCATCCTTTCATGCCGTCACCCACCGCACTTCCCCACCCCACCCCTGTGTAGGCCACACACATTTAAGTTTTAGAAAATAGTCAAATGGCCCTGAATCGTTTTATACAGCTTCCTGAAGGCAAACAAAGCAATGATTTCTTAACTGAAGTATTCGATCCTGTTTACATTGTATTAATACCTGAATAAACGGACACACTTCCCCTTTAAAAAAAAAAAAGAGCTTTCAAAGGTTTCTTCCCTTGTTCAGGACTTTTTACAATTTTCCCCCCTCTCCATGAAATCAGAGAGTAGCCTCTGATTGGAGTCTGAACCTGCTCAGAGGATCAACACCCAAACTCCATCTCACCACCAAGGCCTGATGAGGATCCCACAGCCTTCCAAATCCTCTCTGCTCTGCTGCCTCTGCCCTCAGGCAGACCCTCACCCCTGTGGGATCCCCTCTCCCCAGCTGTAGCCCTAAGCCTGGCCTGCACCTGGCCGCTCCCGCTCAAGCCTCTCCCCTGCTCAGCTGGACTGGACTCAGGAGTCCGTAAATCCTCCAGCTGCCTGGACCCACACCGCTTCTCAGCCCAGAGGAGCAGCCCCGCCAGATGCAGGGGCTTGGCATTCACTCATTTGGGGATGATATAATTTCAAACCCCAACAGGCAGATATGTGGAGATACTTTTCTGTGTTTCTGACTTTGAGTGGCCCGTTTCCCAAAGAACAAAAAAAATTCTTTGGATGCAAACTTCTAACTTCCCACTCAGATATCAACAAGAAATCAGCTTTAAGAAAAATAAATTGTCCTTGCCTCCTAACCAAAAGTTCATGTCCTCTTCTTATCTCACTTTTGGCAAAGATGGGTGAATAAGCACTAATCTCAATGGCCGTCGGAGGTTTGGCTTCTGAGCTACTTGGCTAGTTTAGCCCAGCTGAGACTTTCATTTCAAAATGGTGCACCAAGTACCAGTTGAAGTTTCCTCTAAATGCCTAGAAACAACTGTGCTTAAAAACTAGATTAAGAATTTGGTCATAAATAATTTAAAGAATAAATGTTGAGGCAGCTGGATTGAAAAGGAAATCTGTAGACTAGACTCCTCAGAGGCTGCTGAGAAAGGTAGGCACAGACCACAGGGGTGGAGTAGACACCTGGAGGCTATACAAACGTGCAGCAGAAAGGGGTCCAGGGCAATGGACAAGGTATAGATACCATAGCAACAGCGGCCAGAGCAATGAAGGGGTATCTTCCCCCCAGGCTCCGTCAGGTCAGAGAAAGGGCAGCAGTGGCTGATGACCTCAGGAGGGAGTGGTGAGTACCAACATCTATCAACATCTAACAGACCAACCACTCAGGTGCCCTGCCGGGTGGTACACCCTGTCCTTCCTCTTCCTGGAAGCAGGCCGAGATGCAAGCTACAAGGGCACCTCTTGCCTCTTTCCCAGGCAGACCATGCAAACAGATGCGGCAGAGAATCTGACAGGGAATCTCAACCACGAAACTGAATCCACAGTCAAGGAACATGAAGTATTCAAGAAAATCACCCTTAACGAGTGAGACAGTGAACTAAAGCAATGGAAGAACTTGCATATGATGTAACACGGTTAATGGAATAAATAAAACTTATTAATAATCAGCACTTAAGAACGAGAACCCAGTTTCCTCACCCTCAGGCCACCCGTATTTTCCCTCTTCAAATTGCAATCCATTCCAAAATAGGGCACTCCCTATATAGTAGGAGCATTTAAAAGATATTTCTTTATTTTCCCCAGTAAAAGCTATTTGGGGGAACTCGCATTCGAGTGATGAAGGACCACACAAATAGATAAATGATTCATTTGCCCTGCTTACTGGATTATTGTAAAGCAAAGCCAGGCACCCAGTCATGTCATCCGTATATCCCTTCTGAAGGAAGAGGGTTTTCATGTGGACGTGGAGAATGGATAGCCCACAGATAGGTAGAGAGGAAGGAGTGTGGCATGAAAGTACAAGGAAAGCTTTGGACAGGAGATGAAAATTGTATATACAGAGGCAGGAGGAAACGATTTTGGGTGGATGGAAAGTGGAACAGATCAAGGTGGAAATAATTAGGAAAAGCGTCAAACACCAGCCTGAGGATGCAGGTACCTACAGAGAAGGTTTAGTTAGATAATCATACAAGGTTTTAAGGGTGGTGTGAGTCAAGCATGTTTTAGTGAAGATCCTCTGGGGTGAGAGTGGGCCCAGGCGACCCAAGGGGAAAAAATGAATAGCGGGTGGAGGAGTAGAGAGGGGCCCCATATTATAATTGAGCCCAGCAAGGGCCCGGACCACGTGGTGATGGCAGAAGTGGAGAGGACAGATGAGCTGGGATGCATCTTAAAGAATGAAAGGGCAGAATTCAGTGCCTGGCTCACCAGAGTGGTTAAGGAGAAAACTAGAGAGGACTACGAGACTCCAAGTCCGGGCAGCTTGGAGACTGGAAGTGTCATTTAAAAGGCAAAGAAAATGGAAAGGAGAATCTCCTTGGGAGATTATGAGTTTTATTTTGGATTTAATAACGGGATGCCCAGTTATAAATGTCTGGGAGTCTGTTGGAGATGCAGGATTGGAACCTGGAGAAGGTGATAGTTTTATGTATGGAGAACAGAAAGAGAGGGAGAGAGGATGGGAAGGGAGAGGAAGGAAAAGGGAGGGGAGGAGAGAACAGGGGAAGGCAGGGGAGAGGAAAAGTGAGGGAAGGAGAGAGCAGGGGAAGCAGAGAAAAGGAGAGGAGAAGGAGCAGGTCGGGAGGAGGAGGAATCACGGCTAAGACAGGAGAAAAAGATAAAAGTACCAAGATAGGAAAACGATCTCAGAAGTCAAAGAAGAGTGCCCTTTCTAAACAGAAAAGTTTTGGTCATTCGTGAGACTGCAGTGGTTGGAAAGCCCACGGAATACACATGATGTCATGAGCTGCACATTCACAGCACACACAAGGCCACATTCAATCTGCTGACCCCCGAGGGCAGAGCACAAGGCGCGTTTGTTCCCCCAGCCCTTGCCTCTGGACTGGGAGACTTTTAATTTTGAATCAGCCTAGTTGTTAGCTGTGTTGTGAAAAGGCTAGTTTTCGGAAAGTGAAAGATTCGTTTCTGCTTATGGTCACTGTAGTAGGTAGATGGTGGAAAACAGGCTTGGGAGAAATGCGTCCCCAGATTGGTGTCAGGGATGAAATGGCAAAGCCTGGACTCACCAGTGGAGAAGAATGAGCTCAGGAGGAATGAGTTGTATCCCAACGTGTACTGTGACTCAAACAGGGCTTACTCATGCAGCTTGAGTGCCCCTTTTAGTGACTTCTGGAAAAATAAAGCTAAGCTATAACCTTGTAAGACACACTGAAGTCCTGCAAATCACATCAGTCATGGGAAATTTTGTCATGGCCTGGAACAGATGGCATTACAAACACAAACAGAAGGGACATCATTCTAAGAAAAGAGTCTCAGGAATTGGG
The DNA here is from genome assembly GCF_030028045.1 of Hippopotamus amphibius kiboko. Classification (NCBI taxonomy): domain Eukaryota; kingdom Metazoa; phylum Chordata; class Mammalia; order Artiodactyla; family Hippopotamidae; genus Hippopotamus; species Hippopotamus amphibius. Next base: position 229,703,130 of record NC_080187.1, read on the forward strand.
ATTTGTCTGTTACTAGAATCACATGGAAGAGAGGTGATTGGGGTCCACAAAAATTGGTGGTGCCAATATAGGGAGGAATGGAACTATATAGAGGAGACTGTTAGTTCATCAGATTATTTTGTTCATTTAAATATTCTTTTAGAAATGTCGTTTCTTTTTTTCCTTTATTCTGTGTTTACCAGGATTTCTTTTTCCTATTGTTTTTCAAACTATGCTCATGTAGAGATATCTGAGATTTTATTCACCAAGAATTCATCTTTTTCTTTATTTTTTAAAACTTTTTATGATGGAAAAGTTCAAATTTAGAAGTAGAAAAAATAGTATAATGAAATCACATGTACCTATTATCCAATTTCACCAATTTAGCAGCAGTTTCTAAAAACCTATTCTCCTTTTTTTTAATCACCCCATCCCTTTTTTTTTTCTTCCTGGAGTATTTTAAAACAAACCTCAAACCTCACATTTACTCATCAAAGTAAATACTTTGATATGCATCTAACTTTTACTGTTAAGTTTAAAAAATGGCAACCATGCCATTTTGATAATACAACTAAAATAATTTCTTTATAAAATTGAATACTAAGTCCATCTTCAAATTTCCCTATCTCAGATGTATTTTACACTGTTTGTTCAAATCAGGATCCTAACACAGTCCATACATTAGATTTAGTTATTCTATCTTTTAAATATCTTTTATTCTCCAAAAACCAATCCCTCTATTTTTTAGGCCATTAGTTTTTGGAGAAAGTAGCTCATTTGGCTTACAGAATATCTCATTCAGGATTTGATTTATTGCATCTTAGTGGTTTTGTTTAAAATGTTCTTTTTTTTTTTCTTTTTTTTGTATTGTTTTCTATAAACTTAGAGCTAACCTACTGGCTTGATAAGATTCAGGTTTGATTTTTTTTTTAGGCAAGAAAACTTCCTAGATAGTGGTGTGTTATTATTGTAGGACATCATTATACAGACCAGTTGTCTTACCTTTAATGATACTAAGATTGATCAGTGGATTCAGGTGATAGCAGTTTAATTTTTCCACTAAGAGGTTCTTCATTGACTTTTAACCTAATTGTTTTAGCAAACATTGACAATTGTTGCCTAGATCCATTATTTTATTAGGGGTTGCAAAATGATGATTTTATAATTCCATCATTCCTTCTGCATTCACTGGGTGAATTATTCTGTAAAGAACTGTTCCACATCAACAATTTAGTTACCATGAAATACAGTACATACAGGAAAGGCAGAATAAAATCCTCGATATTTCCCTTTTTAATACATTTTTTTAGTAATGATTTGGAGCCCTAGTGACCTCCAAAGATGACTAATGACATATTTTTAAAATCATTATAACCTCGTGAATTTTTAGTTATCTGATGTGTTCTAATTCTTTTTCATGTTCAAACTGCCCCTTCTTTGGCCAGTGGGAGCCTCTTAAGGATGGCTTTTCCATCCTTTTGATGTGACTCTGTTTGTTTTGAGACACTTCCTTGTTTCTTCTTTGACATAAAACAATGCCCCAGACTCACCTTTTAATTCCTGCCCTAGACTTGGAATCAGGCATTTTCCCAAAGAGCTCTGGTCCCTCTTAGTGGGAATGGGATTTAGAGACCATAATCTGAATGCTGGTCGTGCTCATTACTACTAAATTCATTGCTTCCAAGGCCTTTTTAAGAGACAAAGCAATGAAATATTTCTTTTTAATTTATTTTAAGAGACAAAAAATGAGTTCATACCGATATTTCCTATTCAAATATAAGATTGTGGAATTTTTACTTAACTTTGATTTTATACTTCTATTTCAGTAATCTTACTGTTATTAGTAATACTGATGTTTTAGTATCTCTTATTTTTTAATCAACAGCCAAGGTTCACCAGATATTTAAGAAAATGTGAACAGTGAAAACAGAAACAATAAAAGGAATTAAAAATATATCAATGCAAAAAAAACCCTATAATTAATATCCTCAGAGACACAAGAGATAATATTGCCTCCATGGAATTATTTCAAAGAAATCTTAACCTGCATTAAATGCGTTGTAAATTAAAGCTAATTAGTAATGATATGAACATCATAGAAATCAAACTGTTCAGCAAGGGAGAAGTAAGATACAAATACAAAACAAGTAAGTTAAAAAAAAACCCTGTAATCTTAAATTTAGGTTGGAAATATTAATAAGAACAGTTTTTCTCATTTTCAAATGTATATATTTTCTGTTTACTCTGAAAAATCCACAAAACAATGATAATTCAGTAGCAATGATTATCCCTCATGCCCAGATGGTGGTCTCTAAATACCATTTCCCGATGAAGAGGAACAAGGAATCCTTGGAAAAATACCACTAGGATGCAATAACCAAATCTAGGATATGAAAATTCTATAGAAACGTTTGCTCAAACTTCTCCTACAAATAAATGGCATTTTAAAAAAAGAAAGAGAGAGAGAAGAAATAATGTGTGTTTTGTGTGGATTTTGTTTGAATCCTGTGGTATAAGAAATACACAGTCTTTGTCCATGGTTATATGACATTAAAAAATAACTAATTTTATTACATATGATAGTAGTATTATGTGGAAAAAAAGAGACCTTACTGCTTGCAATACAGTCTCAAGTTTTTACAGTTGAAATGATATATTTGGGATTTGTTTTAATGCACTGTAGGAAAAAAAAGTGGAGGAGACATAAGTGAAAGAAATTTGGCAAAATATTGATAAATATTGAAGTTAGATTGTGCAGATTCGACATACTTTCTTTTCTATTTTTTGTATGTTTGAAAGTGACCTTAGTAAAAAAAGATTTTTTTAAAAAAAGTATTTAGAAACACTGAAGAAGACCCAAATAAATGGAGAGGTATTAGGATGCTTAAAAAGTAATTAACTGATTAAAGGAGCACAGGAAGCAAGAGAGAATTCAGCCCAAATCTCATGCCTGGGGTCTAGCAAGCAGCAGGACGTGCCTGAAATTCCCCCAAAGCTCCGGTTTAGGGCCTCCAGATGTCCCTTGACCCTTGGGCCTCCCTGGCCTGCAGTTCCAGTTCCCAGCCTGCTGGTGGGAGGCCCTTTGTGTAGTGGGCTGCACGTGCAGCCTTATAATTTGCAGAGCCCTTTTGGACACGCTTGAATAGTTGGTTACATTCTCCACATTTTTATGCAGATGACATTGCACAGGGTGGAGGCTAGGGGCTGGGGCAGCTGATTAGGAAAGCATGGAGGGCAGCTCTGGAAAAACATCTCCCTAAGGGACACCACAGGAAACCTGCATAAACTCACATCCCTTTTGGTTTGTTCCTCTCCCATGGCTGTAAGCTGCAGTCATGCTGCAGCGTCCCTTTCTCCAGCTTCTGTCTCCCCCACCAGCTGTTGTTCCCCTCACTCCCTCTGCTCCCACCCAAGGTACTGGAGGACTTCATTCCATTTAAGAGAACTCCTGGTGTTTCCTGGCAGCTGGTGATGATTCATTTTTATTCACTTGAATCTTCTCTGTGGCCAGAGCATTGTTTTCCATATCCTTCCCACCCCCCAGGAAAGAACAAAATGTAGTATTTGGTCTTCTGGCTGGAGTCTATGCTAGATCATCACATCCCATACATGGCTTGGGCTGTGGGTTCCTCCAGATCCCTTCAACTTCACAAAGCATTTTGAGATAAACTCTAACAGGAGGATACATTCACTTTCCGGTTGAAGTGATGTATCATATGATTCATCTGTTCCCTAAGATTCCAGTTATAGTCATGAAATCTGACCTCTACCCCTAAAGCAAACCCTTGTGTTTATAAGAAGTAACCCAAGTAACCCACACATTTTCAGAGCTGGAATCATGCTTCTGTCCCATGAGTTTGTAAACTCAGCAAGATAAAATTTTCTCTGTTGCAAATCAACCATACTTGAAAAGTTGGTACAGTTGAAATAAGTAAGACAGCTTTGAATAAGTTCTAATTTAAGAATTTCATTTTCTCACTTCTACCCCAAACTATAGCCAGATCAACAGGACTCTCAGTTGTATTTTATCTCACGTTGTGATCCCCAAAGGAGCCATACCCATCTGAGAAAGGTGAGGGATAAAAAACGGGGGGACTCAAGCAATCCAGAACTAGATTTGCAGCAGAGGGCAAATAACGTTCTTAGAAGCAAAGAATGTTAGAGGTAGACAGATGCTAGCCAGCATCTACCCTGTCCTCTTACAGGTGAGAAAACTAAAGTCCAAAAAGAGTCATATTTTGCCTAAGGTCACAGACGTAGTAAGTGAAAACAGGTTCAAAACCAGGTTTACCACAAAAGACCCTAAACCCACTCTGTCCCTCATGCCAACTTCTGAAGGGTCCTCCTACTGGCCTCCACCTCCTCACTGGTCTCTTCTCCTCCCTTTCACAGCCACCTCCTCTACAGCACCCCTCCGCTCATGTCTCCCCTGGCTCAGAACTATTATTCTTGGCCGTTCCCAATGACTTTCCAGCTGTATCACATTGCATTCCTGTGCCCTTCCCAGACCACATGGAAAAGTAGCTCTTCCCCAAGCAAGCTCTGTGCTTACCTTTTCCAATGCAGTTTTCTCTGCCCAGAAGATTCTTCCTCTTTATCTTTACCAGGCAAAATCCTCCTTGCTTTCAGAGGATCAGTTCAGACGCTACTTCCTCCACAATTCCTGCACTAGCTCTCCTAAATGAAACCTGTTTCTCCCCTCTGCCTCCCTGCCCTGCATACTGTGGGCCTCGATTTTTGTAGATACCACATCCCACCTGGTGTAATTCTGCAGTTGCTTGTGAACATTCTGCTTCTTCCCACCAGTTTATAAATTCCTGTACGGCAAAGGCTGGATCTCATTTACAACCCCAGCAGAGTTATTTGCTCAGAGTAAACATCAAGAAATTTTTATTCAAATGAATATAACAAAACAGAAACAAGCTCACAGATATAAAGAACGAACTAGTGGTTACCAGTGGGGAAAGGCAAGGAGAAAGGGCCAAGATGGGGGTTAAGAGGTACAGACTATTATGTATAAAATAAATATGCTATAAAGATATATTGTACAGCACAGGAAATATAGCCAATACATTACAATAACTTTAAATGGCACATAATCTATAAAATATTGAATCATTATGTTGTACACCTGAAACTATTATTATAAATCAACTCTAATTCAATAAAAATTTTAAAATTTTTAAAAAATTAAATTGGATTGAAATCCATTATCTTTAGAAACTCAACGGCATTTAGACCTGCAATTCTAAAGAGCTGAATTTAAGTATTTTATATATTTCTACCCTTGATGTTCTTAGGTATGGTGAAGGGCATTTTTATCTCCTACAATGTGTCTTGGATGAAAATAGGGAGGATTATTTTTCCTTTGCTAGTTACTTAGCTCATACTCAGCAGAATAGTTCAGCTAAACATATATTTGTGGAACATACAACAATTGCCAATCGTCCCTGTCTGCTATTAAAGAAAGTTACAATAGACTAACAGCCTAAGGAACTACCTTTGATTAGGAATCAGAAGGCCTTGGGTCTACTTCAGACTATACTGAATTTTTATCAGCGTGACCTTGCACAAATCACTTAATCTCTACTGATCTTCCCCATGGGTAAAAGGGGCTGTTTATAAAAGGTGGGTTCCTTCGTGGACATGGATGCCAGCCATCTAGCAGCAAGGCTGTAGACCAACTCTGTAAACATACAGTATGAGTTAAAGCACTGGTTCTCAAACTGTAGTCCCCCAGATCATAGCATCTACTGGGAACTTGATAGAAATGCACGTTCTTGGGCCCTAACCTAAATGGACTGAGTCAGAAACACTGGTTCCTTGGCCTGAGGAACACTGGGTTCTGGTGCTTCCATTTCTCCAAGTGGAAGGTGGTGCTGGTCCTATAGGAGGCTGCGTTGGGGTAGCTCCTCTCCATCCTACCAGCTCATGGTCCAGGAAGTCTAGAACGATCCTTCACATCACGTTTAAACAATTCTGCTTACCGAAGGCACTGTGGGAAAATAGCATCCATCCTAGCTTTCTTCACAGAGGTAAAGCCCTGTCTGAGGTTCAGAAGACATAATTATTGTGAAAATAGTTCAAAAATTGAGAGGGATCATACAAATGTAAATATTGTTAAAGTTGCCAAGTCTCTGGGGGAGTTGTATGAAGAAGGAAACAGAATAAATGGAAGAGACACGGATGACAGATTACATAAACTACTTCAGCTTTTGAAGAAATCATCATTTTGATTGTATACATAGCTTTCTTCCCTTGATTTTTATCTTGCTTGTCTGTTTATACTTGAAATAAAGACATAGCAAATGGATAAAGTGAAGACACAGCAACTTAAAAGGAAGCCCAATACCCCACCACCAGTGTCTGGCTACTTCAGGGCTTCTACAAAGAGATTAAAACCTCTAACTCCCTCGTGAGGGTTCAACTGGAAGGAGCATGGCATTTGATCCTGAAGCAAACACTGTTTTCCCCCTATTTCCACAACTCCGTCAGGTGAGTACAGAATCTGAATTGTTTGCATGTAGTTCAGCTCCATCACCTAGCACACACAAGAACCCCTTTTCAGTTCTGCCTAAGCGTGACAGACTGGGGTTTCTCCCAAATGCAGAATTTCTGTCCTCCTGAGGTTCCCCCTCCCTCCTTGAACAAACCACCTGTGGGAATTCCTTTCCAGAGGGAGCAGTGTAACAAGCAAACGACCTTGAATCGTAAAGCCAGAGTTTTCGTTAGGCTTCTGCTATTGAGCATACGGCTATGGGGAAATCCCGTCCTGACCTCATTTTCCTCAGGATATTTGAGTGGACTGTCTGGTATGTGTTCCCTACAACACATTTACAATAGAAGGTGATATTATCGCACTGCTGTTAGCAAAGCATAGTAGCCAAGGAAAGTTATCTCGGTCGAGGTCTGTTGTTTTCTGAAGAAGGTCGTGTGTAGACAGAGAAGGAAGCCATGTTTATCTGGAGAAATTAATCGACAAGGGAACCCGCTTCCTTGAATGTCTATTCGAAACATGGTAGAATTAGTCGTCGGTGGCGACTGGAGTCTCGCATCTGCGTCTGCGCTCAGTCGGCTGTGAGAGGCTGTGTGGGTGGAAACGTGAAGAAAGTTCAGCCGCACACAGAGAAGCAGCTGTGCAGGTATGCTGGCGGCTCTGATCTTTTACACCACACCTAACTGCCAAAAGGACTGCTTCTTAAACATTAGTGACAACGTGGAATCTGGAACCATATCGATGACCTTCTTTGTCCTCTGTCACGCTAAAATCCACTGACCTATCTTGTGCTTTGACTACATCTTTGACTCGTGCCTGGGATAACGGTGGCTCCCTGACTTACGCGGAACTTCAAAATTCTGACACATTTCATCATGCAGTACCAAAATCCATGGATATCACCACCAACGTCATCAGAAAAGTGGTCACATATAGTCTGTGACGTTACCTGTGGTAGATGATACGAGTTGTCCAGGTTTCCGGTTTTCACCTGAAAGCTCAAATGTTATCACTGGCACAAACGCCGGTACTGATTTCCTTAAAGGGATAAGTTCATCTTATTTTTGAGAAAGTATCTGCCGGATACTGAAGTCCGAAAAACCATCATTTGTTTGCCGGATTTTTTTTTTTTTTTAAGATAAAAATGGTGTTCCAAAATAAGGGAATCTTGTTCGGATTACGCAAGTGCTTTTCTTCAAGGTGACCTTCCTACTTGGACATTCAGTAGAACTGCCCAATGCGTCCTCCCGGCTGGTCACACTGAAGAGTAAAAGGACGTGAATTCAAGGGTCAAAATTCGGTCACATGAAGGATTTTACTGCTTGACGGAGGACGTCCTCAGAGGAGGCTAAGAATGGCTCTTTTTAGGAAAGGGCGGCAAACGCGCGACGGCGCAGCGGCACGGGCTCCGCACGCTCCGGCGCCGCCGCCCCGCCCCGCGCCTCTGCTCGGCGGGAAAGGCAAGGGACGTCTCGGGGCTTATCTGAAAACACGTCACGTCGCGTCACGTCACGTCACGCGCTGCCTCAAGGAGTCTCGGTGACGCTCAGGGCTCTGCGAGCCACTCTGCGCGCATCAGGGAAGCCGACACCCTTCGCGCCTCGAAGGCCGCCGCGCAGCCTCCCCTGAAGCGTCTCCCGAGTCTGAGCCTGAAGCCGGTAGCGGGGGAACGCCCGAGAAGCACCATAGAGGCCTCCCAGCGCGGCCAGACAGCGCCTCCGGGAGAAAACCTATCCTCTTCCGCCCCCTTGTGCTAGGGCGTCGGGAGTGCGGCGGCCCACGCGCCAGGACCGCCCTGCCTGGTTTCCCCGCGGGTGAGGCAGGGGCAAGTCTGACAGCCGCATTTCCTCGCGGTCACATTCAAGTCTAAGTGTGTTTGAAAGCGAATGTGAAAAACATCCCTTTACAATCTCATCAGAAAATACTTACGAGTAAACCTGACCAAGGAGGTGAAAGACATACGCTGAGAACTAGGAGACATAATAAAGGAAATTGAAGAGGATTCAAAGACATGGAAAAAGCTATCCCATGCGCTTGATCGGAAGCATTAATATTGTTAAAATGGCCACACTACCCAAAGCAATCTACAGACTTAGTGCGATTCCTTTCAAATTACCCAGGACATTTTTCATAGAACTAGAACAAATAATCCCAAAATTTATACACAACCGGAATAGATCCAGAATAGCCGAAGCAATCCTGAAGAAAAAGAGCAGAGCAGGAGGCATAACCCTCCCAGACATCAGCAATGTCACAAATAATCAAAACAGTGGTATTGGCACAGAAACACACACGTGGATCGATGGACATGAATAGATGCTCAACATCGCTAATTATTAGAGAAATGCAAATCGAAACTACAGTGACGTAGCACCTTGCACTGCTCAGAATGTCCATCAGGAAAAAGTCTACAAATAAGTTGGTGCAACTATTATGGAGAACAGTATGCAGGTTCCTCAGAAAACGAAACACAGAGTTGCCATATGATCCAGCAATCCCATTCCTGGGCATATACCCAGACAAAACTATAATTTGAAGAGATACATGCACCCCTGTGTTCACAGCAGCACTATTCACAATAGCCAAGGCATGGAAACAACCTAAATGTCCATTGACAGAGGAATGGATACAGAAGATGTGGTACATATACAAGGGAATGCTACTCAGCCATTAAAAAGAATGAAATAATGCCATTTGCAGCAGCATGGACGGACCTGGAGATTATCATACTGAATCAAGTAAGTCAGAAAGAGGAAGACAGATACCACATGATATCACTTATATGCGGACTCTAAAATATGACACAAATGAACTTATCTATGAAACAGAAACAGACTCACAGACATAGAGAACAGATGTGTGGTTGCCAAGGAGGAGGAGGGAGGGGGAAGGAATGATTGGGAGTTTGGGGTTAGCAGATGCAAACTATTATATATAGGATGGATAAACAACAAGGTCCCACTGTATAGCACAGGGAACTATATTCAGTATTCTGTGATGAACCACAATGGAAAAGAATACGAAAAAGAATGTGTGTATGTATAACAGAATCCCTTTGCGTACAGCAGGAATTAACACAACATTGTAAATCAACTATACGTCAATAAAATAAATTTTCTAAAAAATTATCAAATAAAAAAAAGATCTAAATGTGTTTAATCTTCTAGTGACTAAAACCCAGGACAATAAATTGTTATGGCGATAAAGGCTGAGGATAGAGTCTCGGGTGAAAATAACTGGTGCCTACTTAATCCTCGGGGGTATTCCTGCCGCCCCTTTCCTCCCAGTGGCCCCAAGCCTGGGCTCCCTGTGTCAGTGAAAACCTTTGCTACCCTCCAATGAAGGACAAACTATTCTCCCAGAGTTCTTCTCTTTTCTATCCCCAAAGCAAGCTTTAAAAAGTAAATAAATAAAAAAACCTGAGTCCTAAGGGTTTTCAGGTACAGTCATAAAGGAGAGGTGGACCAGGGATTACAGAGGCTGCCCTCTGGGCCTCCTTTCGTTTCCACCGGGATTCACAGAGACAGGCAGCATCCCCACGCAGAGCTGCGAGCACGGCCCGCCCCACACCTCGGGGCGGACTGCCAGGTCTGGATCCGTGAGAGAGGCCCGCAGGCCGCGGTGCCCGGAGGCACCCACGCGCCGCCAGAGCTGGTGGCGCCGCGGAGGGGCGGGGCCCGGGGCCGGCGGCCTGGGCGGCGGAGGACGGCGCGGGGCCCAGGCCGTTCCTCCCCGGCGCCCCCCGCGCCCTGCCCCGCCGCCCCGCGCCGAGGGGAGAGCTCCCGCGAGCCCAGCCTCCGGGGAAGCGGCGAGCTGCGGCCCACGCGGCTTCGGGCAGGCGGGGAGAGGGCGGAAGAGCGGGCGTGGGCGCGCGCGGATCGGCTCCGCGGCCTCCAGGCGGCCGTCTCCGCGAGGCTGTCCACCCCCCCGCGAGAGACGCAGGCCCAGCACGCGGGGAGGCCGGGCTCAGGGCGGAGGGACCCCCAGCCTCCGCCGTCACCTCGCCGGGCTACATGCCCGCGAGGCCGGCAGAGGGTGGGCGAGCGCCACGCCGCCTCCTCCCCGCGCTCGCGGAAGCGCCCCCGCGCGCCCTCCCGCCGCCGCTCCCGGCTCCGCCCACCCGGAAGCGCCCCGCCCCACGCCCTGCCCTCCACCAATCACCGGCCCGGGAGCCTCCGGGCCCCGCCCCTGCGGCTCCGCGGCCTCTCAGGAGCGCCCCCAGGTGGCGCCCGCGGCTCTCGCGCCTCCGTCCCACGGGAGACGCGCCCTCAGCCTGCGCCGCCTCGCGGCCCCGGCGTCCCGCGCGCTGGGCCTTCGCCCGCATCCCTCGGCCTGGCACAGCCGTGCCGGCCTGTCTCTGCCACGCTCTGAGCGCCGGGGGGACGAGGGCTCCGTGTGCATCCCTGCTGCAGTCCGGGTTCCCAGCGGCGCCTGCACCTCGCAGGAGAACGGTGGACGCTTGGCGTGTCCTGAGCACCGGCTGTGACGTGAACCCTAGACCCCCCGAGGATACAGAGGCGTCCTCCGTCTGAAAAGTAGATTAAACCGATTCAGTGCTCAGCGTGTTTATGCTAAAGCGGCAAGTTACGGAAGCGTTCCCAGGTTTCCGCTCCGCTGGTAGAACTGTGATGTGCTTTGCTCTGCATTGGGACATGAAACGTTTTAATGCTGTTTTATGGTGATGGATCGTGCCTATTATGTGAGGTAGGCCCTTGCCATCCGTGAAAACTCAATAAATGGAAAGTTAAAGTTAAAAAAAAAGGGAATTCTGAGGAATTCTTCTCCTGCTTCAAGACATAGCTCAGCATGTCTCCTGCCCCGAAGTCCTCCGTGGCGCTTCCTCTGTGGCTATAGCCCCATCATTGAGGCTGACGGTGGCCTGTGTCCAACAGGCTTGGAAGAGATCTAGGTCACTGGACGTGTATCTTCCCCACTGGAGTTCAAGCTCCTCGAAGGCAAATGCCACTCCCGGCCCTACTCCTTCATCGTTTACCTTGCACGAAAGTCACTGCAAAATAGGCATTATTTCCATGTTTCCCAGGAAAGAAAACCAAGTTTTTCTCTCGGAAATGAGAACATTGGTGTGACTGGCAGGGGCATGGGTGAGGCAGGTTGAACCTGAGTGATGTAACAGAAAGCACCGCTTCGGGTTGTAATTTTCAAAAAGGATTTGACCCACGAATGACATGTAAAGTGAATTTTGCTAAACTAATCTATTTATTCACTGACTTTCTTCATAACGTCAAAGATGCATTCAGATGGAAAACACTGTTACCTCAAGGTGAAGAGGAGGCTTGGTGCAGTAGAAAACTCACATGTTTTACAACCAGACAAACTTGAGTTTGAATCCCACCTCTGCTCCTTATTCCTTGAGCAAATCACTTAACCTAATAATTGTTGTCAGGCTGGCAGAGGGATCAGGCATAGGTGGGATTATCATTATTGTTTTTTGGTAAGCAGCGAACAGACAAAAATGTTCTATAAATAATAAAACACAAAATTGGAGTATACCCAAAACTTAGGGATATATTCAAATAGCATGTATAACTAGTATACCTGGAGTACTCTTTCAATTTCAAAGGTGAAAACTGAATTCAAAAAGTTAAGCAAAAAGGAGAACTATCGAATCACAAGTCAGGGACATCCAGGTATGCATCCAGTTTCAGGCACATCTGGATGCAGAGATTCAAGTGATCTCCTCAAGCTCTGACTGGCTCTCCATGCTTTGGGCAGGCTTTCTCCATAGCATGGGTGAGAATACTGTCTGTGGCCCAGCGGCTCATCCCATGAGCTGAGCAAATCCAGAAGGAAACAGAAATGAGTCCCTGTGGCCTGGGATGAGGACGGATCAGGTCAGAACCCCGTGGAATGGGGAAGGGCCATTTCCCAGAGCAAAGCTGGGTGGGCTTTGCCAGAGGAAGAGAGCAAATGCTGTCCAGGCAAAAGCAAAAGATGCACAGTACATCCAGTCTGAATTAACTGTGTTTCATTTGTTCCAACTACTTTATAAATATTGCCTCATTTAATCCTTCCACAACGCAGTGACATTTGTGATGTTATTGCCAGCTTACAGTCATATAAGGGGTATTGATAAAAGTAGTTCATGGTCACTTGTATTAACTATATATGTATATATATATTAAAATTTTTATTGGGATATAATTCATTTACAATGTTATGTTAGTTTCAGGCATACAGCATAGTGACTCTGTTATACATATACACAAATTACTCTTTTTTAGACTATTTTCCCATTCAGGCCATTACAGAGTATTGAGTAGATTTCCTTGTGCTGTACAGTAGGTCCTTCTTTGTTATCTATTTTATATATACTGTGTGTATGTGTCAATCTAATCTTACAATTTATCCCATGTTAACTATATATTAACTTATACCATCATAGCATCTGTCTTGCTCAAGACTTTATTTGACATTATGATGAAAGTCAGTGAATAAAGCATGTCCAGAACGTTCTACCTTCCTTTCTCCCAAGATCTTGGAGGTCACCGACTCCTTGATGCCTTTCCTAACAAATACATCACTCATTTGAATTATGGTTATAATGACAAAACATGTATTGAATTTACTACGTGCAAGTGCTGTGCTAAACACTTTCCATAGATTATCTCCTTTCATCCTCCCCAGTCTCCTATGAGGAGGGCACTATTATCTCCTTGATTCAGATGAAGACAGAGAGGCACAGAAAAGTGAAGTCAGTTGCCTGAGGGGGTGGGATCAGGACTCTAACCAGGGCTTCCCATACACGAGCTTGCCCTCTTGACCCCTACCACGCCTGTGCGTGACCCCAGACACATTATACCATTTATAACATATTGCATGTCCTTCTTTACACACTAGTCTCCAGTATCGAGCAGAGTCACTGAGCAAGGCAGCTGCTACGGTCGTATAAGTTAAGACAGACTTAATGTAAGTGATGGTGAACTACTTTGTCACGTCCCCTTTTATGACTACAAAACGGGAATAATAAAGCCAGGCATCACGTTGTGCTGTGGAAGGATTAAACAAGGCAATATACGTAAAGTGGTTGGGACAGTGCCTGACCCACGGCAGTTATTGTTAGTGGTACTGTCACTGGCATCATCAAGCTAATCAGTTATGCTTAAGATGGGAGACATGGAGAAGAAGGGGTGTCTGGGTAGAATAAGTCTCTCTTGGATCTACGACAAGAGAGACACCCAAACACCTGGTTTTCCTTTTTTGTTTTCCAAGAGAAGGTTCACCACAGCCTAGGTGCTCTGGGAGGTGCTGAATGAGTGCTCCAGAAGTGCCAGACCCAAGGGCTGGGGAATCAGCTCTCACTTGCAGAAACAGGTGAGCAATATTTTTCCTCCTATACCTGGTCAGTGCAGTAAGCCATAGGTGAGATTGAGGGGAAACATCTACCAGCACATCCCCTCGCATCTCTGTCTCCCTCACACGGCTTGAAATTCCATCCAGCAGTGGCTTATTTGAGTTAGTGAGGAGGACTGCTATAGAAGCAAGAGTTAGTTACATCTTGGAGTGGTGTTATTAAGTTAGACACTCTACCTAATACAGGGATCCTTAAGCTTTTCGTGTCCTAGCAACTCTGACAGTCTGGTGAGATTTTCTCAGAATATCATTTTAAAATGCATTTTTAAAAACAGAGATTACAGAGAAAATCAATGATATTGAAGTGTAGTTAAAAAATAATGTTTTTAAATTGTGGTATAATATATATGCTTCTTTATTAGCTCATAGCTACTGTTATTTCAAATTAGTGATAAGGGCTTACGATCTCTCAAGAGGTCTGCAACAACTATAGTGAGCTATGAAAATATCTGTGCTTTCCCGTGTGAAGAATCACAGGTGCTGCTATCACTACTGCAGTGTGTTGCCTCAGTGGAAGCAAATGCTTGATTTCAGGTTGAGGTTAATGAAAATAAGTAAATATTTTCTTATCCAAGTTTAAAGAACTCTTAAATTCTTCTCTCCAAAGTGTTCAGCACCGTGGGTGAAAAACAAACAAACAAAAAGATGCTTGCTCTAAGATCACAAAATAGGAATTTACCTCAAGAGCCTGATGTTAAGAAAGTGAGAACTTGGATGGAAAGGGACAGAGACAAGGAGAACCCTCAGACAGCGGTTCTTATATTTTAGAATGCCAAAGAAACCTGGAAAGCTTATTGATAATGCAGACTCTCCCTCCAGAGACTGATTCAGCAGGCCTGAGGGTGGCATCTGGAATTCCTCCTAGGACCTCTTAGCTAGCAAATGGCTCCACTAGCATCAAACCCAGGTTTATCTGACCCCAGAGCATGGGATTCTAATTAATACATTCCCCTATTGGAATAAGAAAAGGATGCCCACTCTTGCCACTTTTATTCAACATAGTATTGGGAAGTTCTTGCCACAGCAATCAGACAAGAAAAAGAAATTAAAGAAATCCAAACTGGAAAGGAAGAAGTAAAACTGTCACTGTTTGCAGATGACATGATATTATATATAGAAAATCCTAAAGATGCCACCAGAAAACTACTAGAACTCATCAATGAATTCATTAAAGTTGCAAGATACAAAATTAATGTACAGAAATCTGTTGCATTTCTATACACTAACAATGAACTATAAGGAAGAGAAATTAAACAAATAATCCCATTTACAATTGCATCAAAAAGAATAAAATACTTAGGAATAAACCTATCTAAGGATGTAAAAGACCTATACTCTATAAGGAAAACTACAAGACACTGATGAAGGAAATTGAAGACAACATAAACAGATGGGAAGTTATATTGTGTTCATGGATTGGAAGAATTTATATTGTTAAAATGACCATACTACCCAAGGCAATCTACAGATTCAATGCAATCCCTATCAAAATACCAAATGGCATTTTTTACAGAATGAGAACAAATAATTCTAAAATGTATATAGAAACACAAAAGACCCAGAATAGTCAAAACAAACTTGAGGAAGAAGAACAGAGCTGGAGGAATCATGCTCCTGACTTCAGACTATACTGCAAAGCTGCAGTCATCAAAACAGTATGGTACTGGCACAAAAATAGACACTTAGGTCAATGGAACAGAATAGGGAGCCCAGAAACAAACCCATGCACTTATGGTCAATTAATCTATAATAAAGGAGACAAGAATACACAGTGGAGAAAAGACAGTTTCTTCAATAAGTGGTGCTGGGAAAATTGGACAGCTACATGTAAAAGAATGAAATTAGAAATTTCCTAACACCATTTACAAAAATAAACTCAAAATGGATTAAAGACCTAAATGTAAGACCAGAAACCATAAAACTCCTAAAAGAAAAGATAGGTGGGACATTCTTTGACATAAATTATAGCAAAAATGTTTTGGATCTCTCTCCTAAAGCAAAGGAGACAAAAGCAGAAATAAATAAATGGGACCTAATTAAGCTTAAAAACTTTTGCACAGCAAAGGAAATCACTGACAAAATGAAAAGACAACCTACTGAATGGGAGAAAATATTTGCAAATGATATGATCAACACAAGGTTAATATCCAAAATACATACACAAGCTCATACAATTCAACATCAAAAAAACAACCCAATTTTAAAATGGGCAGAAGACCTGAATAGACATTTTTCCAAAGAAAATATATAGACTGCCAACAGGCACGTGAAAAGATGCTCAACACTGTTAATCATTAGAGAAATGCAAATGAGATATCACCTCACACCTGTCAGAATGGCTATCATTGAAAAGACCACAAAACAAATGTTGGTGAGGATGTGGAGAAAAGGGACCCTCATACACAGCTGGTGGAAATGTAAACTGATGAAGCCACTGTGAAAACAGTATGGAGGTTTCTCAAAAATCTAAAAGTGGAACTACCATATGACCCAGCAATTCTTCTCCTGGGTATATACCTGAAGAAAATGAAAACAGGAATTTGAAAAGATACATGCATCCCAATGTTCATTGCAGCATTATTTACAACAGCAAAGATATGAAAACAGCCTATTATTTACAATAGTAAAGATATGATATCACTTATATGTGGAATCTAAAAAATAAAACCAACTAGTGAATATAACAAAAAAGAAACAGACTTACAGATATAGAGAACAAACAAGTGGTTACCAGTGGAGAGAGGGAAGGGAGGAGGGCCAAGGTAGAGGTAGAGGATTAAGAGGTACAAACTACTATGAATAAAATAAATAAGCTACAAGGATATATTGTACAGCACAGGGAATATAGCCAATATTTTATAGTAACTATAAATCAAGTATAACCTTTAAAGATTTTTTCTTATTTTTTATTTTTTAAAAATTTTTCTTGAAGTATAGTTGAACTTTTAAAAGTTGATTCATTGTCTTGTACACCTGAAACTTACATAATATTATAAATCAACTATACCTCAATAAAATACACAAACACACACACACACACACACACACACACACACACACACACTCCCCTACCATCCAGAGACAGGATCAGGGCCAGGATACCACCAAGGAAACCAGTGTTCCAGGACACTGAGAAAATTGTGCAAGACATGGCTAATGTGAAAGCCAGGCTTTGAATCCAGGACACCGGAGTCCTAAACCTACACCACCAGAGGGTCATAAAAGGGAGCCCAAAACTGACGGACAGCTTTACAGGCTGTTCTATGGCTCACCTGGCCCTGTCTGCTGCCACCACCTCCCCAAAGGTCACAGTTGTCCTACTACCATCAGGCAAGTGGCCCAGCTATTCCTGACCCCATTTTGCCCTGCCTGAGAGAGAAACAGGCCTGAGTCTTCACCCAAAAGACGACATTTCTGCCCGTACCCATTGCTGGCCCCGATCAGAATGGACAGCAAAGACAGAGCCTTGTGTGTGCATACGCTTCTCGTTTCCATCTGCTGAAATAAAAGCTAAAATCTCAGCAGAGTGTTTTCATAGGGAACATTCCTATGCCTTGCTGGGCACACTTTGAGATGCGATTACTAGGCTGTGATGGAAACTAAAGTGCATTCTTCATGGAATTCCCAAGGTAAAGAATTCAGAGGCCACTGTCAGGGGGGAGTTCAATGGGTCCCATCAGTCTTCTCCCATCTCATTTCATTCCTGAGACCTTATGAGAGCTGACAGACCAACCCTCAATTCTCCCCTCTCCTCTTCCACTTTGTACCCTGGACATTCAGTCACTGGCTGTTCCTTACATGATTTACATTGAGTTGTTAATCTTTCAGCAATGTCGTTCTGAGTTTTTATTGATTTATTCCCTTGTGGAAATGAAAGGGCAGGTGCCAATCCCCTGCTGAAGGGCAGATAAGCCTGAAATAATAACTAGGGAAACCGAAAACTCTCTCCCAGCTCCCCTGCAGTCTAGGAAATGAGCCTTTTAAACTTCTGGGTCTTGAGAGTAGAGATATATCAATGACCTGAAGGAAGGGAGGGGAACCGGGCAGGGTTTCCAGGACCCAGGATAGAGTACCCAGCGGTCCTGCTCATTACCTTGGCCCTTTGAATGCATTCTGTGTCACACCTTTTGTAATTAGACCAGCAGAGACTTTCCTTTTTAATCTTAAAGGTATCTCTCCAAGCCACTTCCTTGAAGGGACCAGCTTTCCCAGCTCTTCAATCATGTAAGTTTCAAACATCATATACTGGACTAGTATTGGTGAGCACCAAGATTACCTGTTAACCCTTCTCAGAGGTCTCTCTACTTCCTTTTAACATCAGGTTCTTAAAGCAGTGAATCCCTGCTTCCCCCCTCCCCTCGCAACCCCCTCACTGCTTTCCTCATAACCTGCCTCTACTTCCATCACAACAAACTGCTTGCCTGAGGAACAGTCTTTTCCAATCTTCCACAGTCACCACCTCTGATTTCTGCAGCATTTGGCATGTTTGGCTCTATTTCTTGAGGCTCCCAGCTTCCCACACTCAGCCCTGTCCTGATTCCAGTCTTTCCTTCCAGCTCCCCGTCTCCTCGGCAGGCTCCTCCTCCCTCTCCTGCCCACCTGCCAGGATGGCCCATTTTGGTCCTGGCTTCATTGCTTCCTTGGTCTCTGTGTCTCTGAAGCCACAGCTCTGGTCAGGGGACACCCGACAGGCAACCACAGTGATAAAGAGGAAACTCCAAGGCCAAGCTCATAGGCCCTAGGGAGGTGGCCTCCCTTTCAGAATCACCCTCCTTACCCAGAAGTTACATCTGTCCCCAGGGAAGTGACAGTGGCCTGGACTGGTCAGGAAAGACTATGGCTCTTGGAACAGTCCCCAGACAAGTTATCAGGCTCCAGGTGGCTCCTCTGTTATTTCCACAGTGGGAATCTGCCTGGCATCCCTTGAACCAGTGGCCCTCAGGATCCCTCTGGATTTGCTGCCCTTCCCACCCAGAACCGTGCAACCTTTCAGCCTTTAGCTATGTCTCCAGCCTCCCTGACTCTCCTCCCACCCATTCATTTTATGGAGTGGAAAGAATAATGAAATAGAGGCCAGAATTCTGAGGTCTAGCTCTGGATCTACCACCAATGAACTGTCTCCATAGGCCTCAGTTTCTCATCAGTGATATGAGAGATGGGTCTATGTCATCTCTAAGACCCTTTTAACTCGTGGTCAGAAGGCCTCATCACCTTACCCACCTTGGGAATCAGGAGCTGTTAGGGCAGAGCTCCAGCAGGCCTTGGCTAAAGGACGATGGAATTTTGTGGCTGAAGGTCTCCCAATGGTGGAGACTGTAAAGCTGGAAGAGTGCTTTTAATGGAAGGCATAGAAGCTCTGTAAGCGCTCAGAAAACAAGAGAGTCTACAGTTAACCAAAAGAGCTGTGGGACCCAAAGAAAAGCTTATCCTCAGCTTTGCCAACAGCGCTGCACTGGTGGAGGCAGTGGGAACAGCTGAGCAAACATAATGACAATCACTTCCAAAGTTTGGAAGATAATTATTCATAAGAAGGAAACAGCCCACACCCCTTGGGTCTCTGTGGGTGGAATCTATGCCTAAGAATCTGATCCTGGATTATATTTAAAAAGAGCAACTGTAGTTTCAAATCATCTGCCAATTCTCTGTATTTTTTTTCATGATAAAGTCATAGAGCAAATAATTTGTTATTTAGCTGAGCCCCAAATAAATTCTTATGCATGCAAAGTCAGGACAAAACCACATTTGGAATGATGGGAGAGAGCTACAATGCTTTACATGAACTTGGAAGTAGTTCTTAAATAACTGGGCAGAAAGACAGAGGGAGCAATTCAAATGACGTGCAGAAGAGAGCAGATAGAGTCAAAGAGGTATTTTCTGGAGCAGGGAAGGTAAATCAGTAAAAAACATCTTGCAGAACTAATGTGTGATGTTCAATTGTTGTTTACTTCCCTGAGCTGCAATTAACCTGCATTACCTCATTATTTTTGAAAATGGTTGTAACAGGCAACAATCCATTGTGATTGGAACTTTGTGGACATGAAGAAAGAAGGGTGGTTCCCAGTGTGGAATAGGGTGCTGCAAGAAAAGACAGCTGCTGGAGAAGAAATGGTTATGAATATGAAATAGTTGAGATTTAGGAATTAAAAAGAGGTGAGGCTGAAGATGCAGAAGAGATAGAAAAACTGGTAGAAAAGTTTCCTGAGAGCTGCAGACATTAGAACCTGTGGTATTAAGGAAAGTATTCACCTCTGCAATTGGCACTACCGATTCTGAATCCACTCCCATTTCCAGGCCTCCACACAGGGCACCCTATCTGAACACACCATTTTTCAGACGTTTCCATTGTTATCTGCCCTTCTCCAACTCTTAGTTAAAATGCCTGTCTTGTGTCCCAGTCTCCCAAAGACTTTATTTGCTGTGCTTCACATGCTCTCAGCCAGCTGCAGATAAAGTATCCTGGTACATGCTGTGCAACATGGTACCTACTGGCTGCAGGTGGTTGTGGAGCCCTTGAAATGTAGCTAGTCTGAATTGAGGTGTGTCCTAAGTGTAACATGCACACCAAACTGGGAAATTTTGTATGGAAAAAAGTGTAAAATATCACATTATGAATATATTGAGTAATGCTGAAATGATCATGCTTGGGGTATATTGGTTTAAATAAAGTACGTTATTGAAATTAATTTCACCCATTTCTTTTTACCTTTTTAAATGGAAATTTAAATTATGTGTGTGGCTCACTTCATATTTCTGCTAGAAAGCAGTAGTCTAGACCGATGGATGGTGGACTGGACGGACCAGTTACAGGGCCTGCCAGACCACAGCCCCTTCCATGGGAAAGTGCGGAGGGGCTTCTAGAGCCTGTAACCCCACCCCCTCCTGCCCTGGCCACTTCCTCCAACAGCTTCCTGAGGAAGAGCACATGACAGGTGATATTTTTGAGTGTTTGCAAATGAAAAATACCTTTATTTTGCCCTCATGTTTGATTAATGTTAGATAGCTACATATAATTTTTCACACGGAATTTTGAAAGCATTACTGTATTGTCATTTACCTGCCAACACCTGTAATTTGAAGGTCGATACTGTTTTGATTCTCAACTCTTGTTGTGTGATCTGTTGTCTTCTGTGGCTGTTTCCCCCATCTGTTTGAGGCTCTTCTCTCTTTTTTTAAAAAATTAATTAATTTCTTTATTTATTGGCTGTGTTGGGTCTTCGTTGCTGCACACGGGCTTTCTCTAGTTGTGGCTAGTGGGGGCTACTCTTTGATGTGGTGTGCGGGCTTCTCATTGCTGTGGCTTCCCTTGTTGTGGAGCACGGACTCTAGACGTGTGCAGGCTTCAGTAGTTGTGGCTTGGGGGCTCAATAGTTGCGGCTCATGGGCTCTAGAGCACAGGCTCAGTAGTTGTGGCACACGGCTTAGTTGCTCCACGGCATGTGGGATCTTCCCGGACCAGGTCCAACCTGTGTTCCCTGCATTGGCAGGCGGATTCTTAACCACTGCACCACTAGGGAAGTCCCAAGGCTCTTCTCTTTATCAATATCATGATATTGGAGTTTGGTGCAGGCCTTTTGTGTGTGTTTGTGCGTGTGTGTTGGACATTTTACAGGCTATTTCAACCTGGAAATTCATGTCCTACCTTTTCATATTCTTTGTTGGACAATTTCCTCCCCTTCATATTCTCTGTTCTTTTTTTTTCTTTGGATGTTGAAATTCCTTGATTGAACTTCTATTTTTGTATTTTTGTTTCCTATTGTCCATTTCTTTAACAGTTTATTTTCTATTCTGAAAAAAATTCCTCAGCTTTATCTTCCAACCAATCTAGTGAATGTTTAATATCCAGTATATTCCCATTCTCCAATTGTTCCTTCTTATAACAGCTATTTCTTATTTCATGGATGCAATATATTCTATCTTTCTGAAGGTATGACTTATAGATTGTTGGGGTTTTTTTAAGTTTTCTTCTGTTTTCAGCATCACTGCATACAAATGTATGTAGCAAAATAGAAACAGACTCACAGACATAGAAAATAAAGTAGCAGTTACCAGTGGAGAGAAGGGCAAGATAGGGGTAGAATTTTCAAGACTGCCTTCAGACAACACTTTATATTGTAATTTTGAGCCGATAGAGGCAAAAATGTTAACAGATACCTGTCAAAATGACTGCTATGTGCTGACAACGTTTTCAATAGTAGAACACAAAAGATTTTTTTTTTTTGACTTGCCGAAGCTATGAATGCTAGGCACAAATTTCCTTCTATAAAAACTATCGGTTTAGTGAATTTCAGTTCTGTTAGGCTGGGAATGTTACATGCAAAGGTACTATGAAGGCTTGCATTTGTTTAACTAGCTCCTTTAACAGTGAAGAGTTTCTATTTCCATCTTAAATCAACAAGATGAATGAGTACATAGCATGGTAGACTGGACGGAGAAGGCTGGCGGAAGTAGCCCACTCTCTTCCTGTTCATGGCTCGGATGTCTGATGTCTTCCTCTCTGCAATAATTACGTTCTGAAGGCTACAAACTGAACATCACATGCTTGTGCTTCCTAAATCATCACTAGCCTCCATCGTGGCTGTCACATGGTCGGTGACAATTGCCTGACACTTTAATTCACTAACGGTCCATGATATAAATATTTCTTCTTAGATTCACTCTGGTTTTAGTTATGTGAGACGCGGCACTCTCTTGGCAGTCAAGTAAAGTAAAAACAGACTTCAACACCCTAGCCACTAAGTGGTTGCATAGAACATGTCTGAGTGTCTGATACAAAGTGCAAAATTAGCGCCTTGTAAAATAACATAGAGCAGAACATAATTCAAGAACTTCTTTTCTTTTTAGTAGCCTAGCAGAACCAAAATGCGTTAGCTGTTTGCAGAGAGAGTAGTCGGCTTCCTGGAGTATGCTGAAGAGGACAGCACACAGATACACCTTGAGAGGGTCAGTATCTTTTATATGATACGTGTTATAAAGAGCTTTCTATCCTTTGAATCTAGGCAGGATGCTGAAATTAGAGGGCATGCAATGAAAGCTGAGACACAGATGGCAATTCAAAGAATTTTTTAACTTTCAGAGGCAATTACATTGCTCTCGTCACATTTCTAGATGAGGACTTAAGAACATGGTTTTTATGGTGATAAACTATTAAATTAAGAAAGAAAGAAAAGAAAGAAAGAAAGAAAGAGAGAGAGAGAAAGAAAAAGAAAGAAAGAAAAAGAAAGAAAGAAAGAAAGAAAAGAAAGAAAGAAAGAAAGAAAGAAAGAAAGAAAGAAAGAAAGAAAGAAAGAAAGAAAGAAAGAGAAAGAAAGAAAGAAAAAGAAAGAAAGGACAAAGAAAGGAAGGAAGGAAGGGAGAAAAGAAGGGCAGGAGGGAGGGAGGAAGAAAGGAAGAAAGAAAGAAGGGAGGGAGGGAGGGTACGAGGTGGAAGGAAGGAAAAAGAGAATTAAAAAGCCAATGATATTAAGTCCGTTTCTGAAAACATTCTTGCATCTTTCCAGGAAGTGGTTTGCTTCAATGGAAGGGCATCATCCCCATGGACCAAGTTTAATATGCAGGATTCAAAGAGGAACTACCTCCCTGCATTCGGCAGCTACTATCAGAGTGTGAGAAGGACTTGATAACTTAGTGATGACACCACCGTCAGCAATAGCAACACTGGTAGAGCTAGTCAAAATACCACTCGTACTAGTAGCAGCACTAGTACCAGGACTATTGGTGCGGCCACTCTTTCTACTTCTACTGTTTCTATGACTATTAGCACTCCTGCTGCTGTTGCGGCTACTAGCACTTCTACGGCTGCTACTGCTGCTCCTAGTTCTCCTCCTCCCCTCACACCCATCTCTGGAGTACTGCCGGTGCGCAGTACCGTGCGCCCCGCAGCCAGCTACAGCCTACAATGCTGAGAAACTGTGTTTCTGCACAATAGCGTCCACCTTCTAATGTTTGACAGCGGACATTTTTATAATAAGATTGAAATGAAAATGAAAATTTGATAAAGCTTCAGATTTCTTTTTTATCCCAGATATTGAAGAGATGATGGTAATATTTGGTGCTGGCTTTGGCTTTGGGTGACTACTGATTTTGATATTCACCCACTTGGCTTCTCTCCCTGCTGCATATCCACTTTCCTTTTGTCCTTATGGACTTTTACTTTTTAAAATTCCTTTACTGTCATTTTGGTGCGATTTTGAAGGGGAGAAAAAATAAATATACATTATTTTTAGGATACATCCTGTTTTTTAAGCCTTATCAGTTTCTTTAAGAATAGGATCATAATAACGGTTAACACACACATGTTCCAGAAACGCTTCCGTGTGCTTCACACGTCGTAACGCTGTTAACCTCTCAGATGGGGACCTCGCCCACTCTCACTCAACCAGTAAGCGGTGGAGCCAGGACTCAAACACGACATTGTCACTCTGCTGCCTTCGATTTGAAGCTGTAGGCTATACTGCTTCCTGACCAACTTTCCTTATCCCGTTCTTCTGCAACACCATTTTTAGGTAGTCCTTAGCATTCTGCTGCATGGATAAGTATTAACTTATTCAATAAATCTCCTATAAGTGGACATCTAGACTCTTTCTAATTTTCCTCTATTAAGCAATGTTGAGCTGACTCATTACAGCCTATCTCTGTGCCATCTGAAGATTTCCTTGAATTAAGGATATGCAGGCTTCCCTGGTAGCGCAGTGGTTAAGACCGCGCCTGCCAATGCAGGGGACACAGGTGCGATCCCTGGTCCAGGAAGATCCCACATGCCACGGACAACTAAGCCCTTGCGCCACAATGACTGAGCCTGTGCTCTAGAGCCCAAGAGCCACAACTTTTGAGCCCACATGCCACAACTGCTGAAGCCCACACACCTAGCGCTCTGCAGCAAGAGAAGCCACCACAATGAGAAGCCTGCACATCGCAACAAAGAGTAGCCCCCGCTCTCCACAAATACAGAAAGCTGGCGCGCAGCAACGAAGACCCAATGCAGCCAATAAATAAAAATAAATAAATAAATAAATTTATACCAAGAAAAAAAATTTTTTTTTTAAAGAAGGACGTGCATTTTCACCATGGCCACTTAGAAGTGTTAGAATGGGTAACACTACCCACCCTCCTGCCTTCAGGGCAGGCCTCAAACAAACCTGCAGCCCCATCCTGCTTTCACACTTCCCCACGAGCGCCTACCACGGTGTTCAATTTCCTGTCTTGAGGTTTCACGTCCGGCCCCCTTAAATCCGGCCCACAGTGCGCTACCCTTCGGGGCTCACTACGGAACAACGCGGGTGTACACACTCACAGCCATGTGTCACGCCAACAAACCTCTGATAGAGCCGTGGGGCAGGTTGCGGGTAACAAACTAGGTAAATCACAGGTTCATATCACTAACTGATGTCGGCTTGAAGCATTTCTCAGCTTTCCTGGCACTTCTATTTTTATTTCCTTTGGATGACTTTCCATTTCCTGCCCTTAGATTGACGCTGTCCTCTTTCTTAGGTTAAACCACAAGAACCTGCCAATATTCAACCACCTGACCTGCAAAACCAGAAATTTCACGCAGTTCCACCTAACAAGGCTGAGATGTTTATTTACCCTTTGGAGAACACGTCAACCATTTGTCATGCTGGCAAGCCATTCAAAGCCTGTGTAAACCCTTCCTACATTGGGAGAAATTTCCATCTTTTAAATCCTGGCCATTCTTCACAGGTGTAATGTCATGCCAGAAACTCACTTCCCCAGACTGCCTTGAGACTAACATACGTGAGTATGACCCAGTTTCCTCCAGTCGGATGCAGGGTTTTTGAAGCAGCAGAGAACAACAGGAAAAGCCACTCTGCCTTTGATGAGAGGTGGGGACTGGGAGGGGGAGAAAACCCTAGGGTGCTTTATAGTTCTGTTACTTGACCAGGGAGGTGATTAAATGGACGCTTGTTATGTAATAATTCTTTTAGGTTTTGTGCATTTTTTGCATGTGTTACTCTTTATTTTGAATAAAAGTTTTAAAAACTCAAGTGTGGCAAATACAGGGGAGAGACATAGAGCTTCCAGAATGAGGCAGACTGAGGTCCTGGTGTCCTGGGAGTCCTCCCAAGCCCTGCCTGCATCAGCCGTCAGAGGTCAGTGCACCCCAAGGGAGCAATTCCGCAGGCAATCTGGGCACAGTTCTGGACATACAGCCTCCAGGACTATTTTTCTGGCTCTCTTAGTGTTCTGTGATCTACCAAATATCCTTTAATAATACTTGTCCTGCTCTAACCAGCTACAGAAGGTTCTTGCTTGTCAACCAAGAGCTCTAGCTGATACAAGAAAATTCAGGTTCTTTTCAGGCTAGAGCTTGACTTGACACTAAGAACACAGTCCTCAGGGCCACCAGATTGCTAGCTTGGTGGTCCCTCCAGACTCTAGGGATTCCTCTGTTTTACAGTCAGAGCATACAGAGTTGAAACTACACATGGTATGCTCTGCTGCTTTTCAAAGTGTGGGTAATCACTAGTTACATCCATTCCACCTGTAAGCTGCCTTCACTCATCAAGATCACTTTCGTTGTTGCTACAAAAGACTTGATTGTCCTCCAAGCAGCACAGCACCCTAAACAACACAATGTTTGCCCGAGTTGTTCGCAAAGCACTTGGAGTCGGCTGTGTCTGGTTTGAGTTGAGTGGGTTAAGACTGGATAAGACCACCAACCCTCCAACTGGGCATGCGCGAGTGTCCACTCAGTGACCTTTTGATGTCAGAGGGCTGAAAACTCCACTCTCACATCACGTTAAGTGCCTGCATTTCTGGGCATGTAGAGGCCTGTAGCTTAGCTACACCTGTGCAGAAGGAGAACTACGGCACCTTTTCCCAATCACCTTTCCCCACGCCCCCCACGCCCCCCACGCCCCCGACGCTCTGCTTCCTTACTCCTCACCACAAATGCCCCAGTCCCTTGCCTCCAGGGAGGCAGGTGTGAGACTTGTTCTCCCATCTCCTGGCGTGGCTGCCTTGTGAATAAATCTTCTCCTTGCTGCAGACCTTGGTGTCTCAGCATTTTGCCTTACACCATTAACCTGGGTCGCTAATACTTTCAATTGACTATTATTACTTGCTCTGAAAATCATCAATTTTTCTACATCAATCTCTACTATTTTTCCTTCCTTCCCTGCTCCCCCGAAAATACATGTAGACAAACATACACACCACCACTACCACCACCACCAATGCAACCCAGGATACCCAGCAGTGTCTCAAAGTCACGACACACTCATGTGTCACCAGAAAGTAAGCTTCATGGGCAGAGATGTGTGTCTGTTTTGTTCAGTGCTCCATCAAAGCATTTAGAGTGGTGCCCGGCACATTTTACGTACCCAATAAATATCTGTAAAATGAGGGCATACCCTGCCCTGAAATGCATTCATCTGTTAGTTCACCCAACAGGGAACAAATGCTTATGGAGAGGGACCTGCCCATGAAGGCGCTGGTCCGGGTGTCGGAGACGCCAAGGTGATCAAGGTACAACTCTGCCCGTGAATGATTCAGAATGAGCTGCTTATTCCAGAAACATTGCTACCAACCCTTAGACCATATTCTGTCCCCTCTACAAGCCTATTTGGAGCTTCTCTTTAATGAAGATGTCAGACAGTGCAAGTAGGAGATTTTTTTGAATCAAGAAGCAATATCTTCCCTCCATCGATCTCAGCTTCAGGCCAAACAGGAAGAAGCAACGATGCAGAAAGGCAGAGGAAATATTCAGGTATGTGCCCAGCCTTTGGTCCACGCTAGTGCCCTGACTCATTGGTTGTGAGCCAACTTTGACCGAGACTAAGGCAGATCAGTAACCAGATCTTATCGCTCTCCCCAGTGGCTTTTCTTCGGACTTGGAATTAAGCCCACTGTCTGATCTGGCCCTTATATGATCGTCACCCCTAAATGATCTGGCCTTGCCTGCCTCTCTGACCACCCTGCAGTTGCTTCTTCCTCACCCCACGGGCCTCCAGCACAAGTTTGTCCCACCTTTGGTCTTTCCTCAATCATTCCCTCTTCTAGGAATGCTCTCTCCACTGATGTAGCTCTTACTGGTTCCTTTTTTATCACCGAAACTCAAATGTCACCTCCTTGGCCACCCAAACAAAATTAATCCTCCCGCCCTTTGTTTCACAGTATCTCCTTCACTGTGTGGCCATTTGGGATGCTTCCACATCTGGCATTTTTCTTGTTTTAACATTCTTCCTCTATCCTTCTTCCCCCTTCTTCTTCCCTTTTCCCTTCTTTCCTTCCTTCTCTCTCTTTTTTTGCTCCACCTTCTCCACTAGATTCTTAGCTCCATGAAAGCAGGATCTTGTGGATCCAATTCTCCCACATTCCCAGTGTCTGAAACAACGCTTCACATACAACAGACGGACACTACACATTTGCTTAAAGGATACATCCATCTGCATCTTTAGAAGCTGAGGCTGACATCACTTCCTTCCAGGGTAAACAATTATGTGCCACTTGTTAAGCATTTTTGGCAGAATTTTCACAATTCCGGAGAAACTATGCTTAATGTAAAAATAGAGCTTCCTGAGAAAAATATGTGTGGGTACTATGGTCTGGGCCATCACTGGCCAAAGGAATGTGAAAACAAGAAGTGGCCCAAACAAGATAACAGCTAAGATTCGAGATGATTCAGCTTTGCATTGTTCAAAGCATCAAATGTATCCTCTGTTAATGTGAAAATTTAAAAAGTTCAATGTCCTTCACACACAGCTCAAGGAACAATCACTCAACAAAAGTGCTCCCCTTTCTAAGTGTTCTCCACGCCCTACTGCACTTACCCGCATAGCAGCCCTACGAGAAGGGCGTATTCTTTATTCCCATTTTTCAGATGAAGAAACTGAGCTTAGTGAAATCAAGCAATTTGCTCAAGGA
The DNA here is from genome assembly GCF_030028045.1 of Hippopotamus amphibius kiboko. NCBI lineage: Eukaryota > Metazoa > Chordata > Mammalia > Artiodactyla > Hippopotamidae > Hippopotamus > Hippopotamus amphibius. The sequence continues at coordinate 229,731,859 of NC_080187.1, forward strand.
TGCAGAGCCAAGTCTGCCTTCAGAGCTATCAGGAATTGTTACTGGGCTCAGAAATGAGCAACAATAATAACATATGTGGGTTGAGAGGAATCCTTGGGAACCCTTTTTAAATTGCTTTGTGTGTGTGTGTGTGTGTGTGTGTGTGTGGTTCACAGCACAACTCTAGGAAAATATTCCAAGCCACGCCAAGGTCAGAAGGTGATGACTCTGTTCCCAGCTCTAGAGCCAACCAGCTGTGACAGTGAACGAGTCACTCAAGATTATAGAAGAGAAAGACCATGGACAATAGGAAAGAGTCTATTTAGCTCAAGATGCATTCCTGGTTGATTTTAAAACATCAACCTAATAAAACCAACAGTAGCTGAGTGAGAGGGAAAAAGAGTCTGAGATACTTACAGATGATGTAAGAAACATTTAATTCTATGTGGCAGAAAAATAGCTCATATCAGGAAATTTTTAAGACACCATTTGGAATACATGGTCCATTTCCATCTATGAGAGGTATGGATTCACCATGACCTGAAAAAGCACAGGCACCTTTTAAAGCCATGTACCTAACTTTGTATACTTTCTATATTTCATCTTAAGAAAGTCCCCACAAAATCCAATCAGTCTGTGCATGCCCCACATGGGAAGAAGAGCTAAAAGTGAAATAGCCTGGACTACCTAGGTGGCACAGTGGTTAAGAATCTGCCTGCCAATGCAGGGGACACGGGTTCGAGCCCTGCTCTGGGAAGATTCCACATGCCATGGAGCAACTAAGCCCGTGTGCCACAACTATTGAGCCTGTGCTCTAGAGCCCGTGAGCCACAACTATTGAGCCCGTGTGCCGCAACTATCGAAGCCCACATGCCTAGAGCCCATGAGAGAAGAGAAGCCACTACAATAGGAGCCCGCCTACCACAATGAAGACTAGCCCCCTCGCTTGCAGTAACGAGAGAGCCTGTGTGCAGCAACGAAGACCTAATGCAGCCAATAAATAAATAAAATAAATTAATTAATTTTAAAAAAAGTGAAATAGCCCTGTGACAGCTAACAAAATTAGCCCTGCTGAGGGACTACACCTTTACACTCCAAATCTACTTAATTGTCTTGAGTCATGTTTAGAGTTAGGCTGGGTTGGTTGGTGTGTTTATTAATTAATCATAACACAAAAATGTGTTTTTCGAGGCTAATCTAGGAGATTATCAAAACGTCCATTTAATGTGTTTTAGGGCTAATTTAGGAGACTACCAAAATGGATTTCAATAGGACAAAAGTGATACCATATTTTCCTTTTAGCTGTGAAAGCAATGAATTTGAATATGCTGTCAATCTCATCCCCCAGGATTTGTGATTTTAATTGGCTCTCACATAAAATAAATTCCATTCCTTTTTTAATTCTGTGACTTGTCAATAAATAATAAAGACTTAAAATAAACATTATTGTATTATTATTATTTTAAATTTTATTGGAGTATAGTTGATTTACAGTGTTGTGTTAGTTTCAGGTGTACAGCAAAGTGATTGTTATACATATATATATTCATTCTTTTTCAGATTCTTCTCCTATATAGATCATTCCAGAATATTGAGTAGAGATCCCTGCACTATACAGTAGGTCCTTGTTGGTTATCTATCTTACACATAGTAGTGTGTATATGTTAATCCCAAGCTCCTAATTTACCCCTCCCTCCCACGTTTCCCTTTTGGTAACCATGAGTTTGTTTTTTAAATCTGTGAGTGTGTTTCTGAAACACTATTGTTTTATTAAAGTTATTCTAACTGAGGCTATTTTGCACAGAATTTTTTAAATATTAAGTAATGTTCACATCTAGTTATAAAGGCAATGGCTAGGGAGCACTCACATTCGAACTGTTCCCAAAATGATGTGTACAGCATTGGGTATGACACACAAAACATGACAAAAGAATATTTGCCTTGCCAGTCAGATTAGTAGAACCAGCACAGGAAACAGCACATCCATCAAAATAATGAAGTAATAACTTTAAAGTTTATATTTTATGAAAGCTTCTGCGTCATCAGAGCGTTATTCCTGGAACACTAGAACAGGAAACTTTGTTTACCTTCTGGCCAGGCTAAGCTGGGGAATTCTCGGGGTCTTTGATTGATGGGTTATTTTTGTGGGGGCTTAAGAGGAAAAAAGAAAACATACCCTGTCCTCCCAGTACTTTTTTCAATTTTTCTATTTCCTGTTAAAACCTGAGTGTGTGTGTGTGCGGGCGTGCACGCCCACATGCATGTGTGGTGGGTGGGTGGTGGGCGGGATGTTCTATTTGAAGCACAATTTTAATCCCAGATCTCGGTAAGAACTGCCTCTTCTCCTAATCATGAGCTACATCACACTGCTCCCCTCCCTCCATTTCCCCACTCACCCAACAAACCCTCCCCATGCACACCTCACTGTGTCTGTGGTTTATCTCTTCTAACCAAAAATGGATCCTAATGGGGGAGGAAGATGAAGAGAGAAAGATACTTGAGAAATGCTACCACCATGACCATAACCACCAACCAATCACTGATTCTCCTGATGGCCCACCCCCAATCCTGGGAAGAAAGGCCCCCCCAGAGGTAGAGTTGGAGGCCATTATCTCTTATTATTATAAATGCAAACTCCCTTAAAAATATTAGCAAACAGAATTTAGATATATATAAAAATAATCTGCACCATGACCAAGTGGGGTTTCCTCCAGGGACACAAACCAGTTTGATGTATGAAAAGCAATCAATTAACCATATTAAAAGGTTAAAGAAGAAGGAAAAAAAATCACATGATGTTATCAAATTGATGCAGAAAAATCATCTGACAAATTCAAAACTCATTTGCTCATTCATATTAAGAAAAAACTCTTAGAAAAAAATAGTAGAGAGCTTCCTCAACTTGATAAAAGAGCATCTATAAGAAATCTACAGCTAACATCATACTTACTAGTGAAAGACTGAGTGCTTTTACCCTAACATCAGGAATGAGGCCAAGATTCTCACTATCATCACTCTTATTCAACACAATGCTGAATTTTACTCAGTGCATTAAGATGAGAAAAGGAAGTGAGATGCATACAGAACACAGAAGAAATAAAACTGTTCCCATTTGCAGATGACATATGCAGAAAATGCCAATGAACCTACAACAACAACAACAAAACCTCTTAGAACTAATAAGTGAGTTCACCAATGTTGATCCAAGGCAAACACATAAAAATCAATTGTATTGCTATATACTAGGAATTAATGCACAGACACCAGCATGTATAATCACTCAAGAAGGAAAAGAAGAAGAAGGAGAAGGAGAAGGAGGAGGAGGAGGAGGAAGAGGAGAAGGAGAAGAGGAGGAGGAGGAGGAGGAGGAAGAGGAGAAGGAGAAGAGGAGGAGGAGGAGGAGGAGGAGGAGGAGGAGGAGGAGGAGGAGGAGGAGGAGGAGGAGGAGGAGGAGGAAGAAGAAGAAGAAGAAGAAGAAGAAGAAGAAGAAGAAGAAGAAGAAGAAGAAGAAGAAGAAGAAGAAGAAGAAGAAGAAGAAGAAGGAGAAATAATACTGAGGTGTAAATCTAACAAAACATGTACAAGACTTGTATGCTGAAAACTACACAATACTGATGAAAGAAGTCAAGGGAATCCAAATAAACAAAAAGACACATTGTGTTCATGGACAGGAAGAGTCACTGTAGTAAAGATGTCAGTTCTTCCAAACTGATATTGAAGTTTCATAGAATTTCTATCAAAAATCTCAAAGAGTTTTGTAGACATAGGCAAGATCATTTAAAAACGTGTATGGAAAACAGAATCACTAGAATAATTGAAGCAACTTGGGAAAAGAAGAGTAAAGTGAGAGGAATCAGTCTGTCCGATCACAAGACGTACAGCATAGCTGCAGTGGTCAAGCCTGTATGGTGCTGAAGGATAAATACATAGATCAATAGAACAGAGTAGAGGGCAACCTTCAAGAGGGTGGAGGAGTAAGACGTGGAGATCACCTTATCCCCACAGATACATCAAAAATACATCTGCATGTGGAACAACTCCTACAGAACACCTACTGAATGCTGGCAGAAGACCTCAGACCCCCAAACAGACAAGAAAATCTCCGTGTAACTGGGTAGGGCAAAAGAAAAAAACTAAAAGAAACTAAAAAAATAAAATAGAGAGAGAGACAAAGGAATCAGGACGGGACCTGCGCCTTTAGGAGGGAACGGTGAAGGAGGAAAACGTTCCACACACTAGGAAGCCCCGTCACTGGCGGGGAAGGGGGGAGCTTTGGCATCTCTGAGGAGGGTGCAGCAACAGGGGTGTGGAGGGCAAAGCAGAGAGAATCCCACACAGAGGGTCTGCGCCAACCAGCACTGCCCAGCCTGAGACACTCGTCCGCCCGCAGGAGGGGAGGTGGGGAGGGCTGGGTGCTGAGACTTGAGCTTCAGAGGTCAGACCCCAGGGAGAGGACTGGGGTTGGCTGTGTGAAGACAGCTGAGGGGGCTAGTGCACCACAGCTGAGGGAGTCTGGGAAGAAGCCTGGGTCCGCCAAAGAGGCAAGGGACCATTATTGGGGGCTGTTCAAGGAGAGGGGTGGCCTGCCATGGGAGCGTCTTTCTCCATGCACTCACAGATGCCAGGACACTACCTACATGAGCTCCGGGGTGGGTGTGATCTGTGGCTGCTGTCTCGGACCGCAGGCACAGGTCCTCTACTGCTGCTCCTGCTGCCATCAAGGATGCTATGAGCAAGTGCAGGTCACTGCCCACAGCACACACAGGAGCCTGTGCAGCCCGCCACTGCCGAGGGTCCCAGGATCCGGGGCCAACTTCCCAGGGAGATTGCACCGTGTGCCTCAGGCTGTTGCAACTTCCTACCAGCCTCTGCCACTGCAGACACTCCCCACACATCCCAACTGTGGCGGCCATATCCCTCCCTCTCCCTGCCTGAGTGAGCAACTGAGCCCTAATCAGCCACTGCTTTCACCCCCTCTTGCCTGGGTGGGGAAAAGATGCCTGAGGGTGGCCCATATGCAGAGTTGGGGCCAAAACCAAAACCAAAACCACTCAGGGGCAGTGCGACCAAAGAATAGGAAGGGAAATCTCTCTGTGCAGCTGCAGGAGCAGCGGATTAAATCCCTGCAATCGCCTTGGTAAACCCTACATCTGTGAAATGTCTGAATAGACGATGAGTGTTCCCACAACTGAGACTGTGGACTTTGAGGGCAACTGTGGACTTTGAGGGTTAGTACACATGGGAGTCAGGCCAGGTCAGAGTCTGAGCTGGCCCCACAGTGCCCACAGCAGGTCCAGAGACCTACCTAGAAGTATTGGAGGACTTCCTGGGAAGGCAGGGATTGGCTGTGGCTCATTGTGGAGGCAAGAACACTGACAGCAGAGGCCCAAGGAAATTGTTATTATTATTACAGGGTTATTTTGTTTCATTTTGTTCTGCTGTTGTTCTATTTTTATAATTCTTTTAATTTTTATTTTTTTCCTCTCTTTTTTGTGCTTTTATTTTTAATATTTTTCTTATTTTTGTACCTCTACTTATTTGTTATAGTGTTTTTTCTTTCTTTTAGTTTTTTTTTCCTTTGCTTTGCTTTGATTTTACCTTTTTAACTATTTTTTATATTTTTTGATTTTTACTTTACTTTTTCATTTTTTTGTGCTTTTTTCCTTTTGTTTTCTTCTTTTTTTGCTTTTATCTTTTTTTGATTGTTTTCATGAGTTTGTTTCCTGCTTCCTTTGCCATTTTTTGGTTTGCTTTCTGCTTTTGGTTTGCTTTTGTCTTTTTGCTTTTGTTAGTTTAGTTTTTAGTTTTTGTTTTCATTTCTGAGTTCCTTTATTGCTTGGTTGCTTTATTCTTTTCTGTTTTTTCTTTGTGTGTGTGTGTGTATGTGTGAGTTTCTTTGTGTGTTTTTATCTGTTTGGTTTTGCTTTTACCATTTGTCTTGGGGTTTTGTCTGTTCATTTCCTTTTTCCCTCTTTCTTCTTCACTGCACAGTTTGCAGGATATTGGTGCTCCAGCCAGGGGCTGGGCCTGAGCCTCTGAGGCAGGAGAGTCAAGTCCAGGACCCTGGACCACCAGAGAACTCCCGGGCCCAGGAAATATTAATTAGCAAGAGATCTCCCAGAGCTCTCCATCTCAACACCAAGACCCAGCTCAACCCAGTGGCTAGCAAGCTCCAGTGGTGAATGCCTCACGCCAAACAACTAGCAAGACAGAAATACAACCCCACCCATTAGCAGCCAGGCTGCCTAAAGTCATACTAAGCTCATGCATAACCCAAAATACACCACCAGATGTGGCCCTGCCCATTACAGAGACAAGATGCATCTCCATCCACCAGAATGCAGGCACCAGTCCCTGCCACCAGAAAGCCTAAACAAGCCAGTGGACCAACCTCACCCACTGGGGGCAGACACCAGAAGTAAGAGGAACCATGACCCTGCAGCCTGAGGAAAGGAGACCCCAAACACAGTAAGTTAAACAAAATAAGAAGACAGAAAAAGATGCTGTAGAGAAAGGAGCAAGGTAAAAACCCACAAGACCAAACATATGAAGAAGAGATAGGCAGTCTACCTGAAAAATAATTCAGAGTAATGACAGTAAAGATGATCTAAGATCTCGGAAATAGTATGGAGGCACAGATGGAGAAGATACAAGAAACATTTAACAAGGACCTAGAAGAACTAAAGAGCAAACAAACAGTGATGAACAACACAATGACTGAAATTAAAAAACTCTAGAAGGAGTCAATATCAGACTAACTGAGACAGAAGAACAGATAAGTGACCTGGAAGATAGAATGGTGGAAATAACTGGCACAGAGCAGAAGAAAGGAAAAAGAATGAAGAGAACTGAGGACAGTCGCAGAGACTTCTGGGACAACATTAAAAACACCAACATTCAAATTATAGGGGTCCCAGGAGAAGAGAAAAAATAAAAGGATCTGAGAAAATATTTGAAGAGACTATAATCAAAAACTTCCCTAACATGAAAAAAGGAAATAGGCACCCAAGTCCAGGAAGCACAGAGACTCCCATATAGGATAAACCCAAGAAGAAAAGCAATGAGATACACATTAATCAAACTATCAAAAATTAGATACAAAGAACCATATTAAAAGCAGCAAGGGAAAAGCAACAAATAACATACAAGGGAATCCCTGTAAGGTTAACAGCTGATCTTTCAGCAGAAATTCTGCAAGCCAAAAGGGAGTGAGAGGATACATTTAAAGTGATGAAAGGGAAAAACCTACAACCAAGGTTACTCTACCCAGCAAGGATCTCATTCAGATTTGACAGAGAAATCAAAAGCTTCACAGACAAAAGTTAAGAGAATTCAGCACCACCAAATCAGCTTTACAACAAATGCTAAAGGAACTTCTCTAGGCAGGAAAAACAAGAGAAGGAAAAGACCTACAAAAACAAACCCAAAACAATTAAGAAAATGGTAATAGGAACATACATATTGATATTACTTTAAATGTGAGTGGATTAAATGCTCCAGCCAAAACACACAAACTGTCTACATGGATACAAAAACAAGATCCATATGTATACTATCTACAAGAGAAACACTTCAGAACTAGGGACACATGCACACTGAAAGTGAGGGGATGCAAAAAGATATTCCATGCACATGGAAATCAAAAGAAAGCTGGACTAGTGATACTCATATCAGATAAAATAGACTTTAAAATAAAGACAATTACAATAAGACTTTTAAAAGAGACTGCTACATAATGATAAAGGGCTTAATCCAAGAAGAAGATATAACAATTGTAAATATTTATGCACCCAACATAGGAGTACCTCCATACGTAAGGCAAATGCTGACAGCCATAAAAGGGGAAATAGACAGTAACACTACAATAATGGGGGACTTTAACACCTCACTTACACCAATGGACAGATCATCCAAACAGAAATTAAGTAGAGAAACACAAGCTCTAAATGAGACATTAGAGCAGATGGACTTGATTAATATTTATAGGGCATTCCATCCAAAACAGCAGAATACACTTCCTTCTCAAGTGCACGTGGAACACTTTCCAGGATAAATCACATCTTAGGTCACAAATTAAGCCTCGGCATATTTAAGAAAATTGAAATTCTATGAAGCATCTTTTCTGACCACACGTTATGAGATTAGAAATCAATGTCAGGAAAAAAAACTACAAAACACAAACACATGGAGGATAAACAATACACTACTAAATAACCAAGAGATCACTGAAGAAATCAAAGAGGAAATAAAAAAATACCTAAAGACAATTGGCAATGAAAACACACCCCAAAATGTACGGGATGCAGCAAAAGCAGTCTGAAGAGGGAAGTTCATAGCAATACAACCCTACCTCAAGAAACAAGAAAAATCTCAAATTAGTAACCTAACCTTACACCTAAATAAACCAGAGAAAGACGAAAAAAAAAAAAAAAACCCCAAAATTAGTAGAAGGAAAGGAATTATAAAGATCAGAACAGAAATAAATGGAAAAAAAAACAAAGGAAACAATAGCAAATATCAATAAAACTAAAAGCTGGTTCTTTGAGAAGATAAGCAAAATCAATAAATCATCAGCCAGACTCACCAGGAAAAAGAGGGAGAAGCCTCAAAAATCAATAAAATTAGAAATGAAAATGGGGAATTTACAATGGACACCACAGAAATACAAGGGGTCATAAAGATCAGAGCAGAAATAAATGAAATAGAAACAAAGAAAACAAAGAGACTACTACAAGCAAATATATGCCAATAAAATGGACAACCTGGAAGAAATGGACAAATTCTTAGAAAAGTACAACCTTCCAAGACTGAACCAGGAAGAAATAGAAAATATGAACAGACCAATCACAAGTAATGAAATTGAAACTGTAATTAAAAATCTTCCAACAAAAAAAAGTCCAGGACCAGACGGCTTCACAGGCAAATTCTATCAAACAAATTTCTATCAAACAAATTTCGAGAAGAGCTAACACCTGTCCTTCTCAAACTCTCCCAAAGAACTGCAAAGGAGGGAACACTACCAAACTCATTCTCGAGGCCACCATCACCCTGATACCAAAACCAGACAAAGATGTCATAAAAAAAAGAAAATTAGAGACCAATATCACTGATGCAAATAGATGCAAAAAGTCTCAACAAAATACTACCAAACAGAATCCAACAGCACATTAAAAGGATCATACACTATGATCAAGTAGGATTTATCCCAGGAATGCAAGGATTCTTCAATATACACAAATCAATCAATGTGATACACCATATTAACAAAGTGAAGAATAAAAACCATATGATCATCTCAATAGATGCAGAAAAGGCTTTTGACATAATTCAACATCTGTTTATGATAGAAACTCTCCAGAAAGTGGGCACAGAGGGAACCTATCTCAACAATAAAGGCCATATATGCCAACCCCACAGCCAACATCATTCTCAATGGTGAAAAACTGAAAGCATTTCCTCTAAGATGAGGAAGAATACAAGGTTACCCATTCACCACCACATTCAACATAGTTTTGGAAGTTTTAGCTACGGCAATCAGAGGGAAAAAAGAAATCCAAATTGGAATAGAAGTAAAACTTTCACTGTTTGCAGAAGACATGATAATATACATGGAAAATCCTAAAGATGCCACCACCAGAAAACTACTAGAGCTAATCAATCAATTTGGTAAAGTTGCAGGATAAAAATTAATGCACAGAAATCTCTTACATTCCTATACACTAAAAACAAAAAATAAGAAAGAGATATTAAGGAAACAATCCTGTTCACCATTGCAACAAAAAGAATAAAATACCTCGGAATAAACCTACCTAAGGAGGCAAAAGACCTGTATACAGAAAACTATAAGACACTGATGAAAGAAATCAAAGATGACATAAACAGATGGAGCGATATACCATGTTCTTGGATTGGAAGAATCAACGCTGTGAAAATGACTATACTACCCAAAGCAATCTACAGATTCAATGCAATCCCTATCAAATAACCAGTGGTATTTTTCACATTATGGTTTTCTCAGGGTATATATGCCCAGTAGTGGGATTGCTGGGTCATATGGTAGTTCTATTTTCAGTTTTTTAAGGAACCTCCATACTGTTCTCCATAGTGGCTGTATCAATTTACATTCCCACCAACAGTGCAAGAGGGTTCCCTTTTCTCCACACCCTCTCCAGCATTTACTGTTTCTAGATTTCTTAATGATGGGCATTCTGACCTGTGTGAGATGACAACTCATTGTGGTTTTGATTGCATTTCCCTAATAGTTAGTGATGTTGAGCATTTTTTCATGTGCCTCTTGTCCATCTGTATGTATTCTTTGGAGAAATGTCTATTTAGATCTTCCACCCATTTTTGGATTGGGATTTTGTTTTTTGTTTTTTATATTGAGCTGCATGAGCTGCTTTTATATTTTAGAGATTAATCCTTTGTCAGTTATTTTGTTTGAAAATATTTTCTCCAATTTTGAGGGTTGTCTTTTCATCTTGTTTATGGTTTCCTTTGCTGTGAAAAAGCATTTAAGTTTCATTAGGTCCCACTTGTTTATTTTTGTTTCTATTTCTATTACTCTAGCAGGGGGGTCAAAAAGGATCTTGCTGTGATTTATGTCATAGACTGTTCTGGCTAGGTTTTCCTCTAAGACTTTTATAGTGTCAAGTCTTACATTTAGGTCTTTAATCCATTTTGAGTTTATTTTTATGTACAGTGTTAGGGAGTGTTCTAATTTCATTCTTTCACATGTAGCTGTTCAGTTTTCCCAGCACCACTTATTGAAGACGCTGTCTGTTCTCCATTATATATTCTTGCCTCCTTTCTCAAAGATGAGGTGACATGTGCATGCGTTTATGACTGGGCTTTCTATCCTGTTCCATTGATCTATATCTTTGTTTTTGTGCCAGTACCATGCTGTCTTCATTACTATACCTTTGTAGTATAGTCTTGAGTCAGGGAGCCTGATTCCTCCAGCTACGTGTATCTTTCTCAACATTGCTTTGGCTATTCGGGTCTTTTGTGTTTCCATACAAATTTGTGTTTTTGTCCTAGTTCTGTGAAAAATGCCACTGGTTATTTGATAGGGATTGCATTGAATCTGTAGATTGCTTTGGGTAGTATAGTCATTTTCACAGCGTTGATTCTTCCAATCCAAGAACATGGTATATCGCTCCATCTGTTTATGTCATCTTTGATTTCTTTCATCAGTGTCTTATAGTTTTCTGTATACAGGTCTTTTGCCTCCTTAGGTAGGTTTATTCCGAGGTATTTTATTCTTTTTGTTGCAATGGTGAACAGGATTGTTTCCTTAATATCTCTTTCTTATTTTTTGTTTTTAGTGTATAGGAATGTAAGAGATTTCTGTGCATTAATTTTTATCCTGCAACTTTACCAAATTGATTGATTAGCTCTAGTAGTTTTCTGGTGGTGGCATCTTTAGGATTTTCCATGTATATTATCATGTCTTCTGCAAACAGTGAAAGTTTTACTTCTATTCCAATTTGGATTTCTTTTTTCCCTCTGATTGCCGTAGCTAAAACTTCCAAAACTATGTTGAATGTGGTGGTGAATGGGTAACCTTGTATTCTTCCTCATCTTAGAGGAAATGCTTTCAGTTTTTCACCATTGAGAATGATGTTGGCTGTGGGGTTGGCATATATGGCCTTTATTGTTGAGATAGGTTCCCTCTGTGCCCACTTTCTGGAGAGTTTCTATCATAAACAGATGTTGAATTATGTCAAAAGCCTTTTCTGCATCTATTGAGATGATCATATGGTTTTTATTCTTCACTTTGTTAATATGGTGTATCACATTGATTGATTTGTGTATATTGAAGAATCCTTGCATTCCTGGGATAAATCCTACTTGATCATAGTGTATGATCCTTTTAATGTGCTGTTGGATTCTGTTTGGTAGTATTTTGTTGAGACTTTTTGCATCTATTTGCATCAGTGATATTGGTCTCTAATTTTCTTTTTTTTATGACATCTTTGTCTGGTTTTGGTATCAGGGTGATGGTGGCCTCGAGAATGAGTTTGGTAGTGTTCCCTCCTTTGCAGTTCTTTGGGAGAGTTTGAGAAGGACAGGTGTTAGCTCTTCTCGAAATTTGTTTGATAGAAATTTGTTTGATAGAATTTGCCTGTGAAGCCGTCTGGTCCTGGACTTTTTTTTGTTGGAAGATTTTTAATTACAGTTTCAATTTCATTACTTGTGATTGGTCTGTTCATATTTTCTATTTCTTCCTGGTTCAGTCTTGGAAGGTTGTACTTTTCTAAGAATTTGTCCATTTCTTCCAGGTTGTCCATTTTATTGGCATATATTTGCTTGTAGTAGTCTCTTTGTTTTCTTTGTTTCTATTTCATTTATTTCTGCTCTGATCTTTATGACCCCTTGTATTTCTGTGGTGTCCATTGTAAATTCCCCATTTTCATTTCTAATTTTATTGATTTTTGAGGCTTCTCCCTCTTTTTCCTGGTGAGTCTGGCTGATGATTTATTGATTTTGCTTATCTTCTCAAAGAACCAGCTTTTAGTTTTATTGATCTTTGCTATTGTTTCCTTTGTTTTTTTTTCCATTTATTTCTGTTCTGATCTTTATAATTCCTTTCCTTCTACTAATTTTGGGTTTTTTTTTTTTTTTTTCGTCTTTCTCTGGTTTATTTAGGTGTAAGGTTAGGTTACTAATTTGAGATTTTTCTTGTTTCTTGAGGTAGGGTTGTATTGCTATGAACTTCCCTCTTCAGACTGCTTTTGCTGCATCCCGTACATTTTGGGGTGTGTTTTCATTGCCAATTGTCTTTAGGTATTTTTTTATTTCCTCTTTGATTTCTTCAGTGATCTCTTGGTTATTTAGTAGTGTATTGTTTATCCTCCATGTGTTTGTGTTTTGTAGTTTTTTTTCCTGACATTGATTTCTAATCTCATAACGTGTGGTCAGAAAAGATGCTTCATAGAATTTCAATTTTCTTAAATATGCCGAGGCTTAATTTGTGACCTAAGATGTGATTTATCCTGGAAAGTGTTCCACGTGCACTTGAGAAGGAAGTGTATTCTGCTGTTTTGGATGGAATGCCCTATAAATATTAATCAAGTCCATCTGCTCTAATGTCTCATTTAGAGCTTGTGTTTCTCTACTTAATTTCTGTTTGGATGATCTGTCCATTGGTGTAAGTGAGGTGTTAAAGTCCCCCATTATTGTAGTGTTACTGTCTATTTCCCCTTTTATGGCTGTCAGCATTTGCCTTACGTATGGAGGTACTCCTATGTTGGGTGCATAAATATTTACAATTGTTATATCTTCTTCTTGGATTAAGCCCTTTATCATTATGTAGCAGTCTCTTTTAAAAGTCTTATTGTAATTGTCTTTATTTTAAAGTCTATTTTATCTGATATGAGTATCACTAGTCCAGCTTTCTTTTGATTTCCATGTGCATGGAATATCTTTTTGCATCCCCTCACTTTCAGTGTGCATGTGTCCCTAGTTCTGAAGTGTTTCTCTTGTAGATAGTATACATATGGATCTTGTTTTTGTATCCATGTAGACAGTTTGTGTGTTTTGGCTGGAGCATTTAATCCACTCACATTTAAAGTAATATCAATATGTATGTTCCTATTACCATTTTCTTAATTGTTTTGGGTTTGTTTTTGTAGGTCTTTTCCTTCTCTTGTTTTTCCTGCCTAGAGAAGTTCCTTTAGCATTTGTTGTAAAGCTGATTTGGTGGTGCTGAATTCTCTTAACTTTTGTCTGTGAAGCTTTTGATTTCTCTGTCAAATCTGAATGAGATCCTTGCTGGGTAGAGTAACCTTGGTTGTAGGTTTTTCCCTTTCATCACTTTAAATGTATCCTCTCACTCCCTTTTGGCTTGCAGAATTTCTGCTGAAAGATCAGCTGTTAACCTTACAGGGATTCCCTTGTATGTTATTTGTTGCTTTTCCCTTGCTGCTTTTAATATGGTTCTTTGTATCTAATTTTTGATAGTTTGATTAATGTGTATCTCATTGCTTTTCTTCTTGGGTTTATCCTATATGGGAGTCTCTGTGCTTCCTGGACTTGGGTGCCTATTTCCTTTTTTCATGTTAGGGAAGTTTTTGATTATAGTCTCTTCAAATATTTTCTCAGATCCTTTTATTTTTTCTCTTCTCCTGGGACCCCTATAATTTGAATGTTGGTGTTTTTAATGTTGTCCCAGAAGTCTCTGCGACTGTCCTCAGTTCTCTTCATTCTTTTTCCTTTCTTCTGCTCTGTGCCAGTTATTTCCACCATTCTATCTTCCAGGTCACTTATCTGTTCTTCTGTCTCAGTTAGTCTGATATTGACTCCTTCTAGAGTTTTTTTAATTTCAGTCATTGTGTTGTTCATCACTGTTTGTTTGCTCTTTAGTTCTTCTAGGTCCTTGTTAAATGTTTCTTGTATCTTCTCCATTCTATTTCTGAGATCTTAGATCATCTTTACTGTCATTACTCTGAATTATTTTTCAGGTAGACTGCCTATCACTTCTTCATATGTTTGGTCTTCTGGGTTTCTACCTTACTCCTTCATCTACTGCATCTTTCTGTGTCTTCTCATTTTTTTAACTCACTGTGTTTGGGGTCTCCTTTCCTCAGCCTGCAGGGTTGTAGTTCCTCTTACTTCTGGTGTCTGTCCCCAGTCAGGAGGTTGGTCTAGTGGCTTGTGGAGGCTTCCTGGCAGGGGGACTGATGCCTGTGTTTTGGCAGTGGAACTGGATCTTGTCCTTCTGATGGGTAGGGTCACATCCAGTGGGATGTTTTGGGGTTTCTCTGAGCTTAGCATGACTATAGGCAGCCTGTGTACTAATGGGTGTGACTGTGTTCCTCTCTTGCTAGTTGTTTGGCATGAGGCATCCAGCACAGGAGCTTGCTACCCGTTGGTACAGCTAGATCTTAGTGTTGAGATGGAGACCTCTGGGAGGGCTCTTGTTGGTTCACATTCCATGGTTCTGGAAGTTCTCTGGTGGTCCAAAGTCCTGGACTCAGCTCTCCTACTTTGGAGGCCCAGGTCCAACCCCTAGCCAGGGCAGCAAGACCCTGCAAGCTGCACAGCATGGAAGAAAAGGAAGAAGAAGAAGAAAAAAGAAAGAAAGAAAGAAAGAAAGAAAGAAAGAAAGAAAGGGAACAGACAAAACTACAAGAAAAATGGTAAAAGCAAAACTAAACAGACAAAATCACACAGAGATGTACATACATGCACTCACAAAAAGAAAAAGGAAGAAAAAAAGAAAAAGAACAGAAAAAAGAGAGAGAAAAAACAAAGAAGAGAGCCACAAAGCCAATAAACAAACCCACTTACAAAAATATACACTAAAAATGAAACTTACAAAAACATGGAACCAGAAACAAGTCAAAAGTGGAAAGCAAACCAGGAAGTCCTCCAATACTTCTAGGTAGGACTCTGTACCTGCTGTGGGCACTGTGGTGTCAGCTCAGACTCTGATCTGGCCTTACTTCTGTGTGTCCTTGCCCCCAAAGTCCACAGCCTCAATTGTAGGAACACTTGTCTATTCAGGTATTCCACAGATGCAGGGTCTACTAGGCCAATTGTGAGTATTTAATCTGCTCCTCCTGTGGCTGTATGGAGAGGCTTCTCTTTCTCTTCTTTGGTCCCACAGCCCCCAGGATTCTGTTTTGGTTTTGTTCCTGCCTCTGTGTGTGGGTGTCAGTTCCCTGCCCAGGAAACAGGAGGCAGGAGACGTGGCTGATTAGGGCTCACTTGCTCACTCAGGCCGTGGGGAGGGAGGGACGTGGCAGTCCAATGGAAATGTGTGGGGAATGCCTGCAGCAGCAGAGGTTGGTGTGAGCCTGAGGTGCACCGTGCATTCTCGCAGGGAAGTTGACCCCGGATTGCAGGGTCCTTGGCAGTGACAGGCTGCACAGGCTGCCAGGAAGTTGTGGGTATTGATCTGCCTGCACACAAGACACTTGGTGTGTCCTGTAGGGCTCACGCTTGTGCTGTGAGCCCAGGGGGCAGGAAGCAACAACGGTCTCCTACCTCTGCAGCAGGCCCAGGGTTTTTTTTCCCAGCCTCCCCCCCACCCTGGGTAGCTGTGGTGCACTAGCTCCCCCCAGGCTGTCCTCATGCAGCCAACCCCAGGCCTCTTCCTGGAGTCTGACCTCTTAAGTCCAGGTCTCAGTGCCCAGCTCCCACCCGCCCGCGTGGGCAAGCAGATAAGCGTCTCAGGTTGTGAGTGCTGGTCAGCACCCACCCTGCATGAGGAAATCTCTCTACTCTGCCCTGAACACTCTTGTTGCTGCCCTTTCCTCTGAGGCTCCAAAGCTCCCCCCACTCTCTGTTCCCACCAGCAACGTTGTTAAAGTAAATTAGAGCTTCATTTTTGCACTCAAACTGATCATATCAGTTTGTGGCCTGGAATTACATAAAAAGAAGCCCCCAGAACTCCAATCTGAAGTCTCACCTGCAGAGTGGATGCAATTCCCAGGACCCTTCCCAACTGGGGCTCCAGATTGCTGTCACTCAGGACTTCCCAGCGCTGCTTGGATCTGGATATAGGTGCTTCCCCAATTTGCTGATGTAGGTACATTTCTCTCTCTCTCTCTCTCTCTCTCTCTCTATATATATATATATATATATATAGCTTGCCCTCATACTGAAACTTACTATTAATATAACAAATTTCCTTATTTCTTTTATTTATTTATTTATTTATTTATTATTTATTTATTGGCTGCGTTGGGTCTTTGTTGCTGTGCGCAGGCTTTCCCTAGTTGCGGGGCGTGGGGGCTACTCTTCGCTGTGGTGCACTGGCTTCTCATTGCTGTGGCTTCTCTTGTTGCAGAGCTCTAGGTGCATGGGCTTCAGTAGTTGTGGCATGTGGGCTCAATAGTTGTGGCTTGCAGGCTCCAGAGCGCAGGCTCAGTAGTTTTGGCACACAGGCTTTAGTTCCTCCGTGCCATGTGGGATCTTCCCAGACCAGGGATCAAACCCATGTCCCCTGCATTGGCAGGCAGATTCTTAACCACTGTGCCACCAGGGAAGCTCACAAATTTCCTTATTTCTTGCTTATTAAAGTGTTGAGTTGTTATTTTGCCAGCAAACCCTTCAAAACTTGAAACCGAAAGGAAGGTTTTTGGCAAAAAAACAATTGTAGAGACATGAATGGACCTAGAGACTGTTACACAGAGTGAAGTAAGTCAGAAAGAGAAACACAAATATTGTTTATTACTATATATATGTGGAATCTAAAAAATGGTATAGATGAACCTGTTTGCAAGGCAGAAACAGAGACACAGATGTAGAGAACACACGTATGGACAGCAAGGGGAGAAGGGAGAGTGGGATTAATTAGGAGATTGGGATTGACATATACACTAAATGTATAAAACAGACAAATAATGAGAACCTGTAGTATAGCACAGGGAACTCCGTTTCACTGTATAGTAGCAACTAATGAAACATTGTAAAACAACTACACCCCAATTTAAAAAAAAAGAACAGAGTAGAAAACCCAGAAATAGACCCACAAAAAATCCCCAAGTGATTCTTGACAGAGATGAAAAAGCAGCTCAATGGAGAAAAAAATAGCCTTTTCAACAAAAAGCACTCCAAGATATTGCACATCAATAGGCAAAAAGGGAATCACGACCTAAAGTTTACACCTTATACAAAAATTAACTCAAAATGGGTCATGGGCTAAATGTTAACATGAAACTATAAAACTTTTAGGAAAAATAGGAGAGGACTTCCCTGGTGGCACAGTGGTTAAGAATTCACTTGCCAATGCAGGGGACATGGGTTTGAGCCCTGCTCCAGGAAGATTCCACGTGCCGCGGAGCAACTAAGCCTGTGAACCACAACTACTGAGCCTGCACTCTAGAGCCTGCAAGCCACAACTATTGAGCCCATGTGGCCACAACTACTGAAGCCCATGTGCCTAGAGCCCATGCTCGGCAACAAGAGAAGCCACCGCAATGAGAAGCCCTCACACCACAGTGAAGAATAGCCCCCGCTCTCCACAACTAGGGAAAGCCCACGTGCATCAATGAAGATCCAACACAGCCAATAAGTAAATAAACAAATAAACAAATAAGTTAAAAAAAAATAGGAGAACATCTTTGAAATCTAGGGGTGGGCAACGGTTTCTTAATCTGACACCAAAAGCAAGATCCACAAAATGAAAAATTGATAAATTGAACTTCATCAAAATTACAAACACTTACTCTATGAAAGCTCTGTTAAAAGGATGAAAAGGCAAGCCACATGGTGGGAAAATATATTTGCAAACAAAGAATATATAAAGAATACATAAAGAATTCAAAACTCAAATGAAAAAAGCAAACAATCCATGGGCAAAAGACATGAAAAGACGTTTCACCAAAGAAGATATACAGATGGAAAGTAAGTACATGAAAAGATGTTAAACATCATTAGCTATGAGGGAAATGCAAACTAAAACCACAATGAACTATCACTAAACATCTATCAAAATGGCTAAAATAAAAAATAGTAACAACACCAAATTCTGGAGCATATGTGGAGAAAGCAAATCATTTTTGCATTACTGGTAGGAAGGCAAAAGGTACAACTACTCTGGAAAACAGTATAGCAATTTCATTTAAAAATAAAGCACACCAGTAACCAAAACAGTGTGGTATTAGCACAAAACAGACATAGAGATCAAAGGAACAGAATAAAGAGCCCATAAATAAACCCATACACCTACAGTCAATTAATCTTCAACATAATGGAGAAAAAACAGTCTCTTCAGCAAGTCGTGTAGGAAAGCTGGACCACCTCATGTAAATCCATGAAATTAGAACACTCCCTCAAATTATATATAAAAATAAACTCAAAATGGTCTAAAGACCTAAATATAAGACATGACCCCATAAAACTCCTAGAAGAAAACATAGGAAAAACATTCTGTGACATAAATCATACCAGTATTTTTTCAGATCAGTCTCCCAAAGACAAAGAAATAAAAGCAAAAATAAACAAATGAGATACCTAATCAAACTTAAATGCTTTTGCACAGCAAAGGAAACCATCAAAAAAATGAAAAGACAACCAACGAACTGAAAGAAAATATTTGCAAATGATGTGACTGATAAGAGATAAATTTCTGAAATATACAAACAGCTCATACAATTCAATATCAAAAAACCCAAACAACCCAATCAATAAACGGGCAGAAGACTTAAATAGACACTTCTCCAGAGAAGACATACAGAGAGCCAACAGGTATATGAAAAGGTGCTCAACACCACTAATTATTAGAGAAATGCAAATCAAGACCACAATGAGATATCACCTCACACCTGTCAGAATGGCTATCACCAAAAAGTTTACAAATAATAGATACTGAAAGGGTGTGCAGAAAACAAAACCCTCTTGCAGTGTTGATAGGAATATAAATTGGTTCAACCACTATGGAAAACAGGATGGAGGTTACTTAAAAAACTGCTAATAGAGCTACCATATGATCCAGTAATTCCACTCCTGGGAATACATCTGGAAAAGATGAAAACTCTAATTCGAAAAGATACATGCACCCTAATGTTCATAGCAGCATTATTTACAATAGCCAAGACACGGAAGCAACCTAAATGTCCATCGACAGATGAATACATAAAGAAGATGTGGGAATATAGAAAGATGGCGGCAAAGTAGAAGGACGTGGAATGCATCCCTCTCCACAGATGCATCAGGAATACACCAAAAGATGCAATAATTCCCACAGAGAACCAGCTGAACACCAGCAAACGACCTCGGACACCAGAAAGGACTGCAAAGATCCCGACATAACTGGATAGGACAGAGGGGGAAAGAAGGAGAACAAGGAGGAGAAGAAAGGAAAGGGACGGATCCCACACCCTAGGGCAGGAGGATCTGAAATAGAGGGGAGATTGCTGAATTTGGGGAAATGTCCCTTATCTGATGGGGAAATCCCTTCTCCAATGGGGAATTTCCCTGGGTCAGAAAGGAGACATTTGGGACTGTTCAAAGAGGGTGAAGCAGCTGAGCTGTGGCAGATGGGAAAGAGTGAGAAACACACAGGGGGTCCACACCACGGCTCAGTGTGCCCAGACTGAGACATCGATTCACAGCTGAACGGGGGGTCTGGGAGCTGGAACATGGGAACTGGAGAACTAGTTCAGGGTGAGAAACGTTGTTGGCCGTGGGGAGACGGACTGAGAGGACAGAAGGGAAGAAATCCGCAGCGTAGAGTGCATACCGCAGAAAGCTGCATGGCCATAGTGGCGGCTCGATACTGCTGACTCACAAGCAGGGGGGAGGATCCGCGGGTGTAGCCTCTCTCTTAGTGCCTGCAACGGACAAAGGCAGGACCCCTGTGGGCCTAGCTAACACACTCAGGGATAACTGAGGCCCCAGGGTGGGGCTGGCCTAGAGTGCCTGCAGCCAAGAGCCAAAAGTGCACGGAGTGGCCCAGCTCTGGAGACAATCTGTTTACACCTGAGCTGCCAGCATCCCTCTGCAACAGGCACTGCCACGGCCGACTGAGCAACCGTGACCCAGGCAGGGTGCCCCGGTGGAGTCGTAGTGGGGGGAGGAGCCATGGTTTGAGTCACTCTCTCAGCTTGAGCTGCCCAAGCCACCAAGACCCAGGCAGGGTGTCACTGCTCACTCACTCCCAGGGGAAGGAGCAACTACTGTACCCTCTCTCTCCCCACACACCAGCACTTACAGACGAACAATAAAGGATGCTCTGCTGGTCGCAGAACAATACAAAAAGCCCAAGGTGGGTGAAGGACACTTACAGCTGAGACCCCAAGGAAACAGAAATATTAGTATTAATTCTATTGATCTGGTCCATTCTGGGGTCAGTTCTAGTTTTTTTTTTTTTTTAATTAATTACGATCTTAGTCCTAAGGGATCTATACGTTTTATAACATATATTTTATTCTATTCTTATTTTTAGCCTTTTTACATATTTCTATTTCTAGCTAAGTTTTTTGTAGTGCTGACTATATCTCTCCTACCTTCTTTTCATCTCTATCTTTCATACATTTCTATTTCTTTCTTTTTCTTTTCATATTTCCAGTCACACTACGCTCTTCTGTTGCCCTGTCTTCTATCCTTGAGTTTATTTTATCTTAATATACTTACAAGCAATATTATCAGTCTGCTCTGTTTCCTTGCTTTATTCTCCAGATGACACACTGCTTTGGTATTTATTCTTAGGTTTTGTCTTTATCTTAATTCTAAGTATAATTGTCTCATTTCATTCTGAGAATCTTCAGTCTGTCTGGTGGTACTCTTGCTCTTTATTATATTTGATCCTAGCTTTCAAAATCTCCCTGGATTTGTGTTTGTGTGTGTGTGGTGTTTTTTTGTTTGTTTGTTTCCTTGTTTTTGTTTTGTTCTATTTTGGTTTTGAATTGCTGTTGGTTTTTTCTTTGATTGTCTGATAGCATACTGGGGTTCTTCTGTCAGGTCTTTCTAGTGCCTTATGTTCTATTGGATTCAGTGTTTCCATGTCTAATACATGTATGTGTTTCTTTGATTTAGTATTTATTTGACTCAACACTCTGCCATTAGTCTGGGGCTTGGACAGTCTTCTTTAAACCCCTTTATTGCTGGGACAAGCAACCTCTGAAGTTTGGACTACTATGAGAAAACAAAGAAACACCTGGCAGGCAAAGGAGCAGGGAAAAAACCCACAAGACCAAATAAATGAAGAGGAAATAGGAAAATTGCCTGAAAAAGAATTCAGAGTAATGATAGTAAAAATGATTCAAAATCTCAATAACAAAATACAGAAAATACAGGAAACAGTTAATAAGGACTCAGAAGGACTAAAGAACAAACAAACAGCAATGTACAACAAAATAACTGAAATTAAAAATACTCTAGATGGTATAAACAGCAGAATAACTGAGGCAGAAGAACGAATAAGTGAGTTGGAAGATAGAATGGGGGAAATAACTGCCACAGAGCATGAAAGAGGAAAAAGAATAAAAAGAATGGAAGACAGCCTCAGAGACCTTGGTGACAACATTAAGTGCATCAACATTTGAATCACAAGCATCCCAGAAGAAGAAGAAAAAAAGAAAGGGCCTGAGAAAATATTTGAAGAGGTTATAATGGAAAATTTCCCCAACATGGGAAAGGAAATAATTAATCAAGTCCAAGAATCACAGAGCGTCTGCTACAGAATAAACCCAAGGAGAAATACACCAAGGCACAAATTAATCAAACTAACAAAAAATAAACACAAAGAAAAAATATTAAAAGCAGCAAGAGAAAAGCAACAAAAAACATATAAGGGAAAACCCATAAGGATAACAGCTGACCTCTGCAGGCCAGAAAGGAATGGCAGGATATACTGAAAGTCCTGAAAGAGAAAAACCTACAGCCAAGAATACTCTACCCAGCAAGAATCTCATTCAGATTTGACAGAGCAATCAAAAGCTTTCCAGACAAGCAAAAGTTAAGAGAATTCAGCACCACCAAATGAGCCTTACAACAAGTGCTAAAGGAACTTCTCTAAGTAGGAAACACAAGAGAAGGAAAACACCTACAAAAACATACCCAAAACAATTAAGAAAATGGTGATAGGAACACACATGTCAATAATCACCTTAAATGTAAAAGGATTAAATGCTCCAACCAAAAGACACAGACTGGCTGAATGGATCCAAAAACAAGACCCTTCTATATGCTGCCTACAAGAAACCCACTTCAGACCAAGGGACACATATAGACTGAGAGTGAGGGAATGGGAAAAGATATTCCATGCAAATGGAAGTCAAAAGAAAGCTGGAGTAGCAATACTCATATCAGACAAATTAGACATTAAAGTAAAGACCATTACAAGAGACAAGGAAGGACACTACATAATGATCAAGGGGTCCATCCAAGAAGAACATATAACAATGGTAAATATCTATGCACCCAACATAGGAGCACCTCAATACATAAGGCAAATGCTAACAGCCATAAAAGGGGACATCGGCAGTAACACAATAATAGTAGGAGACTTTAACATCCTACTTACATCAATGGACAGATCATCCAAACAGAAAATAAATAAGGACACACAAGCTTTAAATGACACATTAGACCATCTCGACTTAATTGATATTTATAGGACATTCCATCCAAAAACGACAGAATACACTTTCTTCTCAAGTGCACACGGAACATTTTTCAGGACAGATCACATCTTGGATCACAAATCAAGCCTCGGTAAATTCAAGAAAATTGAAATCATACTAAGCATCTTCTCTGACCATAATGTCATGAGACTAGATATCAATTACAGGAAAAAAACTGTAAAAAATACAAATACATGGAGGCTAAACAATACACTATTAAACAACCAAGAAATCACTAAAGAAATCAAAGAGGAAATCAAAAAATATCTAGAATCAAATAACAATGAAAACACAACAACCCAAAAGGACACAGCAAAAGCAGTTCTCAGAGGGAAATTTATAGCAATACAGTCCTACCTCAAGAAACAAGAAAAATATGAAATAAACAACCTAACCTTACACCTAAAACAATTAGAGAAAGAAGAAAAAAGAAACCCCAAAGTGAGCAGAAGGAAAGAAATCATAAAGATCAGAGCAGAAATAAATGAAAAAGAAAGGAAGGAAATAATAGCAAAGATTAATGAAACTAAAAGCTGGTTCTTTGAGAAGATTAACAAAATTGATAAACCATTAGCCAGACTCATCAGGAAAAAAAGGGAGAGGATGAAAATCAACAGAATTAGAAATGAAAAAGGGGAAGAAACAACTGACACCACAGAAATACAAAAGATCATGAGAGACTACTACAAGCAACTATATGCCAATAAATTGGATAACCTGGAAAAAAATGGATAAATTCTTAGAAAAATACAATCTTCCAAGACTGAACCGGGAAGAAATAGAAACTATGAACAGACCAATCACAAGCACTGAAATTGAGACTGTGATTAAAAATCTCCCAACAAACAAAAGCCCAGGGCCGGATGGATTCACAGGTGAATTCCATCAGACATTTAGAGAAGAGCTAACACCTATCCTTCTCAAACTCTTCCAAAATATAGCAGAAGGAGGAACACTCCCAAACTCATTCTACGCGGCCACCATCACCCTGATACCAAAACCAGGCAAAGATGTCACAAAAAAAGAAAATTACAGACCAATATCACTGATGAATATAGATACAAAAATCCTCAACAAAATATTAGCTAACAGAATCTAACAGCACATTAAAGAAATCATACACCGTGATCAAGTGAGGTTTATCCCTGGGATGCAAGGATTCTTCAATATATGCAAATCAATCAACGTGATACATCATATCAACAAATTGAAGGATAAAAACCATATGATAATCTCAACAGATGCGGAAAAAGCTTTTGACAAAATTCAACACCCATTTATTATAAAAACTTTCCAGAAAATGGGCATAGAAGGAAATTACCTCTAAATAATAAAAGCCATATATGAGAAACCAAAAGCCAACATCATTCTAAATGTTTTCTAAAGTGAAAAACTGAAAGAATTCCCTCTAAGAACAGGAACAAGACAAGGGTGTCCACTCTCACCATTATTAGTCAACATAGTTTTGGAAGTTTTAGCCACAGCAATCAGAGAAGAAAAAGAAATAAAAGGAATACAAATTGGAAAAGAAGAAGTCAAATTGTCACTCTTTGCAGATGACATGATATTATACATAGAAAACCCTAAAGACTCTACCAGAAAACTGCTAGCACTAATTGATGAATTTAGTAAAGTAGCAGGATACAAAATTCATGCACAGAAATCACTTGCATTCCTATACACTAACAACGGAAGAGCAGAAAGAGAAATTAAGGAAACTCTCCCACTTACCATTGCAACAAAAAGAATAAAATACCTAGGAATAAACCTGCCTAAGGATGCAAAAACCTGTATGCAGAAAACTATAAGACACTGATGAAAGAAATCAAAGACAACACAAACAGATGGAGAGACATACTTTGTTCTTGGATTGGAAGAATCAACATAGTGAAAAATGACTGTAGTACCCAAAGCAATTTACAGATTCAATGCAATCCCGATCAAATTACCTACAGCATTTTTCACAGAACTAAAACAAGAAATCTTACAAATTGTATGGAAACGCAAAAGACCCCGAATAGCCAAATCAATCTTGAGAAAGAAAGATGAGTTGGTGAAATTAGGCTTCCTGACTTCAAACTATACTACAAGGCCACAGTGATCAGGACAGTATGGTACTGGCACAAAAATAGAAAGGAAGATCAATGGAATAGAATAGAGAACTCAGGGGTAAACCCACACACATATGGGCAGCTTATCTTTGACAAAGGAGGCAAGAGTATACAATGGAAAATAGACAGCCTCTTCAATAAGTGGTGCTGGGAAAATTGGACAGCAACATGTAAAAGAATGAAATTAGAACACTTCCTAACACCATACACAAAAATAAACTCAAAATGGATTAAAGACCTAAATGGAAGGCCAGACACTATAAAATTCCTAGAGGAAAACATAGGCAGAACACTCAATGACATACATTGAAGCAAGATCCTTTTTGACCCACCCCCTAGAATCATGGAAATAAAATCAAGAATAAACAAATGGGACCTCATGAAACTTAAAAGCTTTTGCACAGCGAAAGAAACCATAAACAAGACTAGAAGGCAACCCTCAGAATGGGAGAAAATACTTGCCAACAAAGCAACGCACAAAGAATTAATCTCCAAAATATACAAGCAGCTCATGCAGCTTAATACCAAAAAAGCAAATAACCCAATCCACAAATGGGCAGAAGATCTAAATAGACATTTCTCCAAAGAAGACATGCAGATGGCCAATAAACACATGAACAGATGCTCAACATCACTAATCACTAGAGAAATGCAAGTCAAAGCCACAATGAGGTATCACCTCACACAGGTCAGAATGGCAATCATCAAAACATCTAGAAATAACAAATGTTGGAGAGGGTGTGGAGAAAAGGGAACTCTCCTGCACTGTTGGTGGGAATGTAAGTTGGTACAGCCACTGTGTTTGGAGGTTCCTTAAAAAACTACAAATAGAACTATCCAGTAATCCCATTCCTGGGCATATACCCAGAGAAAACCATAATCCAAAAAGAGACATGTACCATAATGTTCAGTGCAGCACTATTTACAATAGCCAGGACATGGAATCAACCTAAATGCCCATCAACAGATGAATGCATAAAGAAGATGTGACATATATATACAATGGAATATTAGTCAGGTATAAAAAGGAGAGAAATGGAGGTATATGTAATGAGGTGGATAGACCTAGAGTCTGTCATACAGCGTGAAGTAAGCCAGAAAGAGAAAAACAAATATTATATGCTAACTCATATATAGGAAATCTAAAAAAAAAAAAAGAAAGAAAAAAATGGTACTGATGAACCCAGTGACAGGGCAAGAATAAGGATGCAAATACAGAGAATGGACTGGAGGACACGGGATTGGGGGGTGGTGAAGGGGAAGTTGGGACGAAGTGAGAGAGGAGCATAGACATATTTACACTACCAACTGTAAAACAGATAGCTAGTGGGAAGTTGCTGTATAACAAAGGGAGATCAACTCGATGATGGGTGATGCCTTAGAGGGCTGGGACAGGGAGGGTGGGAGGGAGTCGCGGGAGGGAGGGGATATGGGGATATGTGTATAAGTACAGCTGATTCACTTTGGTGTAGCTCATAAGCTGGTACAAGAGTGTAAAGCAATTATATTCCAATAAAGAGCTTAAAAAAAAAAAGATGTTGTGTATATATATATTCTATTGTATATATATACAATGGAATATTAGCCATAAAAAAGAATGAAATAATGACATTTTCAGAAAAATGGATGGACCATCATACTAAGCATAGTAAGTCAGACAGAGAAACACAAATATTATATGATATCACTTATATGTGGAATCTGAAAAATAATACAAATGAATCTATTTACAAAACAAAAAGAGACTCACAGACATTAAAAAAAAAATTGTGGTTACCACAGGGGAAAGGAGGAGGAGAGGGATAAGTTTGGAGCATGGGGTTAATAGATACACACCACTATATATAAAATAGATAAGCGACAAGAATTTACTGTATAACACAGGGAACAATATTCAATACCTTGTAATAGCCTATAATGGAAAATGGTCTGAAAAAATATATATGTATATAAACTGAATCACTTTTCTGTACACCTGAAATTTACACAGTATTAAAAATCAACTATACTTCAATAAAATAAAGTTAAAAAAAAAAACTTAAGCATGCCATGATCATATGACCCCACAATGGCACTCCTGGACATTTATTCCCAAGAAACAAGACAGTTCCCACAAAAATCTGTACATGCATTTTTATAGCCTCTTTATTCATAATTGCCAAAAAATTGGAAACAACCCAGATGTCCTTCAATGAATGAATGGTTAAACAGACTGTGGTGCTTCCATGTCGTGGAATATTATTCAGCAGTGAAAAGAAATGACTGGTTGATACATGCAACAACCTGAACGAACCTGCAGAGAATTATGCTGAGTGGAAGAAGTAAATTTCAAAGGCTTTTTTCATACACATATAAATGCATGACTCCACTTCTATTATGTTCTTGAAATGACAAAGCTAAGAGGTGAAGAACAGATTAGTGGTTAACAGAGATGGAGGCCGAGGAGGGTGTAGGAGGGCAGCGGGTGTGATTATAAAAGGGCAACAGGAACAATCCGTGTGGTGATGGCGCTCTTCTGTATCTTGATTCTACAATGTCAACATCATGGCTATAACACCGTCCTATAGTTTTGCAAGATATTACCCCTGGGGGAAACTGGTAAAGGGCACCAGGATCACTCTGTTTTATTTCTTACAACTGTATGTGAATCTATGATTATCTCAAAGTAAAATGTTTAATTTAAAAAAAGGAGAACTAAAATCATCAGAATTAACCCTGATCTCTGTAAGAACTGCCTTATCTCCACTGCATCCTATGGTACAACACACCTCTCCCCACCCACCCTCATCCAACCCACACACAAACCACACAGTATCTGTGGTTTATTCCTCTTGATCAAAATTGAATCCTAAGGGGGTGGTTGGAGGGAGAGAGAGGGTTGGGAGACATGGAGACATAAAAAGATGCTGCTACCAGGAGCAACCCTACCAATCAACCATCAGGGCTCCTATCACCTAACCTCCCTCCCACTCTGAAGAGGGTGAGGCTCCCAGAGGTAGAGTCCAAAGTTAGGAATCCATACAGGAATTACTCTCTGGTGACTCATCGTGGTCCTGGCGGACTCCCTGGCTACCTCTGCCATCTCTCAGTGACCTTACCATCCTGCTTCCCTTTCCACTGCCCACACCTGTTTCTTACCTTTGACATTGGTTGTTCTACTCTCCGCACAAAATAACCTCACTGTTTCCCTCTTCTCTTTTGAAAACATATATGCCTTTTGAGATTTGTTAAGGATTACATTTCCTTTTTGTCTTAATAACAAAAGGAACGTTGTCTGAGATAAAACAACAATGACAGTATTGTCTCCTCCATGCCTCAATTTACTCTCTTTAATTTCTACCAGGTGGAGAAAGCCAACAGGCTACATGTTTGACTCTCCAGCAACTGCCAACTCTGGTCATGCGTGATGGCCCCTGAGGGGAGGGGAGCTTTTTAATAAACACCAAAGGCTGTCCCCAATCCACATTCACTGACCCAGAACTCAGGGGTTGGGACTTAGCATGGGTATCTTTATAAACTAGATCCAAAGATTACTCTGATACCAAGGCAGTGCTGAGATTCATAATTTTACAAAAAGTGCTCAAGGAGCATTTACCCCTAATTCAGAGGAAAAGCAGATTCTGTGTAATTCAATCCAAGGTCAGCAGGCTCCTAGGTTGGCAAGACCCTGAGGCAGGACATCTAGAATGGGATGAGCTTGATGAGAAGCTGGGCAGCTGTGCTGACTCCAAGAGGTGTTGATTTTTATGAGGAATAAAACATCCCTTGAGTAAACTACAAAGGCTCAAGTCTGTGGGATTACAGGAGAAACACAAACGGGTCCTGCTTCCGGGGGAGCTGGCAGTGCCTTCTCTAAAATAAGCATTGGTAAATGTTTCAAGGATATTGATTTGAAGGGACCTGTATGAGTTTGCTAAGGCGACTGTCACAAAGTATCACCAACTGCATGGCTTAAACCACAGAAATGTACTGTTTCACAGTTATGGAGGGTAGATATTTGAAATCAAGGGATCCGCAGGGTTGGTTCCTTCTGAGGGCTAGGAAAGACAGGTCTGTTTCAGAACGTTCTCCTAGCTTCTGATAGCTTCAGTTGTTCCTTGGCCTGTAGATGGCCATCCTCTCATCTCCTCATAAGACCTTCTCCCCATGTTCATGTCTGTCTCTGTGTCCAAATTTCCTCTTTCTATAAGGACATCAGGCATACTGGATGAGGGCCCCATCCTACTCCAGGGCGACCTCATCTTGACTATTAACTACATCTGCAGTGACTGTGACCAAAAGGTCACATTCTGAAGTACTGAGGGTTAGGACTCCAACTGATGAATCATACCAGGGTTCATGATTTCAGCCGGCACAGAGGTGCCCCCGTGGGCTGATGTGGTTCAGGCGTGAAAAGAAGGATAGGAGTTTGGACTTTCAGGGAAAGGAGATGGGGTGGATCAAGAGGGTGGGGGTGGCTGGGAATTCAGGGAGACTGAAAAGAGAGGAGACTGGGAAAAGGCATGTTGGCGAGGGAATTATCCCGGAAGAGGGAGGTGCTGCGTGGCCCCGCCTCTCCACTCAGATCCCGTACAGGGTTCGCACCGGCCAGGAGGGGCCTGAGGACATGCTAAGCCCTGGACAAGTCTGCAGAAGCAATGGAAGAAAGAAGAAAAGAGAGGCGGGCAGTTCCCAGCTCCAACAAGGGGACAACAGAGGCACAGGATGGCGGCTCTTAACCATTCACTCCTGAGGGGCAGCAGGAAACTCCTTGGATTTTGCCTTTAATATCATGATATTTGGATTATTTAATTTTTTAAGAAGTCAAAAGAATTTTAAAATACTGATGAGAAAATAAAAAGTGAATTGCTTTTTAGTATTCTTTTACCATGGTAAGTTTACTATGATTAGAGGAAGAAAACCAATAAATCTACTCCGGTTAGACAATATTTTTAGAGGTCTGCTTGAAAAGTGCATATTGTGTAATTAACAGGCATGGCTGGTTTACCCAAGAAAGAGGGTAATACTTAATACTAGAGTTCTACTTTACTTTGTCTCAAGCTAGGGCTTTTTTTTTTTTTTTTTTTTTCTGAAAAGCTGAAATAACTGTCATGTGTTGTCCCTTCTCGGCTGGTCATACATAAAGATAGACAACATTAATATCAAGTTTTATAGGTCACCAGAAAGGCCAAGCTGCTTGCCTAACTCAGTGCGTAGCACAGTCGCGATTCAAACCTGCTGGGGGTTCTGTGTTACTTAAACGGAACTTCTACTCTTTTGTTATGTTTGTATAAGAGGATGGGAGATTCTGAGAGCCAAATTAAAATTCTAAGCAATTTAGGTCTTAGTTTCCTTGAGCAAATCAAGATACCAGCATAAACATAACTGTATGGAAAGACAGGGAGATCATTATGTAATGGATTGGATTAACACTAAGCAGTGAGGGAAACCCGAGATATTTGTATCAACAAATACATGTGTGATGGCTTGGGCTCAGCTGTTCACTCTGACTCCCTTGACCTGCTTTTTGTACTACCAGTATCTTAATGCTGCCTGGATGGTTCCCTCCAGTCTAATGGACTCATCACCGTGGTGCTTCTATGACGGATACTCAGGTGAGCTCACCAGTCTTGTTCTGAATTTATGTCTTCTAACCAAGCAGAGCCTGGCCCTACCAGATATTTTCCATGTATGAGCATATATTTGATACAGTGTTGTCCTTTATTAAGCTTTACATGTTTGCACATCTCATGATGTTCATTTATTCTAAGAAATATTTAGCACTTAAAAGAAACTGTCTTCCTTAAAAGAGAATTAAAACTCTTGATTTGGGCATTTTCTGTGATTTTTATTTGACCTTGGTGTGTCCTAAAATTCCTTGATAAATAAATTAAGCTTTTGCAGGTAAAAGGCACATTTACATTGCAAAGGATTTGTTTACAAGTATCTCTGAAACAGACTGGCTTTCTGCTCAGGAGATCACGTCTGGGAAGTGTTTTTCCTTTGACAATTCATTTCATGGTGCTCTGAGGGCTTTGAGTTTGGTTAGTCCCAAGAATTCTCCTTCAAAAAGTGAATTAATTCAAATCTGGATTTTGTAACCACATTTAAAAATCCCCCAAATTCTCTTCATTAGAAGTTCTAACTTGAACATGAATTTCATCTTTCTTCAGGCAACCTCTATATAAGGAAAATAATTTTTTAGCAGAGACACTGTGGTTTCAAAGTTGTTAAAACTGGTTCAGTATCCTGTCTCAATTCTTATGCCAAATGTCAGATAGATCAGACCTTTAATGTCATGAGTAATCTCTAGACTGATGAAACAGTAGATTGCATGTTGAGCCACTAAGCAGTAAACTTTAGTTTTGATACTATAGCTTTCACTCATGTGGAAGGAAAAAACACAGTATTTTTAAATGAAAAAGTCTAACGTAAAATATGAGATGATATAGATCATCAAAGGTAAGGTTTATACACGTGCCTACTTTCATTACATGCGTATGATATTTTGGTTGAAACTACCCAGAGTTATAATTTCTTAGGATGTTAAGAAGCTTTTGCATCTCACACTATGCCCGCTCCGACACCAAACACCTGTACAAGATTCACTTTTCACTTGAAAACGCTACAGGGAATCAAGAGGCCAAAGAGTTGTAACCCAGATCTTGTTAACAAGAAAAATGGAAGACATCCACAACAGCTCACAACGATAACATTTACTGGGGGAATGTGTCACACTCTTAATAAATGTGTGTGTCACCAAAAAAGGTTAAGTAATCACTTAGTGAGTAAACGTCACGGGCTGAGCACCGCGCTAAGTGTCTGTTTAATTTTCCTAATTTTCCACTTCTTGTTTTCACAACGGCTTACTCAGTACTAATAAACTATCTACACTTTATTTTGTGTGCTCCCACTCCATTTATGTTGTGATTTTTGCTGATCTCTGGTTTTGTTTCAAATGTCCCAAATGTTTACTTTAGCGAGCACGTCATTGTAACCATTGATTCCGTCTAGCAGCACCTAAGAACAATAAGCTAGCCGAATCATGCTTTTTTTTTTTTTGCCTCGTTTAAAAATGGGAAATGAAGTGATGATGGTTTTCCCATCACTGTCCACTGAAAAGGCCTAGAAGCAGTGGACAGCCTGGGGGAACGAGAACTAGCATTACCCCTCCCCTTTGTCCCTAAAAGGAACCTGGACTCTTAAGTGGCGGATTCCAGTTCTGAATCAGCAAATACACGACATAAATCTGGAACGTCTTGTCACTTCAGAAGAAAGGAAACAATCAACGCATGTTAGAGACAAATTGAAACGTTTCCTACTGGTTGAAGATGGACCAACTAAACCATCAAACATAGCGCGACGTTTGAAATACATCATGTTAGACCCCACGAGTCCATAATGATATGTATTTTTTAAAAACAACGGTCACCTTTGGAGATTTCTAGAACACTAATTCATTAATACGAAAAATGGTAAGTAAAAGGATAGAAACGTTTTATTTACTCTGCCTTTCCCATATGAATGGAGTTCCAGCTAATGCAGGCAGAAGGAGTGATGTAATTAATCACTCACTAAGAACCTCTAATGAAATAATGGATCCTCACTGCTCAAGTTATCAGGTAAAAAGCGGATGAGGAGCGTTATAACGGATGAATCAGTCTAACCCACAGATCAATCTCAACATCCCAAAGAGAAAGACAACCAGGCATCATTGCTTCCTGGTGGGATGGAACAGGAAGCATATACTGCACCACCTGTGAACCTAAGCCACAAATCCAGAGTGTGGGCAACTGTACAGCGCAAATGACCTGCAGGGGGAGCTGGAATCGGCTAAAAGACATTTTAGGAAAATTATCAACAACATGCAATGTGTGGACCTTGTTTGGCGCGATTCAAACAAACCAACTGTAAGAAACACTCACGAGACAGCTGGGAAATTTGAACACTGAACGGATATTAGACAATGTGAAGTACAATAGATATAAAGGACGTTAAGGATATGTTTTAGTATGTTTATGTTTAGGGAAAACAGCATTGTGGTTATGTTAAACAAAAGGGAGCCCCTGTCTTAACAGAGATACACATTGATGTATTAATAGAAGAAATGATATAATATCTGAGATTTGCTTAAAATAATCTAGTGGGGTATGGAAAGTGTGAAGGCAGTTTTGCATCGCATGGGTTTATTATACTACTTTCTCTCTTTTTTTTAATATAGTTGACATTTTCCACAATAAAAGGTTTTAAAGATAGACAAGGGCATTCCCTGGCAGTCCAGTGGTTAGAACTTAGCGTTTCCACTGCCGAGGGCCCAGGTTCAATCCCTGGTTGGGGAACTAAGATCCCGCAAGTGGCCGTGGCCCCCCGCCCCCCAAAAAAAAGGCAGACAAAATACTAATCCCTTTCACTTCTTCTTTTGACATTTACTGAGGTGTGCCCCATGTGTAAGGTTCTAAACCTGGTTCTGGCCATACCAACAAGACAAAGACTCTCGGCATATTCCCTTCTCTTATGTAGCTCATATTTATTTTTGGTGGGGGGAGAAGACTATCGCTAAATAAGGTGATCAAAACAGAGATAAAAATGAAGTCCACAGGGACACGGACCAAGGAAGTCGTTATGATGCAGAATGGCGTATGTGGGTTGGAAAATGTTTCACAAGAGAGAGAACATTTGAACCGGGCCATGGAAGAGCGGTAGTACTTGAAAAGTTAAATCCTGTTTTGAGACAGTCATGGGGCCGTTCCAGGGAATTCCTCTTCATCTATCTTTCTTTTTGCAATCACATACAATAAAATTCATTTTTTACTGTCAGGTCTATGAATTTTGACAAATGTATAAAATCACGCAACCACCGTGACAATCAAGATACAGAATAGCTTTATCACCTCAAAAAAAAAATTTCTCCATGCTACACCTTTGTAGTCCAGTCATCTCCAACATCTAGTCATTGACGAGCACTGATCTGTTCATATCACATTACTTTTGCCTTTTTCCTAATGTCATACAAATGGACTCATCCAGTGTGTAGCCTTTTGGGCCTGGCGGCTCTCACTTAGCACTGCGATTCATTCGATATTGTTGAGAATATCAGTGATTCGTTCCTTTTCACTGCTGAATAATATTCTGTTATATAGATGTGCTACAGTTTGTCCGTTCTCCAGGTGCTGGACATTTGGGGTGTTTCCAGTTTGGGGCCATTGTGAAGAAAGTGCTATAGACATTCACTTACAGGTTTTTATTTGAACATAGGTTTCCATTCTACTCGGGTAAATGCCTAGGAGTGAAATTGCTAGGTTGTGTTGCAAAGTATATGCTTAACTTAAAAAGAAAACTGCCAAACTGTTTTCCACGGTGGCTGTGCACCACAAATACCTGCGCGCGGGGTTGCTCTGCATCCTGGCCAGCTCTGCCTATAGCGGTTCTGTTTTGTTTTGTTTACCTCGGCCACTCTGATAGGTGGGTAGTGATATCTCTTCCCGGTTTTAACTTGCATTTCCCTAAGAGTTAATGCTGTTGAGCCAAGCAGACTGTTATCATTATCGCTTCTCTCTTGCTGGTTTCAAAAATCTACAGCTCTGCTCCGTTCCCCACCTAGTCACCTGATTCTCCAGCAACAGAGTTGGTCAAGATGACGTCTACAGCTTTCCTCCTTTATACTTTCCTCCCTTATACTTCCAAACTTTACAAAAAAATCTTATTCAGAGAGGGCGATCTCTCTCCCTCCCAAGGCCAGCGCCCTTCCCAGCTCCCATCTCTAGAGTTCTCAATACGAACGTCTCCTTTTCTTTCTGTCAGTCTCTCTGCAGGTCCTTTACTATGGCCCACGCCTGCTGAGCTAGGCCTCGTCTTTATATCTGCAATTCTTAAGGGTTTGCACACACCAGAATCACCTGGAGAACTTGCTGAAACTTCCCTGGGCCCCACCACCCACGTCTAGGATGGGGCTGAGAATGCGCACCTTTAACAAGCGCGCAGGTCCTGCTGATGCTGCTGGTGGAGACGCTGCTCCAGAGTAAGGAATGAGGGCAGTGTTTCAAGAGAGAAGTGAAAGGGTTTCCTTACCGTGCCTTTTATCTCTACCCAAGGAAAGGCTATCTTCAGCCCTCTGGTAGCAAGATGAGGACATTTTGACTGTCTGAAAGGAGGGATGGGCACAGATGACTTTGCTGCAGCACAAACTCCAAGAGTGATCCCAAGTGGGGAGGCCTCCTGGCACCTGCTTCCTCCCACGGCCACATCCACGCATACCTCTATCAACTCACTAGAGGCTAGCTCAGTGGTCAGCTTCTCTCTGAAGCACCATAAATCAGGAAAAAGCAGCACAGCTCACAGGCATTTCTCAAGCATTTGGTTTTCTCTCCTCACTACAATATGTAGAATTTGTCTTCCAGGAAAGATGCACAGATCTCTGTGTGACTTACTTAAAAAAAAAAAAAAATCAACGGTTACGTTTTGCTCATGTCATTTGTTTTAAAAAAGAAAGGAGAAAATAATTCATTTTACAGTGACTATTAAGGAAGCTTGCAGTCTATAAAGAGACATTTAGGCAAGGATCTCCCAAAATAAATGTGCTCAGAATTTAGAAGGTATTTTTCCAACATTAAGGGGAAAAAGATAAAACCACTTCATACTAGATTACTGTCTTTACTGACATTTTTATCTTGTGAATTCCTAGATATTTTTTCTAGGGGAGAAATATTATCCCCTACTTCCATAATTAATTTAGATACAGTGAGTTCCTCTCCTGGGAATAATGCTTTTCTTTCTGTGAAAAATAAACCGCACTGGCTACGTCCGCATAGGACCACCAACTGAAAAGATATTGAGAGGGTTCTGATATTTGGGATCGGGGCAGATTTTGATGATTGGCTTTGCTAATTGGAAACTCGTTAGTGAACACTCTTTCTCATCACTGACATTAGGACATATATTTACATTTAAAAAGCTTTACTTAGCAAAGGCTAAAATCCTAACCGTCATCACCCAGAGGAAAGCATAACATATTGAGCTGCAGAAAAATCAAGCTTGAGTGACTGGGAACGCATGCCTTATTGAGGTTGCTTGGAAATTGATCCCACTGGGAGGGGAGTCCAGAGTGTCCCAAGAAGACTACTTGGTATCGTGACCTAGGCAGGGTGGTGCAAGGAAGGGCTAGCCATCAAGTCTGGCTGGAAGCCAACCTGGTAGTGCTAACAGTATTAGTGCACAAAACCAGTAATTACAGATCAAGATGTTTTGGAGAAGGATGGGAAAAATAGGATTAAGTAAGGCATTTGGTATTAATCAAGGCTAAATCATAGAGCACTCTTGAATCAGAAGAGAGTGAAGGGATTTCCTAGGTGGCACAGTGGGTAAGAATCCGCCTGCCAATGCAGGGGACACGGGTTCCATCCCTGCCCTGGGAAAATACCACATGCCACGGAGCAACTAAGCCCATGGGTCACAACTATTGAGCCTGTATTCTAGAGCCCGTGAGCCACAACTACGGAGCCCATGTGCCACAACTACTGAAGACCATGTGCCTAGAGCCCGTGCTCCACAACAAGAGAGGCCACTATAACGAGGAGACTGCGCACCACCATGAAGAGGAGCCCCCGCTCATGGCAACTAGAGAAAGCCCGTGTGCAGCAACGAAGACCCAACGCAACCAATTAATTACTTCAATTAATTAATTAATTAATTTTAAAAAAGTAGAAGACAGTGGAGAGTTCCCTAGTTAGACCTCTCATTGAATTAGGAGCCTCCTCTCCCAGATTCCCAAAAGATGGCTATCTAATCTGAAGACCACCAAACCAATAGGAATAAGCAACAAATTCTCCTCATATCCCTCGAGGTTTAAAAAAAATTTATTTTGCAGGTACAGCAATACCAAACATCCATCCCCTGAGCGGGGCTGAAAAAAATCACCCCATTGCACAGACTGGTGCCCCAGTAAACATCTGTCTCTACAGATGTTTAATGGGCCCTCAACACTACATGACCAGCCTTCGTAGAACCTCTTCCCTGTCTCTCTGCTACTCTTCTTGAAACCTGTCTTCAACCTCATTGCTCTTCTAACCACACCCCCAAATTACTCTCAGCAGATGAACTCAGCTTCTACTGTATACCATCCAATGGGATGCACCTCAAATGCCTAAGCCCCAGCAATCAAGTTTACACAGTTGCATCTGGTTTTGCCCTCCCGTCAGCATGGAGGGAGCACTTGCCTCTATAAAGCTGGCTTTTTCACCTCTGCTCTGATTTCCATTCCCTCCTGTCTCCTCAGAAGCCTTCCTTCAGACATCAGCACCTCACTTCTGTGTCTTTAACATGTCTTTTCTGCTGGTGTTTCCGTCAGCATTAAATATGTGCTTTGACCTTCTCATCTTTAAAAAAAAAACAAAACAAATGACTTACATTCCACTCTACTTAGCATCATCTCTTTCCCTTCGTAGTCAAGCCTCCTGAAAGCTTTACTGATGCCTGTCTTCACGTCCTCAAGTCCCATTTACTCTTCAATCCACTGTGATCTGGACCCAGTCATTGCCTCCGCACCCCCACCCACTACCACCAAAGCTGCTCTGGCAAAGCAGTTTACTGAGGCACTTCTTGTTGACTCCAGCAGTCCTGTTTTCCGCAGCCCTTTTCTTATTTGACCCCCCTGCGTATTTGTCACTGTTGAATAATCCCTCCTTTTTGAAACTCCATCCTCCCTGGCTTTGTGTGATTCAACTTTCTCCTGGTTTCTTTCCTATCTTTAATGTGCTTATTAAATATTTGGGCCCTGATTCAAATAAAGTGTGAAAAAAATTACAATATTCATGAGACAACTGTAAATTTCAACACTGCTATTTTTTTTTTTTAATAATGCAAGCTGCTCAGAACCAAGATAATGCCTTTTAATATGAGAGTACAAGATTTTTGGTTGTAGAACAGAGGTGGGGGTAAGGGGCCGAAGAGAACACCTAGCCCGACTTCCTTCCATCAGACCTATTTTGTAGGTTAGGAAATGGAGGCACCAGGAAGCTAACTGAATGATGTAAGAACATGTAAATAGTATTCACCTCTTATCTTTTACGAACACTTACTATTTATGTGACTATATTAAGGAATTATCATTCATTTATTAAAGTATGAAAATGGTATTGTGGCTACAGTAAAAATCTTATTTAGTAGAGATAAATACTGAATGATATGAAGGCTAATATCTGCTTCAAAATAACACAGGAGTGAGGCGAATGAATGAATGGGTATAGATGAAACAAGATTGACCATGAGTTGCTAATTATTGAAGTTGCGTGATATGTGTCTAGGATTTCATTTTACGCCTCCATCTTCTATTATATGTGTTTGAAATTGTCCATCACAAAAAAAAATTTTTTAATAAAAAACCCTGTAGCAGGTGTTTGTTTTTGACTGATAGACTAACTGGCACTGGTGGTAAACAAGCATAAAACCAGAAAAACATGAAACAATCATTTCAAATGTTGGACAAGAGGCAGTGCCGGATAGCGATCCCTGATGGAAGGGAAGCAAATGACATAAGTCCCACAATCACCCTTGTTTTCTGACTGGAGATAATTTTCCTTACCATTATGCAAGGAGTGGGAAGCCAAGTGGAGCTGGTAGTCTCACTGAGCTGAGGAAACATAGTTTAAAGATCAAAGTTGTTGAGATGAATGGAATTTTCTCAGAGAGGAGGGAGCTTCACAAAGATACTCTAGAAATCTGCGTGAAGTTCCCCTAGTAACTTCTATTTGAATTCTTAGCTGATCTTGCACAGTGTGAGACTCCTGAAGGTCAAGCAGAAAACCATCACAGGGATCTTGCAGCTTACACAGGGCTCGGATACAGTGCTAACCAGTTGAGAGGAGAGACCGCTGGTACTCAGTTGATAGCCAAGAAGGCCACACCTTAGTACAGTGGATATCCTAGCTCTAAAATAAAGACTAGACCTTCCCTAACCAAGTTTAAAAACAAGATTAAAAAGTACTGTGTCAATCCACAAGGAAATTAACTGCCATCAGAACAAAATTCAACACTTTCTAAAAGAAGACAATAAAATCTAGGCACTTAACAGTGTACTATACACAATCCAGCATAAAATTTAAAATTATCAGGTAGAAAAAGATCTCACTGTACTTTTCATTCAATTTTTCTACAAGCTGTTCTAAAAAAATCAAGCCTATTGGATTTTAAAAAATGAACAAGGGCTCAGTGACCTTTGGGACACCACCAATATCAAGTGATATAGCATATGTATAATTGGGTTTATAGGATAGAGTAAGAAAGAATATATATTTGGGGGAAAATGCCCAAAATTTTTTTCAAATTTGATGGAAAATATCAGCACACAACTCTAAGAAGTACAACAAACACCAAGAAAGATAATCGCAAAGAAAATCACATCAAAGCTCATTGTAATTATTGTTGAAAACCAATGATAAGAGAAAATATTTGAAACAGCCCAAGACATATTACATACAGGGATCTATGATAAGAATTATGACTGACTCATCATCAAAAACAAAGCAAATCAGGAGACAAAGGAATGACATTTTTTTAAATTACTAGACAATAATTGCATATCCAGCAAATATATCCTTTAAAAAATGAAGATGAAAGAAAGACATTTCCTTACCTGCAAACCTACAATGTAGGAAGTGTGAAAGGAAGTTTAGGAGGAAGGAAAATGGCATCAGGAAGGAAACTTGTATTTATATTACAAAGGAATAAAGAGTACATGAAACGGTAATACATAAAATAGAAAAATCTATTTTTGATTTGGAAAACATAATATATATCTGAAAATCTAAATGTAAATATTTTAGGCTGTCAGTATGTCAATGACCACTGTGGCTTTCCAATTTTGTGCTTTAAAAAAATTACAGCAGTGTCCTTCTGCCAAGTGAGATTACCATGAGAAGATTGTGGTCTATGAGGAAGCAGGTTCTCACTAGACACTGAATTGGCCATCACTTTGATCTTGCACTTTCAGCCTGAAGAATTGCAAGAAATAAATTTCTGGGACTTCCCTGGTGGCACAGTGGTTAAGAATCCACCTGCCAATGCAGTGGATATGGGTTCGGCCCTGGTCCGGGAAGATCCCACATGCCCCGGAACAACTAAGCCCGTGCACCACAACTATTGAGGCTGCACTCTAAAGCCTGCAAGCCACAACCTTGGAGCCCATGTGCTGCAACTACTGAAGCCCGTACACCTAGAGCCTGTGCTCCACAACAAGAGA
This sequence comes from Hippopotamus amphibius kiboko, assembly GCF_030028045.1. Classification (NCBI taxonomy): domain Eukaryota; kingdom Metazoa; phylum Chordata; class Mammalia; order Artiodactyla; family Hippopotamidae; genus Hippopotamus; species Hippopotamus amphibius. Next base: position 229,772,238 of record NC_080187.1, read on the forward strand.
AGCCACCGCAATGAGAAGCCCCCTCACGGCGACAAAGAGTAGCCCCCACTTGCTGCAACTAGAGAAAGCCCACACGCAGCAACGAAGACCCAACTCAGTCAATAAATAAATAAATAAATTTATTTTAAAGAAAGAAATGTTTCTGTTGTTTATAAGCAAAAAAGTTACAGTATTCTTTAGACTGTGTATGAAAAAACTGGTCATGAAATTTTAATACATGGCATTTAACTAGAGCAATCTCTGTTAGATCATGCTTCTCCTTTTCTGATTCCTTTGGATAACTTATTAGAATATTATACTAAAATGAAGCAGAAGTATAACAGGTTTATATTAGCATTTAAATAATATTTTGATAATAATTTCTTCTCTTCTTATAATCTCCTTTTGATTTACCCACTCTATCATTCTTCCCCACCCCCACCTCCAGCCAACCTGCTGAGATCACTTTTCCTCATATGTACTTTCAAACTGATAGTTTAAATGAGGATATAAAAAGTGTCAAAAAAATCTAGAGGGGCCTCACTTCGGCAGCACGTAAACTAAAATTGGAATGATACAGAGAAGGTTAGCATGGCCCCTGCCCAAGGATGACATGCAAATTCATGAAGCATTCCATATTTTTCAAGAAAGACACACAGATGACCAAAAGACACATGAAAAGATGCTCAAAATCACTAATTATTAGAGAAATGCAAATCAAAACTACAATAAGGTATAACCTCACACCGGTCAGAATGGCCATCATCAAAAAATCTAACAATAAATGCTAGAGAGGGTTTGGAGAAAAGGGAACCCTCCTACACTGTTGGTGGCAACGTAAATTGGTACAGCCACTATGGAGAACAGCCTGGAGGTTCCTTAAGAAACTAAAAATAGAACTACCATACGACCCAGCAATCCCACTCCTGGGCATATACCCTGAGAAAACCATAATGCAAAAAGATACATGTTCCACAATGTTCACTGCAGCACTATTTACAATAACCAGGACATGGAAGCAACCTAAATGCCCATCAACAGATGAATGGATAAAGAAGATGTGGTACATGTATACGATGGAATATTACTCAGCCAGAAAAAGGAACACAATAATGCCATTTGCAGCAACATGGATGGACCTAGAGATTGTCATCCTGATACAGAAAGACAAATATCACATGATACCACTTCTGTGTGGAATCTAAAAGAAGGTACAAATGAACTTTTTTACAAAACAGAAGTAGAGTCATGGATGTAGAAAACAAACTTATGGTTACCAGGGGGTGGGAGGGAGGAGGGTAAATTGGGAGGCTGGGACTGACATATACACACACCTGTACATAAAATAGATGATGAATAAGAACCTGCTGTGTAGCACAGGGAACTCTACTCAATACTCCGTGATGGCCTATGTGGGAAAAGACTCAAAAAAAAAGAGTGGAGATATGTACATGTATATAGCTGATTTGCTTTGCTGTACACCTAAAACTAACACAACCTTGTAAATCAACCATACTCCAATAAATTTTTTTTAAAAAAAGGTAATTAAGGTAAAATGAGATCACACAGATGGGCCTAATTCCATATGACTGGTGTCCTTATAAGAAAAGGAGATCAGGACCCAGAGACACACAGAGAAAAAAATCACGTGAGGACACTGGAAGAAGACTGCTATCTACAGGCCAAGGAGAGGGGCCTCAGAAGAAATCAACCCTGCTGACACCTTGATCTTGGACTTCTAGTCTCCAGGATTGTGAGAAGACAAATTTCTGTGAAGCCTCCTAGTCTGTGTACTTTGCCAGGGCAGCCCTGGCAAACGAATACACCCTCTGAGATGGTACTAGTCAACAACCGTACGTCAAAAAAAAATTCAGAAGGAAGAATCACACTTATTTCTACCTAATGTCTATCTGCAATTTGGGTTGCAGGCAAATATATTTTTTATTGATGTATTCATAATTATGCTATAATTTTGTATCTCACTTTTTTACTTGATACTATACTATAATAGTTTCCTTTTTATATATATCTGTATAATATTCCATACTTTAGCTTTTCTTGTTTTATTCATTTTTTGATTGCTGGTGATTGAGAACTTTATTTCAGTTTGGACATTTGGGTTAAAGAGTAGGCAGTTTTAATGGATACGTCTGTGTTCATATGTTTTTGGTTTTATTTATTTTTGTGTGAATCGTCTGTTTCTGATATCAGACTGGTACTTGCAATAGTTCCTTGCAACTGAACAATCATTCACATCACAGAGGTTTATTTTTTCAACTTTCTCCCTTTTCTGCTTCTTGCATCTCATCCCCCCAAAGTGTAATCTCATCCATCCCACAGGGTCCAGTACAGATCTTAACCTCGTTATTGAACTTTATCTGAACTTCTTCTCTGATCCTCCGTAGTGCAGGATATATAGTGATATTCAACAAATATGTGCTGACTTAAAATGAAACTGAATCTGGGCCTGGTCATTTACAACTCAATAAAAATTAGTTGAATAACATTATTTTATTGGAAGTTGTGAATATTTAAGAAAATTGTAACAACTTAACCACTAACTTTATTTTCCTTTTTGTGTATGCAAAAGAATATTATATGTTAAAAAAAAATCTAAGTCCAGTTCTAAATGACTTAAAATCTTAAATAATATGAAAGTATTGTGATATAATTTGACATGATTTTTTCATAGTGATACAAAAAATAATGGTATATTTTATCATCTATAGCATCTTGAATTCAATAAGTACATTCTTGAGGTCAGATATGGTGGGAAGGAGAGTGTATCCTCTGGGTATCTGGGAAGTTAGAGAGGAAGACCTAGGGAAAAGGAGAGAAGCACAGAAGTGAGGACTTGGAAGATGCCAAAGGCGGACGTCCAAATGTTGTGTCAGGACAGTTGTGTACATTGCAGAGTTAACACTGAACTGCACAGTCCCTTCCAGGACCCCTCGTGTTCCTTGCGTGCCAGTTCTGTCTTCCCGACTGGCCACGCATTTCGCCAGGGAGAGGTGGTGTCGTCTTCTCCCACAGAGCTGGCAAAGCACTGGAGCTGTCAGTCTCTGGTTGGTGTTTAGTGATTGTGCTTTGTTTCATCTATGCATACACCCATCAGAAAGACATTTCTGTTTTGTACTCTAACCAGAAAGTCAAATTACCCTTTTATGTTTCTGGTCTTGTGAATTAATATGAATCAGAATCTTATTAGTATAGAAAAGATGCTGTTCTTTACTTACGCCCGTCTGCTAACTAGACATCCCACTGACTGCACTCCTGTGCTTACTTACAAATATGTGAATATCACAAAAAGAAACCAACACAACTTTTCTAGTAACAATGTATAAACTGATGTTAACAAAGAAGAAAGGAAACCTTTAAGTTTACTCCTAAATTCTCATGGTGTATACAATCAAAACACCTCAGTCTCCCACATCCCTTTGTAGGGAAAAACCCAGTTCTTCCTACCGTGGGTTTCTTTCCTATGTGTCTCCCTCACTAATCACTCAGAACACTTCACTCTGGTCACCAGCTGTGTGGAGATTTTTCCCACATCGAGCAATTCTCCACGATACCAGCTAGATGGTCTACAATCTCACTCAATTCTGACACCACCTACCTGGACTTAGCATCAGATTGAGGGCTCAGTCCCACAAGACAGCCCCTCCCACCACACTTTAGATGCCAATCACAAGGTCCCCAGGTTACCCACAACTTCTGCCTGAACCTGGCTACAAATCAGAGGTTCCAGTGACTCCCCCCCTCAGGTTTGATTAATTTGCTAGAGCTCACAGAACTCAGGGGAATACTTACTTACATTCGCCACTTTTTTTTTTTTTTTTTAATTTTATTTTATTTTATTTTTTTTGGGGGTACACCAGGTTCAATCAACTGTTTTTATACACATATCCCCATATTCCCTCCCTTCCTTGACGCCCCCCCCTCGATTCCCCCCCACCCTCCCTGCCCCAGTCCTCTAAGCCATCTTCCATCATTCGCCACTTTTTTAAAGGATATGATAAAGGATAGAAGAACAGCCAGATGGAGAGATAAGGCGAGGTCCGGGAGGGCCCCGAGCAGAGGGGTTTCTGTCCCCATGAAGTTGGGGTGTATCACCCTCCCTTACGAATGTGTTCACCAACCTGGGAGCTCTCCAAACCCCATACGTTCGGGAATTTATGGAGACTTTAATCACTTAGGCATGATGGCTCGCTAACTCTCTTTTCAACCCTTCTTTATTCTCAAGATATTGGAGGGTGAGGCTGAAAATTCCAGGCTTCTAATCATGGCTTGGCCTTTCTGGTGGCAAGCCCTCACCCAGGAGTCATTTAGGAGCCCACGCAGAGTCACATCGTTAGAACAAAAGATGCTGCTAGTGGTCTTATCACTTAGGAACTTACAAGGATTTTAGGAGCCCTGGTCCAGGGACCAGGAGCAGAGACCAATATGTATATTTTCAATTATCTCACAGTATACTATACAAATTTATTTTTAAATTTTTTCAAATATTTTAAAAGAGTTTTTAAAACTCAACACGTGAATAGGGAAAAATAAATAAACAGGAGTCTGGGGGAAGAAAAAGCAGTACAGGTGAAGAAAGCAAGGAGAGGACACCCTAATATCCCAATACCGGAACCTAACATCTGATGGTGATGGATCAAGGCTGTTTGTGGATTTGCTCAATACTGACCGTTGTAACCACACTAAACCATTTTGCTCGGAACAGAATGAGACTTTGAAGGAAAGGTCAGTTCCCAGATATCTCATGCATGGAAGTAACCTCATTTTCAATTAAACCTTGTAGGCATGTTCGGGAAATAACACTGTTTTCATTACTCAGTGTACTTTAAAACATGCATTGAGTCAGGAAACAGATGTGATTAAAAGTTTTACACTTATCTGTACTAAAAGTGTCCATGCACTACTGGAGTTTATTTTTAAGCCAATATTCTCTTCATAACAAAATATTTCCGTCAATTTATACTTTTTTAAAATATGGTATTTGCTCTGGAGATTTGTCAAAAGCCTGGAGGCAGATAGAGAGCTGGGAAAGAGACCTCAGAGTGTTCAGAGCAGGAAGGGAAATACGTGTGATGAAATGGAGGGAAGAAATGAAGCTTGTTCTCTGCGAACCTCAATTCAAAATGTCCAAAAACTTAACTCACCCACCCGCTACTACTTCGGAGGAAGAATGAAAAGAAAAGTGGGGGGAGATACTTAGAAAACTAAATTGCCAAGACTTAGAAAACAGCATGGCACAGCCGACAGAACACACACTATGGAATCTCACCTGATCCTGAAGCTCAGCTCCACCAATAACCCGCTAATGACTCCAGGCAACTTACTTAGCCTCTTGGAGACTATTTTCTCATCTGCAAAATGTGTGCATTTAAAATATCTATCTCATCTGGCTGCCAGGAATACGAACGAGTTTTTTCTTTTTTGGCCATGCCACACGCAGGATTTTGGTTCCCCAACCAGGGGTCAAACCCATGCCTCCTGCCGTGGAAGCGTGGAGTCTTAACCGCTGGACCCCCAGGGAAGTCCCGAAAGAGCTCTTACTAGACTCTATCAACACCCCTTTCCTGTGACTTCAGTCTTGTCATCTCTTCAGGCTCCTTCCCTCAGACATTTTCTCAGTCTTATGCTTCTGTTTGTTTAATTGTCCATCACCTCATCTTGGAAACATTGTTGCCAGATGCTGATTAGCGCTTTCCTGAATGATTTTCACGGAGCACAAACTCCATAAATGTTGATAGAATAGGATTACTTAAGAAAAAGCGCCTCCTGCGGTCAAGTAAATCTAGAGAATACTGGGTGAGAAAAAAATTAAACAAGGTTCTTTTAGTAGAGGATTTCTCAGTCTTTAATATACTCACATGCATCACACATCACCAAGAGTGGCGAAGAGTGTGTGGTTTCTCACAAACTTAATTGACATTATGACTCTTTTTTGACGCTAGTATCACCCCCAGAACATTTTTTGGCTATGGGCGACAATGACTGAACTTCTCTTAACGGTGGCCACATCCCCTCTTCCGCCTCACTCCCTACTCTTTGGGAAATCCTAGTCTGAAGTTTCTCCAATTGCCCCCTTGCGACTGTCAACGGGGCCATAAATCGGCTGAGCTAGAACGTGTTCGTTTAGTACAAAAAGCCTTGTCAGTGATCATTAACAAGGCCGGGATGAAGACGGGCCAACGAAACGGCAAAGGCTTTAAAAGAGCGAAGCTCGTTGACGCGTAGGCGCAGGAAGCAGCGGAAACATACGAGGATAAAGGTAGCAGTCCCGGGCGGATGCTAATGGTTACCCATGCGTGGGGGTAAAACGGCACGTGGGGAACCCGGCCTTCCGCTCAGTTTTGCTGTGGACCTAAAGTTGCTCTAACTAATATAGTCTATGTAAAAAAAAACAAACGAGAAAACATAAAAACTAACATAAGGAGCACTCTGACCTTGGGAGAACGGACCACTGGTGCGAGTAAATGTCAGATAAACGTTTTTCTTTATGGCTTTTTAAACCATTTTAAGATTTCTATAATAACCAAGAATTTATATCATTTCATTTATACCATTTATACCATTTTATATCACTTATCTACGTCATGACAACTTAATTATCCTAGTGACAGGATTGTCAATTACTACCAGGTCATCAGTTAGAATTTTGAATCTTGTGGTCTAAATCCCAGGCAGCTTGAGAGATTAGCTAGCAGAACTATTCCAAGTCTTTAAGATATGATCCTGGGATGACATGAAGGGGTAATTCTTCAATATTTTATATTCTGAGTCTTAAAACACAATCCTGAGATGACACAAAAGGGGAATTAATATTTTAAGACTGATTTTAGCTGTCTCAATGTCATTTTATGATGACTGTTTTATATGTGTATACATGTTTAACATGTTACAGCTAATTCATTTCACTAATATTTGATTGAGAGAGTGGAAGAATTTTTCGACAACTTCCCACCCCTCCTAAATAAATAGCGTTTAACGAACACCCAAACTCCTGACATTCTTTACCTTTTCTCTTGATGTCCCTATAAACATATTCTATTTTCTCTATCTGCAGATTTCTAGGCTAGGCTTTCTGGGCAGATTTCTGGGCGAAAGATTTAACTCTACCATTGTATTGGGCGGGCCAAAAAGTGCCTTCGGTTTTTTAAACAAAAATAAAAGACACATTTTTCATTTTCACCAAGAACTTTATTGAACAACGTATTCACCCTTTTGTTCCACTACCTTCTGACATTTTTCAGGCAACTTCGTAATTCCATCTTCCCAAAACTTTTTATCTTTTTTGAGCAAAGAACTGTTCCAGGTGCCTTTTACAGTCTTCCAGGGAACTGAAATTTTTTCCATTAAGAGAATTTTGTAAAGACCAAAATAAATGGAAATCCGAAGATGCAATATCTAGTGAGTACAGCAGATGAATCAGAATTTCCCAACCAAGCTGTAACAGGTTTTGCCTGTTCATCAAAGAAACATGCGGTCTTGCGTTATCCTGATGGAAGATTATGCATTCTCTGCTGACTAATTCTGGATGTGTTTTGTCAAGTGCCGCTTTCAGTTGGTCTACTTGGGAGCAATACTTGTTGGAATTAATCATTTGGTTTCTGGAAGGAGCTCATTAAAGAGGACTTCCTTCCAATCCTACCATATACACAACATGACCTTCTTTGGATGAAGACCAGCCTTTGGTGTGGTTGGTGGTGGTTCATTTTGCTTGCCCCACGATCTCTTCCATTCCACATTGTTGTACAGTAACCAGTTTTCATCGCCCGTCACAATTTGTTTTAAAAACGGAACATTTCCCTTACATTTCAGTAAAGAATCGCATGTGGAAATATGGTCAAGAAGGCTTTTTTTGCATAACTTATGTGGAACCCAAACATCAAAGTATATTTACATAACCAAGTTGGTGCAAATGATTTTCGATGCTTGATCTGGGTATTTTGAGTATGTCGGCTATCTCCCGCGTGGTATAATGTTGATTGTTCTCAATTAATGTCTTGATTTGATCACTGTCAACTTCAACTGGTCTACCTGATCGTGGCGCATCGCCCAGCAAGAAATCTCCAGCACGGAACTTCGCAAACCACTTTTGACACGTTCAATCAGTCACAGTACCTTCTCCATACACTGCACAAATCTTTTTGTGTGTGTCAGTTGCATTTTTACCTTTCTTGAAATAGTAAAGGATAAAATGCCAAAAATGATGCTTTTTTCTTCCATCTTCAATATTAAAATGGCTACACAAAAATTCACCAAGTTTGATAAGTTTTTTTTCTAAATGCACACTGATAGGACAGCGGTCACATAAAATCTAACAAAATTGTTTCGAATGAAGTTAAAGACAACTAAGTGCTACTAGAGCCACCTTATGGGGAAAAAAATGAACGAACATTTTGGGCCACCCAATAATCGGTGTCTTAGCTTGAGAAGCAGCTCGGACCCAGACTCACCAGGATCCGGGGACTGGGAACACCCCTCTGTGCCCCTAGCCTGGGCAGGGGGAAGCTCACAAAGCTCCTCTCTTCTCCTAGTTCCTCTGCCTTTTTTCTTGCACGCCAGGGAGAACGAATGTGGATCTGGTTTGGTCAGTTGTCAGGGCACTGTTTTGACCAAGTTTTCTATTGGGTACAGACACAGGGTTCAAAAAAGAAAAGCTGTAAGTGTGTGGCTCTCTTTCAACTCCTTTCTCCTCTTGGACTGGACTCCTATGCCAGGGTCTGTTCCCACACGGTGAGGAATCTACTTCTCCCCCCCTGCCCCACCCTTCTATATGCCTGGGTGAGGACCAGGCCCCAGCTGTGGCCTCGGCCAGCTGCATGCTGGGACAAACACATCTGGGCCATTTCTCTTGTAGTGTCATCTCCCCAGGTGCTGGCATGTGTCCTTCACCCAAACATTGGAGGAATATTCAAAGGTACGGAGGGTCAACAAAGACTGGCACAAGTCAACTCCTCAGCTGACACTAGAGCCTCAGGTATTTGGAGACTGAGACAAGACTTGAACCCAGGCAGTTTGGTTCTCAAGTCTGTATTCTTAACATACTAGAGAATTCTGTCAAGTAAGCCATCTTACCTAGGACCACGTGCTTGGGCAAGAGATGCACAGGAATGAAGAGAGGGCCAATTTTATTTGTAACACGTTATTTTTTGATTAAAAATATCTGAAGCAAATATGATAAAATATCAACATTGATCCATTCCAAGTTGTGAAATGTATATAAAGTTTTTTCCAAGGAAATGAAGATGGAGGAAAGAAAGATGGAGAGGAGAAAAAGGAGAAGGATGAAAAGGGAAAGAAAAGATGGATCTCAATTTCCAGATAGAAGATAAGCAGATATTCCTCCCAGATGTCCTGTCTATAACCTCTGCCAAGCCCTCACACCCAGCTCAGGTGCACAGTTCCCATCTAAAGGAAACTCCAGCCCAACAGCCTTGATTTTGAACAACTTAATTTCTCTCTGTTTTTCAACCCTGTTCATTCTTGGTCCGTGATGCTTTGCTCTTAGAGCTCATCATCTTCCTGCCTTCAGCCTGTCTCCCTGATGAGGCCCTGTTCTCCGCCCCAGCAGTGCTGTGTCTGTCACTTCTGCCCCGTTCCCCCTCTGCCCGCAGCTCCTGTCTACCCAGGTAGGGCATCCACTCTTCTCCCATCAGGCTTGTTTCGGCTCTGAGAGGGAGTGGGATCCAGGCAGTCACCCAGGACGTGGGACTGACTTGGGGCAGGGTTTTCCCGAGACTCCCCTTTTAAGTCCCCACAAATCGGTTGGGAGGTGCTGGCTTTGAACTAAGAATTGTCATCTTTGAGGAAAATCCATTTCAGAAGAACATAATTATGGCATATTGGGAATTGGGTTTAGTTGTACATTTGCAAACAGATGAGGTTATTCAATACTCTGAGAGAAGGGGAAATTTAGAATGCCAGCTAATTTAGTATTTTGCTTTTTCAGTGACAGTAGGCCGCTACTGAGGCTGATGTTATTTTCTAGGACTGAGAAAAAAAATACTTATCATTGCTTATGTTTGTCATAATTGTCTTCAATTTAAGCAACAACATGGATTAAATAGGATTTTGTGGGTTAGGTGCGGCGTTAACTACTCTGTTAAAATAGTTCATGGAAAATTTATTTTTGAATTTCGGAGAAATGAATCACCAATGAATTTGTATAATGTACTTTTAATTATCTTATCCTAGATGACCCGGAAAGCAGACAGCACAGTCCCAATCCTCAAGAAACTTTCTGTGCCAAAAAGAATAGAATGTTTTTCTAAGTGTTTTTTGAAAAGAGCTTGCTCCCTTGCCTTGGGCATTTTAAATGAAGGCTTCCTGGATTTAAATTAATCAAGTTTCCAAGCAGCCAGTGTGTAATAGGAGCAGGAGCAACCAGCGGATGAGAAACGTCAAGTATCATCCCAGCCCAAGCAACACTTTTAAAAAGTTGTTGTTTTAAGGCATGTAAAAATAAAATAGATACTACCGCAGCTCTTTGATCCCATTTCCCTCTCTCCATCTTCAAAAGCAGTCAACATCCAGAATTCGGTGTTCCTCATTCCCACGCATGTTCTATGATTCTGTAACATACGTGTGTATCCACAGATATTATATGGTATGGCTTTGATGGTTTTAAACTTGATACAAATGGCGTTATACTGTACACCGTCTCCTACGACGTTCTCCCCTTCCCTTATTTGTGCAATGAAGCCAAGCTAAGATATTTATTGTACTGCTATATACTCCTGCTATTACTGCTAGTACTACTTCTGTTGCTATTGTGTTGCTTTTAGTAGATTTATTTCTAGATCACGTGGCCAGTAAATCAGCATGAAGATGTCACCATTTATTTATTCCTTCTCCTGCTGATGGACAGCAATGTGATTTTCACCCACTTGCCGTTACAAATAATGCTGCAGTGAGCATCTTCTACTTGCCTCCTTGTCTACCTGTTCAAGAGTTTCTAGGGTAGACACCTTGATGTGAAATTGTAGCATTATAGTGAATATGCATTCTCAACTTTACTAAATTTTGCCACATTGCTGTAAGTGATGATTCTAACGTACACTCTCCTCTCCCACCCCAGCAGTGTTAATCCATATTGTCTCCACCCACTGGGCTGCTCGGACTTTCTAATTGTTACCAATGTGATAGGTGTGACATGGTACCTACTGTGCTTTTCATCTGCATTTCCTTTGTTACTCCTAAGGTTAAACCCCCATCCCTCCATGGATTGCCTATCTATACTCTTTGCCACTTCTATATTGTGCTATCCTTTTTTTTTTTTCTTTTTTAGGGATCCTTTACAACTCTTTGTCCATCACCTGCACTGCAAATACCTCATCCCAGTCTGTAGTTTATCATTTCCTCCATGCCATCTTTTGTAATACAGAATTTTGAAAAAAATCCAGTCAAATTTTCCAATCTTTCATTATGATGTGAACTTATTTTTATCTTTTTTAAAAAATATTTTCATGCCATAACATACAGACATTTTCTTACATCTTTCTCCAAAAGAGTTAAAGTTTTGCTTTGGATGTCAAGGTCTAATTCAGCTGGAGGCACCCCTTGTGTGTGGTGAGATGTGGAACTCCAGTTCTGCTTTTCCTCCTACGGTTAACTATTTTCCCCAGAACCATTTCTCACATAGTCCATCCTTCTCCTGCTGACCTGTTTCGACATCATCGCTTTTATTTATTTAGCAAGTTTTCTTGCTTGCGTGGGCCTATTCCGGGACTCTCTAATCTGTTCCATTATTCCACTTGTCTATTATCTCTGTACTACATCACTCTGTTTTAATTACTTAACTTCATTACAAGTTTGATATCTCATAAGGCATGTCTCCCTGCTTATCTGTCTTAATTTCTCTCGGCCCTTTGCTCTTGTATAAAACTTAGAGGCAGCTTATTAAATTCCATGAAAATGGAATTTTTATTGTATTAACATTTGTTAATTCAAGATTTGTTATATTAACATTATTAACTTGGCAAAAACAAACCTTCTTCTAGTTAATCTACCTATTTACAAAATAATAATAAATCGTTCCATTTATTTAGGTCTGCTGTCACATCTTCACCTCGAAGATCTGGCATATAGCTGGTGATACTTGTTCCTCGGTGCTTTCTCTTTATTATTGCTCTTAAAAATGACATTTTTGTTTCAAAAAATTACATTGAGCTAACTTATTGGTGTAAAGGAACGTAACTGATTTTTGTATAAAGATCATCTATGAAGAAATCTTGACGAGTTCCACTACTAATTCCAATAAAGTCTCTATCAATTCTCCCAGGTTCTCTTTGTACAGAAGTGTTTAATCTGCTATTAATGACAGCTTTTTTTCTATCTTCCTTTGTGTTTCTTATATGTTTTATTTGATCAATTGATTCACTGATTAACTTTTTGAAGTGGCCAGCATATCTGTTACCATGGCAACAAAATGATGGTAATGTGATAATTCCTGTTTTTTTGTTTCTTGAGGTAAAAAAAAAAGTGTCTAACTTTTCTCCATTTAGAAAGATGATTACCATTAGTTTTTGGTATGTAGAGTTCATGAAATTAGGGAAGCTCTCATTTCCTCCTTCTTTCCTTAGAGGTTATTTATATTCTTATTTATTTTAGGTGTTGAACTTTATTTTTTTCCATAACAATGAAATAAACATGTGATTTTTCTCTTTTATTCCACTGAAGTCACAAATCACATTAATAGATTTCTCAGGTGTTAGACCATCTCAGCATTCTTGGGAGAACCACTTTATCCTAATATATTTCAATATACAGTTGGGTTTGATTAACTAATAATTTACTTATGATTTCTATGTTAGTAAGTGAAAATGGGCCTATAACTTTCTTTGCTTTTCCTTTCCTTATGCAATTTTGGAAACAAGTGTAAACTAGCCTCATGAAAAGAGTTGGGGCATCTTTTTCTCCTGTTTTTATGGAACAACTTGCACTAAACAGCATTATCTTGCTGTTTACCTATAGCTGTAACTACACCTATGCAACTGGTTAAGACTGGAGCTTTTAGGGGGATTGGGGGAGACCTCTGGTGACTATTATTGTAATGACTTTAATGATTAGTGGCCTGTTTGAGTTATTTTTTGTGACAGTTTTATATTTTTCTCAGAAGCTCACTTCTATGCATTGCAGGTCTCTTAGCACACAGGTGTTAAAAACGCTCTTTTCCGTATGAACGCAACAACGGAAGACAGGGGCTTTGCTTTTTATTCTGGATAATCATGTGTCCCGCTAAAAATGATATTCTTTTTTCAACTTACGAAACACTGAGAACAAATATCAGTAGACGATCCGTAGTGATTTGCACAGCTGCCCGGATGAGAACGTGCTCCCGGAGACAGGCTGATGCCGGGGCCTTAGCTTGTGCTTTCCGGGCAGGACCAAGGGGCAGGAGAGCGGGCAGAGCTCAGCGCCTGTGCTGCCCCGTGCAACTGCTCCCCCGCTTCTCCTCCTCACCAGGCAGCTGGGCCCCTCGAGAGCCCCCCCTTATCTCCTCTGCCCCGAGGCTGTTCTGTTTAACACGTCCCGCCTTGCTGTATCCTCCTAGGCCTCCGGGAATGGAGGGAGAGGAGGGAGGAGGGGCGTGCGGGGTGTCGGATGGCTGCATCGGCCCAGCTCTCCGTCCTCACTCCCCACGCACCAGGCTATACTCCCCGGACGGCTTCCGTGAGGGTGCCACTCAAATTTTCCCTTTGTTTAGTTACTTTTCTCAGCTCTATGCACCTCCCTCTCCCTCTGAGGCCTCTCCGGAGATAGGTTTGGAGGAGGAGGTTGGCAGCCCCAGCTAGTCTCCTACTCGTCCAGAATCAGAAGGGCCTTGTTCGTGTTCTCATTTGGGGGCCTGCAGGCCCCAGAGGAAGTTGTTTATGTCCCTCTGTGGGGGACATAAGAGGTATATGGTGTTATCCGAGGTGTTTCCCCTCCCAAAAGGAAACGAGAATTCAACCAGTGGCTGCAGAGGGAGATGTCGAAAGGACACGAGCTGAGGAGAGCCTGCACCCAGGCTGCTGCCTCTGCAGGCGGAGCCCCAATATTTTCGGGCCAATAGAAACGTGCTGATAAGTTTGGGAGGCCTCCAGAAACGAGCAGTTTTGTACTTCCCTTCCCTGGGGAAACTGAGAGAAGGGCCCTAGAGAAGCCCCAAGTCCAGCCTGACGCGAGGTGATGGATTAGCAATGCTGAGTGTGGCATCCACCGAGTAGCCCTGACAGCAGCCCCACAGAGACCCGTGAACACCCGAGGGGCACAGAAGAGCCTCTGGGGTTGGCATTTGCCTGGAAACACAGAGCTAGGTTGAGGGAAGGCGCCAGTTGGAAGAGGGCTCGTAAGTGGGGCACAGAAGGAGCCATGCGTGGGGAGCGTGCTGACTACAAGCCAAGATGGAGCTGCAGACGTCAGCAAGGGAGCCGGGCGGACACAGCACGAGGTCAAGGCCAGAGAGCAGAGGCCAGCGAGGGCAGAGGCTGGCCCGCTCACAGGCACTCCTCCCTCAGGATCAGGGCACTGGGCAGCCTCGAGAGGCTCGGGTCAGCCCCGGGAGAAGGAAGATGGAGAATATCAAATGAACAGAGCAATTAGATAAAACGGATCATTTTCAACTGGAAGAGACTGAATTAAACTGAATTGGCAAGTTTAAGTTTTCTACCATTAGCAAAGACTAAACTGAGCCTACTTATAGAGATACAAGGAAAACTCCCGCCACTTCATTTTTTTTTGCACGCCCAAACTGAAAGAATGAATAGCATACCTGCCACAACCCTCACTTTGATTTTTATCTTATGAGTGTAAACCTTTTATTTTTTTTTTTTTTACCATTTAAACCTTCTCATTCTATCCGTTTTGCTCAGTTTATTAATCACTAAATACTATTTCCTTGTTAAGCTTTTCTGCCTCCCCCGTCTTCTGTTTTATTATGGAGTCATCTTTATTTTCCCATTCCTTGTTTATTAAAATCTCACGTACTTATGTTTTCAGAGTTACTTATATTTGCAATGAGTAGCAAATACTCTATATCTTCAACCTGCCAAGTCAACACTTTTAAAAATTAAATAGTGTAAAAATATTTAAAAATGGAAGACAAGCCAGGCAATGTGAGATAGATCTGTATAGCTTAACTAGCAAATAAAATCGTTTGACCCTTTTTATTTTTATAGCCAAACCTAAATATCCCATATAAAACTTAAAGGACAGCAGCAGCAACCGATATCTGAAAGTTAATTTATATGTTATAATTGATAGGTAATGCATTTTATAGAGTATTTGTTATAATTTAACATTTATATATTAGAGTCTTTTTTTTAATTTGCAGAATACCGCATCAGCGAGGTCCCAGTCAGCTGGTTAGTTAGTCACAATAAGTTGGTGAGTAAGAACAACCTCCTATGGCAAACCCGGTTGACCTTATGTGAACAAACCCAGTTTGCTACAGCCCGCCTTCCAACAGGTGTGTTATCAAACATTCATCTCTCAACAGTCTTTAAAACTATCAACACAAACTTTCAATATTAAAGGAAGCCCTTTGCCCTCTTAGTAAACAGATTTCGATGAAGCTGCAAATTCATGATAAGAAGCAGAGTAATTACAGTTGTAACTTACATTTTATGACGAATCGTATTGTAAATATTTACTCACCATCCTCCTCATCATCCAAATAGAGGATGTTAATCCAGTGCTTTCAGTGGTTTCAACTGACAAAAGTATTTATATCAAAGGCTTCTTAAAGTTTTTCTACAAGTTCCTGCTTCAAAACAACTTGGCCTCTGAGTTTAATTTTATATTAAGGCTGAATCAAAAACAGTGAGGGATGATTTAGTTCCACATATACAGTTTAAAAGTTTACCAATACAATATTAATTTCATCTGTTGTGTCTCTAAATCAAAGAGTAGATTTCACGAGAATGCGTGTCTTTTACCCTGCCCCTATTATTATACGTGCATAATGTTCTGGTTAAGAACACTCAAACATTGCTATTTTAATTCTATCACATCTAATGTCCTTGAGAACTAGGAATTCAGGTGTAGACGAAAGGAGATTCAGATACAACAAAATGAAGAAATTAAGTAAAAACCCTAGAGTGCTGAATTTGAATCAGAAGTATCATTATGAATACATGAAGTAATTTTGCTTTATAAGAGGATGTCCCAAAAGTTTTAGGGCAATTTTAAAGCTTAAAATTTCAAAAGTATACATGTTACAAATTCACAAGTCATGCCATTTAAAAGTTTAATTATTTAAATATATTTTATATTTATTTACTTTTCTGAATTTTGATTAATCAATTTGCCATCTTCAGTAAGAGGGACTCCT
The DNA here is from genome assembly GCF_030028045.1 of Hippopotamus amphibius kiboko. Classification (NCBI taxonomy): domain Eukaryota; kingdom Metazoa; phylum Chordata; class Mammalia; order Artiodactyla; family Hippopotamidae; genus Hippopotamus; species Hippopotamus amphibius. The sequence goes on from NC_080187.1 coordinate 229,788,541, forward strand.
GATGAAAGAACAAAGTACCACCTGTGGCCTTGTCAGAGCCTCTGAACCTGGGTCAGATCAAGCTCTGGATTCAGCAGTCAGTTTGCGGGAAATACAGGACAGAAGAACGTGTTAAGCTGCACTGTGAGGATGCAGGAAGGAAAGTCCAGACTGTGACAAACTACCTGTCAAACGGCCCGGGTTCTTCAAAGATAAATCATCAGGAAAAAAACAGGGCAGGAGGAAAATCTATAGATTATAAGAGACTTTTAAAAAAATAAACTTCAAAAATGAACACGTCTACATTATAGTGACTAGGAATGCACACAAATCATAAAACTATAAAGACAGGGAAGTGATTACCATAAAAGTCTGGATGGTGCAGCTATTATGGAGAACAGCATGGAGATTCCTCAAACACTAAAAATAGAGTTGCCGTATGATCCAGCAATCCCACTCCTGGGCATACACCCAGGCAAAACTATAATTCAAAAACGTACACGTACTCCTATGTTCATAGCAGCACTATTCACAATAGCCAAGACACGGAAACAACCTAAATGTCTATCAACAGATGCATGGATAAGGAAGATGTGGTATATATATATATACGATGGAATATTATGCAGCCATAAAAAAGAACGAAATAATGCCATTTGCAGCAGCATGGATGGACCTAGAGATGATCACACTGAGTGAAGTCAGAAAGAGAAAGACAAATACCATGTGATATCACTTATATGTGGGCTCTAAAATATGACACAAATGAACATACCTACGAAACAGAAATAGACTCACATAGAGAATAGACATATGGTTGCCAAGGGGGAGAAGGAGTGGGGGAGAGAAGGAATGGGAGTTTGGTGTTAACAGATACAAACTATTATATATAGGATGGATAAACAACAAGGTCCTACTGTCGAGCACAGGGAAACATATTCAATATCCTATGATAAACTATAATGGAAAACAATATGAAAAAGGATATATATGTATAACTGAGTCCCTTTGCTGTATAGCAGAAATTAACACAACACCGTAAATAAATTATACTTCTCAGAAAAGAAAGTCAGGATGGCAGCTACCAATGGTGGGAGAGAGGGCTTCTGATTGGATGGGGACCCAGGGGGCTCCATGGGTGGCCAGAAAGTTCTGTCTTGACCCACTTGTTGGTTACAAGGATATATATCTTCTAATAATTCATTGTCATACATTTGTTTTGTGTTGTTTTATGATTCTATTTTATTTTATAACAAAAATAATACAGTAAATGTTAAAATAATTTAAAAATATAATTAAAACAAGAGAAGAATATCCATGTATATTATAGCATCTGTCTTATAGGTTCTATTCTCAAAAGTGTTTAATATTATACCTTTTTTAGCTTTGTGCTTTTATTTTTTCTTAATTTACATTTTAATTTACATATAGTTAAATTTATTCTTTTGTAGTTTTCAGTTCTTTGAGTTTTGATAAATGCCTAGAGTTGTGTAACCATGGCCTGAATCAAATCAGAACACTTTCATTACCCCCAAAATTCCCTTGTGTTGAACTTTGCAGTCACCCTTCCCCTCTCAGCCCCTGGCAACCATTGATCTTTCTATTCTGACAGTATTTCCTTTTCCAGAATGTAGTATAAGTGGAATAACCCAGTAGATAGGCTTTAAACCTGACTTTCTTCCCTGGCACAATGCACGTGAAATGCATCTATGCTGTTGCGTGTATCAATAATCACTCCTCTTTATTGCAGAGGAGTAGTTTATCCTACTTTCATTGCTGAGTAAAATGTTTACCCATTCGTCAGTTGAAAGACTGGCTTGTTTCCAGTTTTTGGTGATTATCGATAAAGCTACTCTAAATATTCACATATAGGCTTTCATATGAATACATCTTTTTCATTTCTCTTGAGTAAATTTTAGTAATTTTTTTAAAAAATTGCATTCTTTTAAAATTTTTATGCTTTACTTTATCAAGTGAAATGCAGAACGCTCAGACATAAAGAGGACAGCTGTGAGCATGGTTCAGGCCCCGCAGCAGAAAGAAGTTATTAATTTTCCCTTTCACTCTGCCCTGTGGCAACCTTTTTAAGCTCTCCATAAGCGACCTCTGATTTCCTTTAGAATTAAACCCCCTGCCTCTTTTGGAAACAGAAAACTATAAGGCACATATTTTCAATCCACCCTTGGCTAGAAATTGTCGTTGAAGCCAAAGGCTATGCCTCAATCAGCAGTTTACTGGAAAACTTCAAGAAAATAGACCCTGTGGACAGCTGCTTTGAAGAGACAAGACTGAACCATTTTGTCTTATTCAATAAGAGTAAAAACTGGAGAATATTTAGAAGACTTTTACTTTGAAAAAATTGTGAATATAAATATTAAACTACATTAGGGTAGTCACTCCATATTGTCAGATATATATATATTCTGTAAGTTGTTTTCACACTTTTTTCTATCATTATGATTGCAAGAATTCCCTTTAAATCCTGTCTTTTAAGTAATTACATAACTTAATTGTTGTCTTACACAACCCTAATCTTGTGGCTACGCTACATTTAGTTATTTGTTATGGAAACATTAAATTTACTCATTATATGTTCATTACAGGAAATTAAATTTGTTAAAATATTGTTTTGTAGCTGATTAAGTCTAAATAATCTGCTATAAGAAAGTGACCCAGATATGCAGTGACTCAAATGAGAGAAATTTATTTTTTTCTGGTAATAGTCCAGAGGCAGGCAGACAGTCTAGTCGAATGAGAGACTCCATTCCAGGGAGTCATTCTGGAATCTAGGTTCTTTCTCTCCTGTTACTCCATAATCATGTAGAACAGGAGTTAGTAAGCTTTTTCTGCAAAGGGCCAGATGGCAATTATTTCAGGCTTTGTGGGCCATACATTCTCAGTTGTAACTTCTCAAGTCTGCCATTGTAGCACGAAAGTAGCCATAGACAGTATATTAAAGAGTAGGTACGGCATTATTCCAATAAAACTTTATTTACAAAAACAGATGGCAGGCCACATTTGGCCCACGGGTTACAGTTCAGTGACTCTTGTCCCAGAGTGTGGTCTCCATGGTCGAAGCTCCATTCATGCTCTGGTTTGTGGGAAGGGATAAAGAGGCAGTGAAAGGCAAGACGTTACTTACAAGTGGACACATCATTTCTACTAACATTCCACTGACCGAAACTTAGTCACATGGCCACATCCATCTAGTTCCAGTTGAGACCTGGGAAGGTCTCTACTGGGTGGTCACGTACCTAGGCAAAAAGTGGGGGGTTGATTACCAAAAAAAAAGAAGAGAGTAGATATTGGGGAACAATTATGCACTTCTGCCACCCACCTCAAATTGTAATACACAAACTAGCGCTATGGTCTTGAATGATTTATAGCTTCTCTGAATCATTCTGGAACTTAAATCTGTGATTGTCTTTGCTTATTAGTATTCAAGAACCTGCTTCTCTTCATTTTCTCCCTATCAGCATCCGCGGAGTCAGAATCCCAATCATGCCAGGTCCCGAGGAGAAACTGAAAGACTCACAGAAGTGGTCTACATTGAATGGAGAAAGAAGCTGTGCAAAGGTAAGAGACCAGAGCTACAGAAAGGGACAGAAAAAGATGGAGAAGGTTGTGGCCTGAAGACTTTCCACTTCCCACAAGACCTAGGCACTTCCTGTGGTGAGGTCTGTGCATCTACCTTAAACTCCCTTTGTGCTTGAGCCTCCTTGTGCATAACAGGCACAGTTTTTGAAAAATTGCACGTCTAAAACTGTTTTTATTCTATATTCATACTTGATTGATAGTCTGAAGATGAAATTCATTTCCCCTCTGAATGTTGAAGACATTACCCCATTTTCATCTAATTTCCAATGTTGAAGTCAAGAAGTCGAAAGCTTTAGCTTTATCCTCAGTGATCTAAAACTCCACAAGGATATGCCTTGCTATGATCTTTTGTTCTACCATTTTACTGGGTTCTCAGTGAGCTCTTTAAATTTGAAAACATTTATCCTTCAGTTCTGGAAAATTGTCTTGTATTCTTTCTCCCTCCATTTTCTCGTGTTTTCTCTTGTTCTGGCACCTATTAGACTGATGCTGGACCTTCTGGGTTGATGTCTTACTTTGTTTCCTTTTCCCTCCTATTGTCTATCTCTTAGTCTTTTTGCTCCACTTACAATTTAAAGTTGATGGTACCCTCAATTTTAAATTTCAGCCCTTTAAATTTTTATTTTCTATTTTATTTTTATTTTCTAAAAAAAAAATTTTTTTTTTGCTATTTCTGAATATTCCATCTTTATATAACATCTCAATAATGTTATTATGGATAGCATATTTTCTCTATTTTTTGAGTTAATTAATTTATTTTATTTTTGGCTGCGTTGGGTCTTTGTTGCTGTGTGTGGGCTTCCTCTAGTTGCAGCGAGTAGGGGCTACTCTTCGTTGTGGTGTTCAGGCTTCTTATTGTGGTGGCTTCTCTTGGTGTGGAGCACGGGCTCTAGGTGTGCAGGCTTCTGTAGTTGTGGCGCACAGGTTTACTTTGCTCCGAGGTACATGGGATCTTCCCGGACCAGGGAACAAACCCATGTCCCCTGCATTGTTACGCAGATTCTTAACCACTGAGCCACCAGGGAAGTCCTGCTTCTCTATTCTAAAGTATTCTTCTTTTTGCCTCAGCTTCCTCTGAGAGGTGTTGGAGAATATCCTCAAATATCTGAGTGCCCCATGGATTTCCATTTATATTTAAGAGTAGGGCAATAAAAAAGAGTGATTGGAAGCTCTGTGTCATGGGCCGTGTTTGCCTGATGGGAGGGGCTGCTTCCTGAAGGGTGACCAGAAGAATGCTGCTTTCATTCCAGAGGATCCCCATGTGTCAGTGCTTAGAGATCGTTTCCCTTGAGTTTGTACAAGAAGGAGATTTTGAGTTGTGTTTTGGAAATGAATATTTTATAAACTCCACTCCATTTTTCACTTACACAACTACAAGAAGGAAATATCTAGGGAATTTATGTGGCTTTTTATGCCGGTAAAGTTAACCATGATAAGACACCCATGATTATAATCAATGGTCTTAGCTCATAAGAAAAAAAGTAGAGAAAATTCAGCTTCCCATGAGGAATAAAGTTTACGACCTAAATGAACAAACACAGTTCTCTCTTTCACATAGAATTTTCTACAGTACACACACAATAATGATTACAAATTACAACCACTATTGTCAAAGTTAGATATCAGGGAGATTCTCTGCCCTTAGTAACCAAATATGTAGGAGGGAGTATAATTATATCTTAAAGAGCCAAAGTATGTATAAACTAAAAAAATAAACTTTGAGAGAACCTTGCCCCTCTGACTCAAGAAACTGTGTCCGCTGTGTTTCTGATACACTCAAATGTAAGAATCCCTTAATTATCCATATCTCACTTACATGAAGCAAATAACTGAATCTGAAACACCTGTTTCAACCAAGTTCTTTTTTTTTCTGCATGTTTCTTACTACATATATTTACACCTTGTAACCTAGTCTTTTCCTTTGATTTTATGCATGGCTAACTTAAATTATTTTCAAGTTAATAATTTTCACAAACCAGTCATTTTTTCCAGAAAGACTTTCAGTCTCCTGCCTAGTGACAGCAGGGAAGAGGGGACGAGAGGTAATAAATCTGACAGCCAACTTTTGCAGAGCTAAGAGGAGAAAGATGAGAAGAAGAGACTGCACTGTTGCACTTTCCCTTGAGCCTCCTGATTTCAGAAAGGTCCCTGACTGTGAGCTGCTTTTGTAATTGATTCAATGTCATCCTAGTGGAGTTTGGGAAGAGAGCAGAATGAAGTCTGTGCTCACTCTAACATATTTAATTGGTAATCCTGATAGATTTCTTCGAGATAGGATATACCTTATTAATTATTTATGGAAATAGAAAACAGATTTCTTGCTTAACTGTTTATGCTGTCAAGAAATCTGAAGTGCCCCAATTATAGAGTGCTATACTTACTCTCTCTGACAGAGACTGTTGGTTCTGACTCAATATCTATTATCCCTTTTTTTTCTTAAAAACCCTAAATTTTTGTTTTACTGAGATATAATTGACATATAACACTAAATAAGTTTAAGGTGTACAGCATGGTAAATTGACATACACATATTGTGAAATGATTACCACAAAAAGTTTAGTGAACGTCCATCACCTCATATAGTTACAAATTCTCTTCCTTGTGATGAGAACTTTTAGGATCTGCTCTGTTAGCAACTTTCAAACATACCATACAGCAATGCTACTTATAGTCACCATATTGTACATTACACTGCCAGTACTTATTTATTTTATACCTGGAAGTCTGCAGGAGTGCTCTAAGTTTAACTGGGTTCCTCGCCATCCAGCTAAAACATGCCACTTCCCTATTTCCTTTAGAGCTACATTCATTCAGCTGTGTGAATAAGGTCTGGCCAAAGGAACATAAACAGAAGCGGTATATGGAACTTCTGGAATGCCTCTTTAAAATGAGTAAAGCTTAAATTATTAGAGAAATGCAAATCAAAACTACCATGAGGTACCACCCCACACCAGTCAGAATGGTCATCATTAAAAACTCTACAAATAACACATTCTGGAGAGGATGTGGAGAAAAGGGAACCCTGTTACACTGTTGGTGGGAATGCAAGTTGGTGTAGCCACTATGGAAAACAGTATAGAGGTTCCTCAGAAAACTTAAAATAGAATTGCCATATGATCCAGCAACCCCACTCCTGAGCATATATCCAAACAAAATTCTAATTTAAAAAGATGCACACACCCCTATGTTCACAGCAGCACGACTCACAATAGCCAAGACATGGAAACAACCTAAATGTCCATCGACAGAGGAATGTCTGTACAGTTCTTATAGACAATGGAATACTACTCAGCCATAAAAAAGAACGAAATAATGCCATCTGCAACTAGAGAGTATCATACTAAGAGAAGTAAGTCAGAAAGAGAAAGACAAATACCATATGATATCACATGCACGTGGAATCTAAAATATGACACAAATGAACCCATCTACAAAACAGAAACAGGCTCACAGACATAGAGAACAGACTTGTGGTTGCCACGGGTTGCGGGGGAGGCTAGGGGAGGGATGGAGTGGGAGGTTGGTGTTAGCAGATGTAAGCTAATATACACAGAGTGGATAAACAACATGGTCCTACTGTATAGCACACAGTATCCTGTGAGAAACCATAATGGAAAAGGATATTTAAAAAAAAGTGTATATATATGTATAACTGAATCACTTTGCTGTACAGAAGAAATTAACACGACATTGTAAATCAGCTATACTTCAAGTTTACAAAAATAAAAGCTTACCCTTCTTCTTTCCTTCCTTCATCCTGCTTTCCCATAACGAGATGAGACGCTAGACCACCGACAGCCATCTTGGATCTTGAAGACAAGAGCCACATCCTAAGATTAGTAGACCAGACATCTTGAAGGAAGCTAAGTCCAAAGCATCTTCTTAGGTAAAGGGTATAATTGAGAGACTCCTCTGACCTCCTTGGGTCATGACTACATAAAGTCTTCATGAATTGTCTAAAACCCTTGCTTTATCTTTTTCCAACAGTCCAGGCTTATTCTCCAGGCTGCCTCTTACAGAGGTTTCATTCCCCTCCTCCGTCCTAGCTTGTTCTTTTGTCCTGGATGAGGCTCTAAAGAGCCCTGCCTTTCTGCAGACAACTTGACCTAGCCATCTTAGACCCCAAGTACCCCTCGTCACATTGTGCTCGGGTCAGATGGGCCGGGCCCACGAGTGCTGCCATTCAAACATCTACTCTAGACCCGTGAGCCCACGAGCTGCACCTGCTGGCTCTTTCTTTATCCCGTACACACTAGACTGCGCCTTGCAGCGACTCCGATTCCTCCCCAAAGGCACAGGAAACACGCGGAGTTACACACCCACAGCTGTTCCCTCTTCATCCTTGATTACACAATCTCAGCCTTCTCTGTGAGCTGTATCGGCTTCCTATTGCTACTGTAACAAATTACCACAGACTCAGTGGCTGCAAACAAGAACTTATTCTTGTATGATCCTGGAGGTCAGAGGTCAACCTGGGTCACCAGGGCCACGTTCTCCCTAAAGACTCCAGGGCAGAACCCGTTTCCTCATCTTGAACTTCTGGAAGCTGCCAGCGTTCCTTGGTTCGTGGGACCACAGCACTGCAACGTCTCCTTCAATCATCTCTTCCTCTGACTTCAACTCTCCTGCCTTCCTTTTAATAAGAACCCCTGTAATTACATTGGGCCCCCCCGGATAAACTAGGATAACCTCCCCATCTCAAAACCTTTAACTTACTGTCACATGCAAAGTCCCCTTTTCCATGTCGGGTGACCTATTTAGAGGTTCCAGGGTCTAGGACATAAACATTTTTGGAGGGCCTTTCTTCTACCTCTCAAGGAGGCAATGAACGCAGTCCTTGAGGATGAATCATGTTGGCCTACCTGGTTATAACAATCCTATTTGTTTCCCTTTCACAGTAATTGGTCTGTAAGGGGAGGATGTGACCCATTCTTTCCGATGAGTTGTAAGGAGAAGCCTGGGGTGTCTGGACAGGATTTTCCTCCTGATAGGAGAGGTGCAAAAGGAGGCACCCCACCCTCTGGCCACCCCTTCCTTATCTTTTGGATGTTATTATGTGTGGACACGATACTTAAAGCTGTTTCTACTATTTTGTGACCTTTTAAAGAAAAGGCCAAGACAGCTGTAGAGATGCTAACTTAGCCTGACACTTGAGCCACTTATCTAACCATGGAATCACTTGCCCTTAAGCTTCCTCTTACATGAAATATTTAAATGGTTTGAGGTGAAGCCACTGTCAGTAGGATTTTTTGTTATTTGCAGCTGAAGTAATTCTAACTAACACATAATTCTAAGTGGATCCGGATTCCATATCACTTGGACTCTGTTACTCGCCTGCAAGAATTCTGGCTCTTAGAAAATAACTTAGCAACCATCCATACAGGAAAAAAATCAACATAAACAAAGATAGGCATATTGGTGATTTTAATCTCAGAGGAATTATATTTGAGCTTCTAGGCTTGTGTGATGACAAGCTCTTCTTATCTTGTTTCGTATTCTTCCTACCCCAAAGTGCACACAGATGGTTTCTATGTCTGGTCTCAGTTATTAGACAGTAAATTAAACGAGCTAAGGCCTGTAGAGTTCCTCTATGTAACTGAGCGGTATACAGTAGGTGTTTAATAAGTTATAGCCCTTACTAACATGTATGCTCTGTGCCTGATGGCGAGCATGTCACTTTGGCAGATGACATCCAATGATTGACAACAGTGTCACCAAAGTCCTACCTCGAGACAAACTGGACTAAGATGCCTTCTCCATACCCTGATCCCCTCTTACAGGGTTAATCATCACACCCAATACTGCAGAAGTTAGTCTCTAAGGAAAGTCTGGGAAAACTTTCCAAACAGGGTCTCATAAATGAATAATAGATATTTTGATTTTAAAACGGGTATTTTTAAAAATAATGTTAGGGCTAGGCGTCTCCCTCTAATTCTGATCTTCAGACTACCTGGGTGTATACCTGTGTATACCCTTAGCCAAACTCTCCCTACACTCAGATGTACCATGAGGACTCTCAACCCCATAAAAAGCCATTTTATCTGATGCTCTAATGCTCTTCTAAAAATACCTCTTCAGAGAGGTTTTCTAATTGTTCACACGTACAGACTACTGACGGACTGAAATCGGGCCTGTCTCTCCTTAGGCAAACATGGGTCTTTTCCTTATGAGTCCAGGTTGAATAAGAAGCCTTATGGAATAAGAATTCCAGTTGTGAAGACAACTTCATCATGCCATGATAAAACGCAGCAAGGACGCATGTAAAACAGCCCCCAGAAAAAAAGAAGTCTAACTGGGTGCTTGTTTTACAGAGCACAGGACATTTGGTTCTTGTTCCAGGAGCAGTGACCGAGAAAAGGACGATCAGCCCATTTCAGGGAGCTACACACGGCCAGTTACGCTGAAACAGCGACCGGCTTTCATGGCTGCATCCCCAGTGCCTAGAATGGTTTCTGGCTCAAATAATATTTTTTCAATGAATTTCTTAAAACTTAGAGGAACCAGAGTGCTACACTAGAGTAATGGCTCAGAGAACGTGAACTCTGAGACCTGAAACCTTATTGTGAGGCAAGCAGAATTTCATACTGTTTCAAGCTACTTTGTTCAAAAGTCCTCTCATTGATGCGTCTCCCATTTGCACTACACATTCCATTACCTCGTCCCTTAAAAAGAAAGGCTCTATTTAACGTCACACGTGTATATTTTCATTTTCTAAAAATTGCCACTGAGAAAATGGACATTGTAGTTCATTTGTTGCTTATGTGTCACATAACATGAAAAAATCGTTTGACTTCATTTTTCTACTGAGTTGGTCTGCTCAAGGTACCACGTGCTATACCCTCTGCTCAACTCACCCAATGAAACTGAAATTCAATCCACACTGTATCTGGCATTTTAAATCCAGGGCACTTAAAAACCTCTCCACATCCACAGGAGAAAGCGTAAGCCCAACAGATAAGCTACGTAAAGAGGGTCATTTAGCAGAGGCCGGAGAAGAGAACCCTCCGGCCTCCATCTCTGAGTGTGGCTCACCGAGGACTGAGCGAGACGGTGCCTCCGTTCTCCTGAGGCCGCGCCGGACGGGCCTTCTTTCCTTCCTTTGGAAGTATTGTCGGTTCCAGAAAGGTCGGTGTAGGGGCCCTGCTTGGTCAGGCCCCACTTTGGCGAGGGGCCGACCCCACCCCAGCTGCAGGCTCACGGCTGACCTGCCTGGACCCTGCTCCTGCCTCAGGACCCCTGGGACGGGTGTGGAGGCGGGAAGGACGGGGGATGCTGGTGGTGTGGTGTCTGGGTCACACGACCAGTCCTTCACCGGAGGAGCTGGCTGTGCCCTCGTAACCCTGATGGCATTTGGGGCACCCAGGCTGCAGCGGGACGCGGAAAGCTCAAACTTCCCGTCTTCTGCGGTGTTGGAAATCCTTTGGAGGGTTAGCACTCCTTTCCTCACTCCCCGGGGGCTGCAGCGCTCCAGGGTCCCAGGGCTCGTTCAGACCCGCCTCTGCGGAGGGGCTGTGGGATGCAGAATCCCCTTTGCGCGCCTGTGCGGTCCACCCCGGGAAGCGCCACGGGGCCACGTGGCTTGCTCGCACCTGAAAGGCGAGCAGGGCGGGCGCTCCCAGGGGAGGCGGTTCATTGCAAGTATTCGAACCACAGCCCGCTCTTCTCTGCGTCCGTCCTGGGGCGGCAGGTGGGGAGAGGGAGGCCCCTTCAGCTCCAGTCTGTGTCCCCTGAGCGACTGTGACCAGCAGGGCCCTCCCGTGAACGCGCGGCAGACACGTGGGAGACAGAGACACGAAGCTTTGTTATTTTAAGTCGCTGAGTTTTCTTAAAACTGCATTACAACCTCGTTCATTCTAATCGAGGACATTAAGGACCACTGTGTGTGAAGAAAGGCGAAAGGAGGGACTAAAGAGAGAAGGGCAGGCCAAGGGAGAGGATGCCGGCAGGTGAGTAAGAGCCGAGGCCCTGCCCGTGGCCCCGCAGGCAGGCAGTGTCCAGAGAGCGCTGGGGCCAAGAGCAGGACCGCGTGGGCCACGTGCCCAGGCACCGAGGGGGCCCGGAAAACTGACCTCGTCCGAGGAAGCGTCCCCCTTTCCTGGCGAACTGTCACGGCGAAGAGCTCTGCGTGCCCTGGGACTTCCTCAAGAAGTTGACTTCACAATCTGCATTCGTCCAAGTCTCTAAGAAGCGGCCGCTAAATCCAGATGAAGGCAGGCGAGAGGTTTGTTTTAAGGGATTAAAACAGGCAACACCGGTGGAGAAAAGTGAGGGGGGAGGTAGAGGAGGCAGGGAGGACAATTAAACTGCAAGGACTTCTGACTCCTTTAAAGGAGAGAGAAGGGAGGGAGGGAGGGAGGCTGTGCGCTTTCTAGGAAAGTTTCAGCAAGATTGATGAGGGCTCTTCAGCCCAAACCACCCCTCAGAGCAGCCTGTGTTTCCCATGTCTTAGAACCCCTGCTACGCTTAGCCGTTGGCTGCGAGCCGTCCTTGGAAAAAAGGGCCTGCTGCTGATGCTGTGCGGACCCGAGAGGGCAGCAGCTAGGGTCTCCGTCAACCCAGTGAACGCTGCTCCCAAGGAGGAGGTCTGAGAGGAGAATTTCCCAGCTGCCACACAGTTGCCACATCCTATTTTATACAGCTTATAAAGTCTAACAGGGGAGATGACCCATGATTACACGTAACCCATAGAACATTATTTCTTGGTGGTACTAGTACTGCCTTCTGTTTGTTTAGAGGTTTACAGCTTACTGAGTGCTTTTACATATCTCCTCTCATTTTAAGTAGTCCAGGTGACATCATCCCCATTGTAAGAGCGGGAAGCCTGATGCTCTCTAGGACACCTGACCATGCAGAGGGGAGCTGAGCCTGGCACTCGACCATCTCTTGGTCCAGGCTAAGCCCACTGTATAATGAAAGCACCCGCTGAAATTCAATGCCCTGAAAATGCTTGCAGTGTCCTGAAGCAAGAATTAATCTTAGGCCACTTGCTTAAAAGCTGTTCTAGGAAGAAAATTCACTCAAAGAAGAAGGCTCTTTCTGTGTTTTTTCTTTCTCTAGAGGCAGCATTCATAGGACAGGAACAGATTTGTCTCTGGCAGAGAAACCCAAGGATGGGTCAAGCGATGTCCTGTTTACTAGGAAATTCCTTCAGGGGGTGACCGGAGGCTGGGGTCTCTAATTGCCAGAGCAGCGCGGTGTGGCTTCAGGATGGGGAGGAGAGGTTCTCTGGCTGAGAGGTCTCACTGTAAGTGGAGAGGATGTGGTCCAGCTTGGAGATGCAGCTACTGCGGAGAAAACCCTTGTAAATCACAGAAACGTCCTCAACGGGACAACAGGCCTGTTTATGTGGAATGAGACCAGCATATACTTTTCTCTATCATTAATAGAGATTTGCTTCTTTCAAAGGGGAAGAACCAAAAACAGTAGAGCAAGAATTACCCAGGCAGAAGGAAAAACCCAAACCACAGTTCCACTCTCTGAATTGGCACAGGTCAGTAAGCAGGGAGAAGTTGACTTCGTGCAACGTTTCAGCGTCTCACTGAAAATTAAAGAGACCAGAGGAAGGCAACCCAATCCAGGAGCTGTGGCACCTGAGATGAAAATAAACAAGAAAGCTTCAAGTTCTAAGAAGAAGGGATGACAACATGTCAATTTTTAAATTGCTGGTTGCATGGAAACCATTGAAAGCATTCATATTTTCATTGCGTGGCAAAAACACCCAGGAACAAAAACCTTTTAAAGTGTGAAATTATCTCCCAGGGGAATATGATGTGAAACATTTCCATTTCCAGTTTCGCAGTGCACTTGTCCATGCAACTTCCTTCCAGAGTAGGACAGAAACAAACGCCCAGGAGACCTCTTAGGGCTTGCTTCCGGCAAAGGAAAGTGTTCTGGGTGAAAGAGCACCCCAGTAAACAGCACTGGACCTGGCTTTTGTTTTATACTTTAAGAATCGTTTACTCAGGGGCAGGAAGTTGCCTTCCTTTCTTAGCAGAAGGAACTGCCTTGGGCAGCTGAAGAGGTTATAGCAGGGTCATGGGCTGGAAAGGGTCTCAAGTTCTGGTCCGGATGCGGTCACTAACTAGGTCTTGTTGGTCAAGTCGCAATCACTCACAACCTGTTTCCTTATTTATCAAAGGAGACAGTTAATAGTTCAAGCCTTCCCTCTCCTGCAGTTGATCTGGGAAGCTTTGAAACAATACAGATGCCTGGCACTGAATCAGAACCTCTGGGAGTCTAGGCTTTGAAGGCTTCCCCAGTGGTTCAGATGAGGCCACTCCAGAGGCCAGTGTTTTAGGGGTAACTAAACAAGATGTTCAAGATCGCTTCCCGTGCTGAAGTTCTCTGATGGGAAGGTCGTAGAAGAGACGGTCGGGAGAGGTGTGCTTCTGTCCCACAGAGCAGCAGCGCCTGCAAATCCCTGGGAACTTGCTGGAAACGCAGACTTCAGGGGAAAGAGCTCCAGATGGCTGGAGCAGCAGGACGTGGAGCTCACCTCTCCCCCAGAAACACACCGAGAGGCGGGCTCTTGGGCCTCTTCCACAAGCTTACTGAATTAGAATCTACGTTTTCACAGGGTTCCCCGTGATTCATACGTCCATGAACGTTAGCCAGCCCTGCTCTATTCTACATGAGCAGGCGTGAACCTGCCGTCCTACAGGCCAGGGGTGGTTCTCCTGCCCGGTCTCTGTGGCCCGGCCAGCCCAGGAGCACAACACGAGGGAAGGATGCAGCTGCAGGTGGTGATGCGTACGGGTGCCGTGCTCCTCCAAGAACGTGACTTTAGGACGTTGCCGCCTCAGTATCAGGCCCCTGGCAAACTTGTGAGTGCGTGTGAAGGCCAAGGGGAGGGACAGCTGGGCTCTGTGTGCGTGTGCGTGTGTGGCGTCATGCGTCCAGGTAGCCACCAGGCAGATGTCCCAGATGCGTCTCTAGAGGCGAGGGTGACAGCGTGGAGGAGAAACATTCTAGCGCGTGTCTGGCGGCGGGTCCTTGATTCCGGCAGGGGAGGTACAGCGCAGCTCGCTTTCTCGGGTGTGTGCTCGCCTCACCCACATCCTGCCTTGAGAGCTGATCCCCAGTGAAAGAAAAAACCACCTCCGTACAGAAAAGACCTATTTCTACTCTTAGCGGAGGGGGAGAAGGCCGATGTACAAAACTCGAATAAGGCGCGTGAAAGGCAGAAGTGAAAACCCACGAAGCGGGGAGCGGGCGAGGCCGGCGCAGGAGGCTGCGGAGCCGGGGCCCGCAGCCCGGGCATCTCGCTGCCCCCGGCCAGGCTGACAGCACGTTTCCACGAGGCAGGCATCCGGGCCCGCTGCCTCTACTCCAGCCACTCAGCGTCACCCCTCGGACTCCCGCGACCGCATCAGAGATGCGTTTCAGCGGCTGCCGGCCCGGGACCGCAGCCTGCAACTCCAACGGGACCGGCCGGCCGCCCAGCCGCCCGAGGGGCAGCGTCCCTCTGGGATGCGCTCCAGAATGTCCTAGGCTCGGACGTGCAGACGCCTTCAAGAGGCTGGACGTGCTCCGGCCCTGCCCCACCTGCCCTCAGAGCAGAGGGCCAAGCAGGGCCCGGCGCCTGAGGGCCTCCACCACCCGGCCCCCTCTTGCTGTCCGGGCTGGGCTCCCCGGACCCACCTCTGGGAGCCGGTTGGGGCGGGTGCCGACCCAGAATTCCCTTTCTCCCCTTCCCGAATTAAGATAAGGGTCCTGTAAATAAATAAATAAGTAAAGAGAAATAAAATCCAGGGGGAAAATGATTTAAAACGTCTTCCCAGACAGAAGAAAATCTATTGCTATTTTTTTTCTCAAGAAAAAAGCTCCCAGTTGCATTCTTTTATGGCATTCCACTGCACAGAAATAAAATTCTTAAGAGACGCGGTGAGGCCCCTGGGTGTGTGCAGGGGGGAGTGTTCATTACAGGAAACAGATGAGGTCCTTCCTGTGAACACAAATATTCCTCCTGCTACTTTGAAGATATGCCTTTTTTACTTTCTCTTCCAAGCTAAAACTGAACTTTTTATGGGAATCTTTTTCGTAGTTGTGGTTCATAGAAATTATTCCTGGTGGAAGGCAGGAACAATGTCTATAGCTTGCCCAGTTTTGTAAAAGAAAGAAGTGCATGGCTAAGAAGCGTAGCACCTTTTTAATCTCTGTGCCCATAACTCAAATCAAAACTCGGCAGTCTTGCACGTGGGATTCCAGGTTGCCTGGCCCTAGGACTGAGGACAAGTAAAATGTTCTCCCAGGTCCACGCACAACCTCTGCCCTCCACATCCCCCATGCAGATCCCAAACCACGTCCACGTACATTCCTGCTTCCTGAGGGTAAGTGAGCCAGCAGCCATCCAAAACACTAACATAGATGTCTCACCGCGTTATCTTCGGAGATGAAAACAGACTGGGAAGTCTGCGAGGGAATCTGCTGGAGAGGAGGTTGGAGAGGGGAGGGACTGAGTGACGGACAGGAGACAGACGGCATTCTGCAGCAGACACCCCGACGCGGGGGGTCCGGTGTGGACAGTGGAAAGGCAGCATACGACAGTTTGGAGATGCGAGGGTCAAGGAATAGGGTTCACGCGGGGCGGGGGAGCAGTGCAGAAAGGTCAGAGAACATCAAGTCCACACGGCACTCTGCCGCAGCGTTCTGACGGCTGACCCAAGCCCCTCCTCTGTGTGCACGTGGTAGATGGCTGCCCCTATCCTAGGCCACTTTTCCTAAGTGACACCGAACAGGGTAAGGAATGGAGATGTGAAGAAAGACGCTTACCCATGTCCTGACTTTCGTGGGATCCAAGCCTCAACCTTGGCTGCATTCTCTTTTCTCATTTCAGGGTTTGTTTGTTTGTTTTTTAATAAAGAAAGCTCTAAGTTCTATAGTGCTACACGTGTGTGTTACACACGTGTACATGTTTAAATATGAGCATTCACGTCACATCGACGTGTGGTTGCCATGACTCTTCCTGCCATATACACATGTCTCACACACAGAATAACCAATAAGAGATTTTGCAATCTTTGATTCAACATTTCCTGAGTCAGGACTCTCTCTACCTCTTGGGGCTGCCCACGTCACGACGTGGCAGCACTTTGAAAAGACAACGTCTCTCCCTGTGTGTTGAATGGAAATGTGCTTCCATGTAGCGTCTCCTTTTGGATCCTTATTCTTCCCTCTGGCTCCAAAGAATAAGGTTAATTTTTATCCTAAGACACAACCCTTCAGATATCTGAAGAAGGCAATCGACTCCTCCTGGAACGGTCTGTCTGTCACTGTTCTGTGCATTCAGCTATCTTTTGTTCACATGCCCAAGCAACTGATTAAATCATATACAATGTCTTATGAAAGCCTGGCCAGCATCCTCCCGAAGATTCCAGGGTGATAATGCTTGTTTATAACTCGTCACCTTCCCTTAGGCCCACTTCCTTGACTGATGGTCACACGTGTCTTAGGCAGCTTGAGCTGCTACAACAAAAGTGTTACAGACCAGGTGGCTTAAACAGTGAGCAGATACGGAAACCCAATGGATACTGGGGAGGGTCCTCTTCTGGGCTGCAGACTGCCGTCTTCTCATTGTATCCTCACGTGGCAGGAAGAGGGAGAGAGAGCTCTCCGAGGTCTCTTTCAGGAGGGCATTAATCCCATTCATGAGGCCTCCACCCTCACGACTTGGTCACCTCCCAAAGCCCCCACCGCCTCTTACCATTACATTGGGAGTTAGGATTTCAACATACGAATTCTAGGGGGACCCAAAGGAAAAGAATTGTTTCTTTCCAGGGCACTGAGTTTCATTAGGGATTTCATTCCCGCCTCCCCGATCTCAGCGGGAACCCCTGGCTCAGGCTCCTTGGTGGGATCGTGCCCCACGCCCCACGCCCCCCGCCAGGTGCTGACGGGTAGAAGGATGCTGCTTTGCCCCCGCGCACGGGCTGGGGGGGTGGGTAACCCTCCCTCCCCCCCAAAACATGAACTGTGTGACGGCCATGAAGCTGAAGAGCTGCTTACACACGAGATTCTGAAAAAACAGGCGCAAGGATGTGTCCGCACAGTTCCTAATACACACACCCAGGTCCCAGGGAATCGGTTCACCCCAGTTCAGCCTTGGGTCTGGGTGGTCCCAGTCACACCGCGGGTCCCTTTCCTGCTGTGGACTGCCGGGGGCGCCTCGGGTAGCCGCCACACCCCGTGCCATCACCCAGCCGAGGCTCACAGCCTCGCACCAGCATATTATGCTTCCTGGCCACGGCTGCCTGTTCTTCCAGGGTCTCGGGATAGGGCCCCGGGAGCACGTCCTTCGTAATGAGAGAAGCTGTCCATGCTTTCGAAGACACCGCGCTTCAGCCTGCCCTTTGCAGCCCTCAGTCTCCCAGGACCAGCCCCCAACCACTGCCGTCTTCATCGTCTCCCCTGGAAACTCTTTACAGATAACAGTTCTAAACCAAAGAGCTATTTAAAAGCCTATGGTTCTAATTTAAGCTTGTGGTTTGTTTTCTTTTTTTCCTGACAAGCAGAAGAAAGTGATTAGCAGTGCTCTCTTTCCTTTGGCAAACTAGATGGTGCGTTGATCACATTATTTTTTAGACTGAGTTTCAACCTTGCTATTACGTTAGAATGACCAGAGGAGCTTTTAAATATCATGATGCCCAGGCTATGTTTCAGACCATTGGAATCAGAATCTCTGGGATGGACGTCAAGCATCAGTATTTTCAAGTACCCCCCAGATAATTCCAATCTGCAGCCAAGGTAGAAAACCATGCAGAAGTGGGGAAAACATGGAGGAAGAGCTCTATGGGAAAGGCCAGTCCATGTGAGAATTGTGAGGTTTGGGCTGATTGATTTGGTGGCTGCTCGAATGAATGGTTGGTAGAGGGGAGGGAGGCGTGGCTCTCGATGTGATTTAGGGTTTAGACCTAAGTCGGAAAGGATATCGAAACTCCCATTTTCAGAGCCCGGGGGAAGCACATGGCTATAGAGGCCTACACTTATCCCTCACCTGGGCCTGTTCAGAACCTTCGCTGGCCGGGAGGGTTTCTCTCTCTGCCTCCTTTCCCCTCCAATGCCACTACAGGTCCTTCTGCTGACCTCTCCGCCTGCCAGCTTGAGGTGGCTTCCACAGCTGCTCCTGCTGCATCCCTTGAAATGGCAGTCCCCGTGATGCGCGGCTGGCAGGGTGCAGGCCGTGGGAAGACAGGAAGGGAGTTTCTGCCAGTGCCTCCCCGGTGATGACCGGGCTCACGGACGACAAAGGTGATTCTTCTACCTATGACTTCAAAAAGTCCCTGCGTGTTAGCTGGCACTCAGCTCCTCTTACAGGGAGGCTCTGCTGATCCACTTCCCAGCTTACATGCACAAAGCAAGCGAGGGGGTGGGTCGAGAAAGGTGTGCTGAGTAAGTCAGTCTGCCCCTCTTCTTTCTTCCACGGCACTGGTAACACTTACGTCTGCCAACCTGGCTAGACTGAACGTCCTATGTGTATCTTCTTTCCCAGCACCTGTCAGGTGGTCTCAATAAATATTTGCTAAATGATGAATGAATAACAAAGTAAATAAATACTTCTTTTGACTCCTACACAGCACCCACGGTAAGACTAACTCTAGAAACGTATGGTGGATTGATGTTAACCCAAAGCAATGAAGTTACTGGAAAACTAAGACCTTTCTGGAAACTACAGTGCCCTGGGTCTCCATTATTTCTGTGACCAGCTCATGGGTGATATTTTGCAATTTCCTCAGATGTAAAGCAGCATCAGGAATGTGCATGAGGCTGGGAAGAGCATTAGTAAAGTGAGCGTGCGTGTGGATTTAAAAAAATAATAAACCATGCAGCAAAAGAAATTGCAGAGCACTTAACGGTAGCAGTCAGCGAGGCATCATTTCCTGCTGCTCCTGTCCCACGGCACACATGCAGAGAATACACAAGGGAAGAGACGCTTTAGGAGATAATGACTCTGGGACTGCCCTGGCGTTCCAGCGGTTAAGACTTTTACCTTCCAACGTACGGGGTGCAAGTTCAATCCCTGGTCAGGGAGTTAAGATCCCACATGCCTTGCAGCCAAAAAACCAAAACAGAAAGAAAGAAAGAACGAAAGAAAGAGAGAGAGAGAGAGAGAGAGAGGGAGGGAGGGAGGGAGGACCCCAGAACCAATATTGTAATAAATTCAATAAAGACTTAAAAAAAGAGAGAAAGAGAATGACTCAGTAGTATGCTTAAAATACTAATGACAGGTCAAGAGAAACTGATTAAAACAAAGAAAAATAAGTAAGACGTATATTACTGTGCAAAACTGTGATTAAACTAGACTGTTGATGATGGTGGCACTTTGGTTCCTGACATGCATGGAAAATTCCCCAAATGCAGGTTATCTTGCATTAAAGGTTAACATTCACGTAATCCTAAAGTTAGAAAGTGTTGCTGTGAAATCCGTCTAGGCGTGCGGATTCGGGATCTCCGGAAGAAAAGAATTCCTCCTGGGATCAATAACAAGCCACTGCTCAGCTTTAAGCAGCAGAGAAACAGCTGATTAGGGAGAGGAAGTACAGTAGCTTCTGGCTCAGACACCAGGAGGGGGTGGAGAGACCCACGATGGAGTCTACATGCGTCTTATATACCCTAAAAATAGAGGAGTTACCATAACCCCCACCAAGTTCCCTCTAACAACAGGAATTTACAACAGCAATGGATTGATGACTAAAAACAGTGACTGAGACCCATGTTGCAATTTAAACCTATTTCCTCATTTTGTTCTCAGAAACAATGGAAAATAACAAGTAAATTTCTTCTTCATGATACGTCAAGCCAATCCAAATAACCCTAAAGCATTCAAGTTTTTCTTATGAAATCCATTATCTGCAATCTTTTCTTAAAATTCTGAATTAGAGTTACATTCTGAATTCTAAAATCCTAAATACTAAATCCCCAAATCCTAAAAAAACATTAAGATGCTTTTGTAATAACTAATGACTTAAGAAAAGGGAGTAATGAAGAGCACTATTATGTGAGCCATAAGAAAGATGCTTAAAATTATTCACAAAAAGTTAAAGTCCACAGAAGGGATTTTACATGTGAGATAATAAAATAGTCTACCAAACTGCAAGAAATTAAAGCAGTACAATCCCGGCACAGGTATAGATACACAGATCAAGAGGAGAAAATAGAGTCTGAAAAAGAAAAAAAAATCCATTGATGCTATTACTACTACTAAGTCATAAACATGCCCTGCCTAATGACATTAGTACGTTTCCCTGTGGAGCCAGTGCCACACGTAAACTGTCTCCCTTAAACCTCACAGCACCAGGGAAGAGGCAGAGCTAGCACGTGGCAAGCAAATCCACACGTCTCTGCCCCTGACTCTGTGCTCATGGTGAAAACGTGCCAGTGCCTTCATTTTAATCAGTAATATTTAAAATTGGAGAAAGGGCATTGGAGCAACTTGCTAAAAAATGTGAGGAAAAAGTAACGTTAGATTACTTTCTCACATTAAAAATAATTAAGTGGACCAAAATCTGAAATGTAAAAAAAATAAAATAAAATGCACTATGTTAAATATAGAACAGTTGTTATAATATTAGAGTGAAGATGGTCATTCCAAGAATGGCACCAAGGTCAGAAACCAAAAAGGAAAACTGACGTATGTGACCACTGGTACAAGGAAAACACTCTAAAGAAAGTTAAACAAATCTAGAAAAACTCTTGCAATGAATATGAGAAACAAAGGGTTAATATCTTTAGTTATAAAATGTACTTACAAATAAATATGAAAAATATCAACATCCCAATTAAAACCAGGAGAAGGATATGAACAGACATTCCACAAATGAAGAAAGATAAATTGCTAATAAACATATACAAATATACCCAATTTACTATCAGAGATGTATGATGCTGAAAATACCCAGACTGGGGAGAACGTGTGAGCAGAAAGAGGCACCCTCATACACTGTGGGTAGACATCTAAACTAGTGCAAAGAAAGATACAGTTCCTTATCCAGAGAATAAAGGAGATGAGTAAACTAGTCTCTAAGAATCTCTAGATGCTTTCCAGATCTGAAATTCTAACAGTTTTTATTTCTCTGAGTTGTGCCAATGCTGTATAAAGGCTTTAGCAATCAATAAAATATATTTTATAAAAATAAATTGTTTTCCTCTCCAGTGATTTGAATCTATTTTGAGACTTACATGACTCATACAGAAAACCTTATTGCACCCAACGCAAACATTTACCAAGGTATTGTATGCCAAGGATGCGGAAGCACTGGGAATGCTAGAGACAGCCAGGAGCTGACTGCACCGAGCAAACCAACAAGTAAATAGATAATGATACCCGGGGCAAAAAGCCTTCCCAGAGCTATGGCTGCGGGAGCACGTGAGACAGGCGTTTAAATTAGCCTTGGGGCTGAGGGGACTTGGAAAGATCTTCATAGGTGTCAGCTCCCAAAATAGGTCTCAAAGGGTTAGATTTATGAAGGAGGGATGCTTTTCCAGGGAAGAGCGGGAACCCTGGAGAACAGGGTGAGTCTTAGGACCTATTCGTGTTTCCTGAGGCTGCGAGAGATGGACAGCTAGGAGCCAGAGAGGGAAAAACCAGGTTTTATACATCATCATAAGAAGCCTGGATCTTATTCCTATGGAAACTGTAACCATCAAAGGAGTACCCTAATATGATCTGCACTTGAGAAAAAAGCCACTCCAGGAGATTCCCATCTCCAGGAAAATAGTGGACTGAGATAACCAGAAGAAGTTCCAAGCACAAAAATGTGAAATGGGTTACAGGGTTTTTTTTAATTAATTAATTAATTAATTTATTTATTTATTTATTTATTTATTTTTGGCTGCATTGGGTCTTTGTCGCTGCACGCAGGCTTTCTCTAGTTGCAGTTGAGCGGGGGCTTCTCTTCATTGCAGTGCACAGGCTTCTCATTGCGGTGGCTTCTCTTGTTGCGGAGCACGGGCTCTAGGTGCGAGGGCTTCAGTAATTTTGGCTCACGGCTCTAGAGCACGGGCTCCGTAGTTGTGGCACACGGGCTTCGTTGCTCCGAGGCATGTGGAATCTTCCTGGACCAGGGATGGAACCCATGTGCCCTGCATTGGCAAGCGGTGTCTTACCACGGCGCCACCAGGGAAGTCCCTGAAATGGGTTAAAGTTTTAAAATTCGTTTAAAAGTATAGCAAAAGTCACAAAAGACTACGTGAAATCCCTAGACACCAAACTCAAAGAGGAAACTGAAAGTTCAAGTGGTGGGTGCCTTAGCTGATGCAACGCTCTGTTGAAAGGGTGGGAAATGGTGTCTGGTTTCAGCCTCATGGACTGCAGGCCAGGCACGGGCCTGGGAGAAGCAGGCAGTTGAGGTGAAGACTCTTTAAAGAGCTTCTCCCTTCGGTGACCTCGTCTTTTCTGACCTACTCAGCAGCACGCCAACAGTACTTTATTTTCTGCTTACATCATCTGCTTACACCATTGTTTTACCCTTACTGGGTCATTGCTATCAGCATACTAATATGCCGTGATCGCAAACATCTGAAGAATCCTTCCGCTGACCTCAGGTCCTCTGCCAGCTACTGCCCCATTTCTCAGCTCCTCTTTGCATCTCCAATTCCTGAAAAAAATTCCAGATACAAAAATTTGGAATGGTTTTTGTATTCTCTCTTAAACGCAGGCCAATCAGGCGTCATACCCACCCCTCGCTAAAACTGCTCCTGTTAAAGTCACCGTGAACTTCATCTTGCTAAACCCACGATCCTTAGTTTACACAACCTGGCAGCATCCCTGACACAGTCAATCATTCCTTTTCTTGGGTATACTTTCTTCACGTGGTTTCAAGAACACCCTATTCTCTTGGTTTTTCTTCTGCTTTGCTAGTCACCCCTTCTTGGTCTCTGTTGCTAATTTTCTCTTCTCTTTCACTAAATGCTGGAGAGCCCCAGACCTCAGTTCCCTTCTCATTTCTATCTGTACTTACAGCCTTGAACATCTCACCCAGACTTATGGCCTTAAACACCAAGTGTTATGGTCCTCCAAGAAGCAGTTACCAAGAGGGGATTAGATGTGCAAGAGATGTATAGGCTGCGAAGCACGAAGGAAGCAGGAGTAGGCTGAGAGAGGTTTCAAATCATGATGACACCTGTGAAGAGCGAAGAGGAAGGAAGGAGGTTTGGGCAGGAAGAGTCTCAAACTGCAGTTCGGTTCCAAGAAAATGTGACCAGGCTGACGGGGAGTCCTTGAGCCAAAGTGTCCCGTTCGAGTTATCCCACGACCTTCAGGAATGGGTCTGCCCTAGTACCGCACGGCACTCCATCACAGCTGGAACCGCCCAGAGAACACAGCGCTTCTGTGTGAACACAGCGGTGCATGTGGAGCGGTTGCCATTCAGCTACACGCCCCACAGCAGGAGAGCTGAGTGGTCCGTTCCCACAACAGCCACAGTCCACCCCTTACCCTGCACAGATCTACTGTTCCAGGTGGGTTTGGGAGCAGCTTTTCCCTGCTTCCCACGGCCTCTAATCTTAAGGGAAAACGTAGAGGAGGGAGAATTGTTGGAATAGCTACCAGGGCATAAGTCCCTCCTCCATTATCCAGTCTAAATATCCCTCACCCTCAGCTGTCACCTTAGCAGGTCTTGGTGGCCTCCCTGGGGGTGTGACCCAAGCCTTCATTCATGAGGCGTCGTCTCAGGTTGGGGTTGCTGCACGTGTCCGTTCGTGGTTACAAGGAGCCGGGGGCACCAGCGGCTCCCTAGCGGATTCTCTCGCTCCGCGCGTGTCCCTGCTGCCCCCTGTGTCACAGCAGCCCCACTTCCTGCCGAGGCAGCAACACCTCTCCTTGCCTGCCTGGCCCTGGATACAAGAAATCCGAAGTGCTTTGACGGTGGCTGTCATCCCCTGGTAAGTGTGAGCCTCTTCGGGGGACCAGAATCTCTAACCCTGCAAATCCCAGGAACTGGAAGCACGAGGCCTCCCAGTGGATCATTGCGGGTGACGGATGGGGAGGCACTCAAGCTTCTACCCCTTGGTTGCCCAGCCCATATATTATTTCAAATGGGGCCACCGTGCCATACGGAGGCCTCTGATGGAACACACATGCTGCATCCTAAAGGATAACGCCCCATCCCCTCAGAGTATGGCCTCTGAGCTGCTGCTTCAGCTGTGTCTTTGGAAGACTGTTTCCGAATTCTCTGAGGTCTCCTTCTTCTGGGAAACGTGGTTTGTGGTACAACCAACGGATCCTACGGGCAAGGGTTCCCTCCCACACGTTCCTTACTGTGAAGTGACTCCCCTACGCTGTGGGGGCGCCTCTGCCTGTGGACTGAACATTCCACAAGCCCCCACGTAAGGATGCTGGCTGCGGCTTGCTCTATGGGCAGGAAAGGCAAAGCATGTCCAGGGTAGGCCTCTATCCCTGTGAAAACCAAGAGCCCATCCTTTCAGGATGAAAGGAGCCTGATGTCATTGACTTGCCACCAGGTGGATGATTGGTCTTCTCAAGGAATAGCACCATATCCAGGTGCTCAGCGCTGGTCTCTGTCGCTAACAGGTCAGACTCTCAGAGGCTGCAGTAGCTAAACCAGGTCAGCAGCCCTCATCTCGACGGCTGTGGCCCCCCCATCCTCCGTGCGCCCGTCGAGCCGGTTCCGGGGTGGCTGATAAACCAGGTCAGCAGCCCTCATCTCGATGGCTGTGGCCCCCCATCCTCCGTGCGCCCGTCGAGCCGGTTCCGGGGTGGCTGATAAACCAGGTCAGCAGCCCTCATCTCGACGGCTGTGGCCCCCCCATCCTCCGTGCGCCCGTCGAGCCGGTTCCGGGGTGGCTGACGATGAAGGCTGCCTGACGCCATCCGGCTGAGTCAGTCTGGCTCCTGGGTTGTTCAGAATCTCTTCCATGGGGGATGCTTTCTGGTGAGCATCACACATAACGCAAAGCTCATCTCACTTCCTGCCTCCACCCACCAGTCCATCCACACATCCTACACCAGATTTCGTTGTGTCTGATTTCCCAGGACACTTCCTGTCCGGGCAGCCGGGCCACTGGCCACGGCACAGGAGTCTGTGTGCGTCCTCCCCCCAGGCCACTTCAGCACAAAGAAGACGACCAGGGGCACCTCTCGCATTCCCTCCACCGGGAAGATGTTCACTCTCTGAGGTCTTTCAAGGCCACTCCTGCATGTGGCTATAATTTTCAGCTCACACAATATTCCAGGCCAACTCATTTGTAAAACCAGCTTGGGACCATGCCTCCACCTTTGGCTGCTCACAAGGATCCCTCTGTGTGGACACAGGTATGAGCTGGGGGCAGGAGCGTCTGTGCGACCGTGGGGTGCTGATGGGAGGTGCTGAACTCTGTGCTCACGCCGCGTATTCGCGCCCTCTGGTCCTACCTGGACTTGATCCCAGACGCACCACTGCTCTCTCACTACGCACTGCTGCTGGGCTCCTCTGACTTTAAGACTGGATGGGTTTGATGACAAGAGTCTTGGTTGCTTTTATGCACTGATTTATGTACAGCGCCTAGAAAATGCCTGGGATATAATCAGAGCTCAACAAATATTTACTGAGGAAATAACAGAAATGAACGTAACAGCAAACAAAGAAAACAGTTAAAAGATTTTTTTCAAAAGTTCGTTCCTTGAAAAGACTGCTAAAGTCAATAAAACTTTAGTAATGCTTATTAATTTAAAAAGGGAAACAGTAAAATAAACAATAATAGGAATCAAAAAATGAGACAGAGCTACAGACACGGTAGTTTTAAAAATGAACCAACCACTTCTCATCTCTACGGCTACCATCTTTACTCCTTCAAATCACCTTTCCTGAACTGCTGCTTATTTTCCCTGTGTCCAATCTACCCCCACCCCAAGTCTATTTTCTACACAGCTACCAGAATTACCTCTTTTTTAAAACTTTTTACTTTAAACTAATTTTAGACTTACAGAAAAGTTGCAAAAAATAGAAGAGTTCCTCCACCAAGCTTCTCCCCATGTTACATAACCACAGTACAATGATCAAAACCAAGACATTAACGTAGGTACAATACTGTTAACTAAACGGCAGACCTTATTCAGATTTCCCCTATTTTTCCGCTAGTGATCTTTTTCTGTTCCAGGATCCTATCCAGGCCCCCAAATTACATTTAGTTGTTATTTTTCCTCAATCTCCTCCAATCTGTGACACTTCCTTCCTCTTTACATGTCTTTTATGATCTTGATACTTTTGAAGAGCACTGAGCAGTTAAAGAAGTAAATTATATCGCATTCAGAGAGAGAAAGCCACTAAGAAAAAATTTATGTTTATAAATCTGAAAGCTTGGATTTGGAAACAATTCCTATAAACACTAGTCAAAGCGAATTCAAGAAGAAATCCTGAATAGGCATAGAGCTATTCAAGAAATTAAAATCTACCTTCCAAAAAAAAAAAAAAGAAACAAACAAACATTCAAGCATTAGGTCTAGCAGTTTTATAGGTGAGTTCGAGCAAAACTTTAAGAAACACATAATCTCAACCTTTTACAAACTGTTCCAATGAGTCAAATAAGGGAGTCAACTCACCCATTTCGTGTTATGAGGCAAGTAAATGCTTGACACTAAATCTAGACAAGAGCAATAGTAGGAAAGAAAACTCTAGACCAACCTCCGAGCAAATAGAGAAGCATGATTCTTTCTGATTTATGTGGGCCCAAAAATATGAACATCTCAATACATATAAGCAAAGCCTTTGATAAATGATGTGCAGCCTTTTTAAAAAAATCTCTTAGTAGGCTAGAAATACATGGGAATTAACTTAATAAAGAGTGTCCACCAAAAACCTAGAGCAAGCATTACACTTGATAATTGTTAGAAATATTTCCTTTCAAAAAGGAAATAAGACCAAGATGTGTGCTGTCACTATTTCCACTTACCCTTTTACTGGCAGTCGGAGGAAAAGATAACAAGACACACTGATTGGAAGGAAAGAAACAGAACTGTCATTACGCACAGATGGTATCACTCTGTACAGGAATTTAAGAGACTCAATGGAGAAATTATTTGAAATATGAAAGTGGGCTAATTTTAGAAATTAAGAAGCAGATCTGATTTGGTGGTTGAGTAACTAAGAGAAAGAAGAAATAAGGATGATATCTAGCGTTCTGGCTTGGGAAAATACGTAATGTGGTACCATTTACCACAGGAAAATGAGCCTTGAGTGAGGGCAGAGCCGTGCTAGGTGGGTAGCTTCCTGGAGAACTTATCTATAGCCCTAAACGTCACTGGAAAGACAAGGAGATGGAGTAAACTGTCGTCAGAATCTCTGTTGGAGAGATTACTGCATGTAGTTGTACAGAATGCTCTGATAAGCCACCTGAGATGCAGGTAAGACTCCTCTCCCTGCGATGGAACATCCTATTAAAAGTGGCAACTCACTGAACTGACTCCTACAGAGGGAGGTGCTGATCAGCCCCATGGCTTTGCTTTTCTTAATGGGATATCCAAGTTTGGGACCAAGCTGACTTGGTCGGGAGAACAGAGGAGAAGCTGGGGCTTTGGAACACTGACAATTCTTTCTCTACCCTTCTTCTCAAAGGCTCTCAGCCTCTCTTCTAGATAAAGGTTGAGGATGTTAACTAGACTAACTGTGGTGGTCATTTTGCAACGTATGCGAATCATTACACTGCACACCTGAAGAGAAGATACGTTATCAGTCATAGAATCATTCCATCAATATTGAAAGGGTGACGGGAGGGGCAGATTAAACTAGCGAAGGAATGTCCCTGGTGGTCCAGTGGCTAAGACTCCACACTCCCAATGCAGGGGGCCCAGGTTTGATCCCTGGTTAGGGAACTAGATCCCAGATATGTGTGTCTGGAGCCTGGAGATGCATATCTGAGAGTTATCAACATATGAAGGACAGCTGAAACCATGGGTATGGACGGGTGGACCATGTAGAAAGGATGTAGAGAGCAAAATGAGAAGAGACGCGCTCCAAGAACGGAACGCAGAGGAAGAGAAACTGAGAATGTGTAGCCAGAGAAGTAGGACGAAAACTATGGCAGTACCTTTTTTTTAAATGGAAGTATAGTTGATTTACAATGTTGTGTTAGTTTCAGGTGTGCAGCAAAGTGATTTATATATATCTATATCTATATATAGATATATGTATACTCTTTTTCAGATTCTTTTCCATTATAGGTTATTAAAGGATATGATATGTAGTTCCCTGTGCTATACAGTAGGTCCCTGTTTATATCTATTTTATGTATAATAGCAGGTATCTGTTAATCCCAAACTCCCCCCCGCCTTTTCCCCTTTGGTAACCATCAGTTTGTTTTCTACCTCTGTGAGGCTGTTTCTGCTTTGTAAATAAGTTCATTTGTATCTTTTTTCCGATCCCATACACATGATGTCCTATGACATGTATCCTTCTCTGACTTACTCACTTGGTGTGATAACCCCTAGGTCCATCGCGGCGGTACCTTGAGAGGATCCAAGCGGAGAGGCAACACAGAGAACGCAAGAAGCTCACTGTCAAAGCCACGCAGGCAGACTGGTCAGATTCAGGCCACTCTTGCTGAATACGGTGATCTTTCTTTTTAAATTTGATGAGTGATTTTTTTATTGAGATAATTGACATACAATAAACTGCATACATTTAAAGTGTACAATCTGATATTTTTTCTTATTAGTAATCTATATATGGCAATCCCCGTCGAATATGGTGTGATCTTCAAGCAATAAGATTTTACCCTGACGGATTCACTTCTTAATTCATTCGCTCCATCGTATTGAACACAGACTCCCTGGACGCAAGACTTGTACCATTATCTCTTCTCTCTTCTCTTCTCTCACACTGCGCCAGATTCAAACTCTCTCAGCTGTTTCCTGGGCTTCTGAGAACAGGCATGCACTCAATACATAATCTTTCCTTTTTTCCTTGATTAATTCCTAAGCAGCTTCGACTCTGCGCTTCATTCTTACGTGTATTAAAAGCAAATAGCTTCTCTGAGGTTGCAGCCTCCAGTTTTCTATATATTCCCCCAGTGTTTTGTAATCATTAAAACACATAAAGAATCTATGTACTCATTCTTTTGCTTTTCCCGTGTAATCTTATTTCAAAATCATCTAGGTGAACTCTGCTCCGTATTCCCTGGAGATCATCTGTATTCTTTATAAAGATATTTCCAATGAATCTAATGTAATGCTCTCCTCACTGGACTGCATGGCCCTATATTAATGTTGTCATGACCACCTATGACTCAGCATCTACTAGGTATCCTTTTGCCATCAAGGAACATAAAATATTGTAAGGAAGATAAATTACAGAATCAAATAATTACAATACAAGGAAGAATATGCCAGAAGAATGAGCAAAAGACTATGAGATTTCACTGGAGGAGAAATTAGCTTTGGCTTGAGTGATCTGGGAGCGCTTCACAGAGAAGGGGGCATTTAAAGTGGTTCTTAAAGAAGCTGAGGGATTTCAGCAGGTGAAGTTGAGAGGGGAACCTTCCAGGGAGGGGCCGCTGTGTGAGCAAAAGCAGCAAAGCACAAAACAATTTCGAGAAATGATGCGTAGGTACACATGGTGGAAGAAAGTATGTCAGAGACAAAAGGGGAGAGAGAGAAATGCTGACAGCTAACTCAGCATGTATTACAAGCCAGGCAGCCTGCAAAGTGCTTTATGTTCGTCATCCCATGCAGTCCTCACACAACTCAAAAGGGCAGCTACCATTCCCATTTCTGCTTATCAGACAAGGAAACCAAAGTGCAGCAAGATCCAACAACTTGCCCAGCACTGCACAAGCAGGAAGTGCCTGAGCCAGGATACGAACCCACAGAGTCTAATTCCAGAGCTGCACCCTGCCCGACGTTGCTGGAGACGGCAGAGGGATGATGGAGAAGCGGGCAGAGGTCCAGGAGAACACTGGGTCATGGATGTGAAGGGAGGAGTTTCAAGAAGGCAAGCGTTGTTTATAATTATAAATCTCTCGGATAATTGATAACCCCAGACGGAGAAAAACATTTGAGGGAGTGATTCATTGGCCCCTGGAGACTTGGGGAGCACACGTTCAGCAAAGCAATGTCAAAGGAGCCAAGGCGCAGAGCAGTGAAGGGGGAGTAGGTGGTCGGATTGGGATGCAGTGACTGTGAGCCATTCTTTTCTAGGATTTTGGTGCCCAAGGTAAGGAACACGAGGACAGTAGCTGGTAAGGAACACGAGGACAGTAGCTGGAAAAGAGTGATCAGTCTGTGATTTTGTGTTTCAGGCGAATTCATGTGGAAGAAAGTTAGCGGAAGATGTTCGAGGGAGAAGACAACTGAAATGCCAAAGCCCCTTTGGGGAACGGAGGTAAAAAAGAGATGAAGGATGCAGGGCAAGGCTCAGAGAGCCACACAGAGGAGGAAAGACAGGAAGTGAGGGAGCGAGGAGAGGCGGAGCAAGGCTGCTTGTGCCGGCCTGGGTCACCCTGGTGAAGTCCAGTGCTGACACAGCTAGGTTGGGCTGGAGGTAGAGACGTAAGGATTGCGGTCACGATGGGAAATGATCAGTGGAATGTCAACAAAAGTTGTGCTGGGGCCGGCCTGGCATAACTCACTGAGCAGGCTGGCACCTCTTTCCACCCTGCTGTGATGCTCGCTCAGGTGGGAGCGCACCTGTAACCACTCAGCTCCTCTGTTCTGCACAAGACACTCCCGCCACTCTTGCTCTGCGTCCTTATTCCTGCCGTCATTCTGACTCCTTCGCTCACGCCTCTAACGGCCTCACTCCACAGACAGGCTTGGTGTTGCTCTCTAGGCAGCTCGGACTTCCAATCTCCGCACTCCACGGCAACGCCTCCCTTCGAGTTCCCTGCTTCGTAGCTCATCCCCTTGCCCATGCAGCCGGAGCCCTGGAACCTGTAACGGCAAGCTCCATGAAAGGCCAGCACGTAGAAGGGCTGCAAACAGCGGTGATGGCCTGAAGTGGAGAGCCTCTCTGCTGGACGATCTCAGGTTGCCCTCCAGATCCACTCTCCACCCTTTTCTACCTGCCCCAGCCCCCAGGAGGGGTCCTGTTTATTACCCAGAGGCCACTCTGTGGCTCGTAAACGGGATCCCTTGCCCACTGATGTGCAGTTGGGTTAGGCCAGTGGAAAGGAGTGGCAAGAGTCTGGGGGTGAGTAGGAAAGAGGGGGCAGGATGTTTATCCCTTCAGCTCCCTCCTGTGCGGCTGCAGGCTGGCGCCGGCCGCAAAGACCCTCCAGCAAAGACCACAGCTTCTCTCCAGCAGCGTCTCCTGCAGCTATGGCTCCAACCACAACTCCAGCTCCACTCTTGTAAATTCCAGTAACCACTCCTCGCCTTTTCAGGACTAAGAAATGTATCGCTAGGAGGTGCTTCAACAGCTCTGTTATTTACCCTAACATCTTTGTGAGCAGTCCATTAACCCCTCTTCAATCTTCCCACTTGAGGATGGTATCTTTCTCCTGCTACAGCCTAACTGATACGGTTCCAACCTTGAATGGGTCCAATTAGCATCATTTTAAGACACACGTAGGAGCCACGATAAATCCAGGAGGGATATCAGGGATCACTTAGATGATAATTTTTTACCTGAATGTCCCACTGGTATCCTCACATGTAATGTATCCAAAATCAAATCCATTATTACCATCCCCTAATCTAAATGTGTTCCTCCTCCAGACTTCTCCACTTTTCCCCCATTCATTCTTTAGTTTATTAAGTATTCTCTATTTGTAGAATGCCTTCCACGTGCTAGGCACTAGGGATTCAAAGATGCCCAGAAAAATGTTCCATCTCTCTAGGGTCTCACTTCTGTGGGGGAGACCCACCCCACACGTGCTGGGTTGGCCCTAAATGATATGATACACACGTTTCTTTAAACAGTAGGAACTACCCGCCGGCAAAGCACAGAGAAAGAGTCCGGGATAAGGCACAGGCCAGAAGGCTTCTCCAAGGAAGTCATTTATCAGCGGAACCTTAAAGCACAGGCGAGCTTTCCGCCGCGGAGAGAGTAAGCGGGTGAAAGCGCATCTTCGGCAGAGTCAGCATGAGCAAGGACTGCAGGCAAGCTCAGGAAATGAGAAAGTGCTCCGCGGCTGGACCAGCTCAGGAAATGAGAAAGTGCTCCGCGGCTGGACCACAGGGTAAACGGTGAGCCGGCGGGCGGGGCGGGCGGCAAGGGAAGGCGGCACATAAGCCATAAGGTTCAAAACAGAAAAAAAAGCAGGCCTGGCCGGATTATGAAGGGTATTAGCTGCACACATATCTGTAACGGTCATGACACCTAATGTGGTGTCGTCACTCTCGTGAAGTCTTGTGCTTTTGGCCTGTCCCCCAGAACAGACGGGCCTTTCTGGGTTTGCCTTACGGAAGGGATGAAAGGAAGAGAGCCAGGAAACAAAGAAAGTAAGGCCTGGCTTTTGAGTTTCTACTGAGGATTTTGAAATTATGTTAGAGCTTACAGTTCTGAGGAAAACAGGCCTCTGAATTTCTAAAATCTTGGGCCTTGAAGGATGAAGGGGGTCGCTTTTACCATAAACTATACTTCAGATAGAACAGCTGGAGAGTCGTGCGGGCGCCCTTAGGGCTTTTCGTTTCCCTTTCCAGATGCCACACCTGCAGGCCGCATTTGGGAACAGGGAAGAACAGAAGAACAGAAGAGGCCTAATGTGAAGGAGCACATACTTTTCTGCTTACAGAGACGTTCGTCACCTGGGGAATATCCAGAAGACACGAAGCAGGGGAAGGGCAAGACCTCCGGACAGGACTCAGCCACGTACGTTAAGGAAGACAGAAAAATCGTGAAAGAGACTTTTTTCACAGATCTCTTTCTTTCACACTTAGGTATGTCTAATCGGAAATTCCTAAATTACTCTAAACTAGTGTGAACTTTCTTACATTTACAATAGGACATGGAAGCAACCTACATGCCCATCAGCAGAGGAATGGATAAAGAAGATATGGCACACATATACAATGGAATATTACTCAGCCATAAAAAAGGAATGAAATTGAGTTATTTGTAGTGAGGTGGATGGACCTAGAGTCTGTCATACAGAGTGAAGTAAGCCAGAAAGAGAAAAACAAACACCATACGCTAATGCATATATATGGAATCTAAAAGAAAAAAAAAACAAAACAGTGAACCCAGTGGCAGGGAAGGAATAAAGACACAGATGTAGAGAACAGACTTGAGGACACAGGGCCGGGTGGGGGGGGGGGGGGGGGCGGGGGCAAGAAGCTGGGACAAAGTGAGAGAGTAGCACTGACATGTACACACAACCAAAGGTAACATAGAGAGCTAGTGGGAAGCTGCTGCAGAACACAGGGAGATCAGCTTGATGATGAGTGATGACAGAGAGGTGAGATAGGGAGGGTGGGACAGAGGCTCACGAGGGAGGGGATATGGGGATATATGCATAAATACAGCGGATTCACTTTGTTGTACAGTGGAAACGAGCACAATATTATAAAGCAATTATACTCCAATAAAGATCTGAAGGAAAAAAAAGAAAAATGGAAAAAAAATGTGCATGCTAGAAGCCACCTATAAATATCTCCTGAAAACAAACAACTGAAAAATGCAATTTAGGCTGCAGCACCTTTCGCTTTCTGTTTCATATCATTTACCCGAATTTACTTCCTCCTGGAAAATTTTATGTCATTGCAAAGTTGTTTGGGGTCAAATCAAGTGGTGCTTCATTTAGTCAAAACATACCACGAGAATTACTTCTAAATAATATTTTTGGTTTTGGGGGCCCAAATGTCCACAAATACAGTGATTTAAGTAAGTAAAGAAGTAATTTGAACGAGTGGATGTCTACTGTGGGCCAGGCTGAAAGGACCATATTAGATGAGGCAGCCCGGTTTCCAGCTTTGGCAAGAGTTCTGTTTACTAGGTCTTCTCCCCTCTTTGCTCCCATCATCTTGAAACCAAGAAGGTTTATACATGTCGACTGAACACACCTGTGGGATTTTGGAGAAAATGTGCCTGTCTCTCTTCAGCGAGCATCTGCTCTGTATCCTGGCCCCTTTGTCTTGATACTTGCCACTGAGTACTGCTCTGAATTAATTTGACATCTAAACATCTCAGGACAGTGTTTTAGTGTTTGTTTTGTTTTATAAAATTATTACAAAAATGTAGACAATGCATCACAATACCACTTTCATGTTTTTTTTTTTTTAACAGACTGGTGCTGCTCTTTTCAGTTAATTTGCCTTATAAGTTTCTTGGAATTTCAGGACTACACATTGTGGAAGACCGAAGCCAGAACGGAGGTTACCATAAGAGATGTACTCATTTCCATTCCCATTTTCCCTAAAAGCGACAGTAATGAGAAGAGCTGAAAATGGGCAACTACTTAGCCCATATGCATACCTGTGTATGAACTGAAAAGATCACGCTCTTCTTTGGGCAGATGCAGATAGCAACCATGACTCAGGGAGCAGAGCTACAGGCTAGATTTCAGCCACCACTCACTCCCTCAGCCACGGTTGCTTCAAAAAGACTTCAGCCCAGCCTCGCGGCAGCTCAGTCCCTGATGGATTAAGGTCACTTGCCCCCACTCTAGTTATCCTTTAAAAGATAGGTGAACCCTCCCTGGAGGAAGATAGCTTCATTAAAGCTTCCACAGTATTTTTACACAATGCTCAGCATTGAATCAAAAAATTTCAGGCAGGACCAAGAGAAACAGCAGACAACAGAAACGTACTTACAGGTGACTCAGATGTTAGAGTGATCCGCCACGGACTTTAAAGTAACTGTGATTAAAATGTTCCGTAAAATACGTGATAGGATAGAGAACTTCACAAAAGGACTGCAGTGTATAAAGAACACAGACATAAGTTCTAGAACTCTGAAATCTTGGGTCGCAAATATGTAGATTGCTGGTTACTAGTATTCAGCACTATGAATATTAATGGAAAAGTTGTGAAGAGAAAAGGGAGGGGAAGTATCTGGCAGAGTCTGGGAAGAGGCCTTTGGAAGGCAGCCATGGGAAAGTAAAAGAGTCTCAAGCAAAGCCCTCCTGGGTCTGGCACCTGCGTTTCTGACGCTACAGCGGGGAGACAGCCCAGCTGCCTGAGCAGCTGTGAGCTGGTGCAGGCTGGAGGGGCGTTTGCAGGGGAGTGCCAAGTTTTTAAAAATCCTAGGAACAGCAAAAGAAGTTTGTAAAATATACCTAAGTAGACACAGAGAATTGTTAGAGTCCAAACCAAATCCCTCAGGCCATGGTGGGATCCAGAAAGAGGCTACGATCAATTCCAACCACAACACACGAAAGGAACTGAACTTTTTTTTTTTGGGGGGGGGGGTACACCAGGTTCAATCATCTGTTTTTATACACATATCCCCGTATTCCCTCCCTTCCTTGACTCCCCCCACCCTCGAGTCCCCCCCACCCTCCCCGCCCCAGTCCTCTAAGGCATGGAACTGAACTTTTGAATAAACAACCAGGCAGGCGAAGAAAGCATCTCTGTTGCAAAAGCGATCAACTTCCCCTTCATCTACTACACTGTGTGTGTTTGACACTCATGTTTTTAATTTCAGAACATCTTTCTTAAGCTACACCCAAATCTCCTTAAGTGCTGTTATTATTTTTGGTGTCGTTGCTGTTCCAGTGATCACCATTCCCCTTCCGTGCCTCTGGTGTGTTAGAGCCTGTTTTACTTGTTCTTCCTGTCCCCTAAAGCTTGTCTCTTTAGGTTCATTGTTCCTTTCCTTGGAGTTGGTCACAGAGACTCAGTTTACCTACATGCCTTAAATG
Organism: Hippopotamus amphibius kiboko; assembly: GCF_030028045.1. Taxonomy (NCBI): domain Eukaryota; kingdom Metazoa; phylum Chordata; class Mammalia; order Artiodactyla; family Hippopotamidae; genus Hippopotamus; species Hippopotamus amphibius. Next base: position 229,824,844 of record NC_080187.1, read on the forward strand.
GTTTGCTGCTGTTTTATAGCAGGCAGCTCCCAGGAGCAAACATTTTTGTTTCTTGATTTTCTTCACCTCTCGGGGTTAGCAAGATTTCACGCTTCTTCATCTCCTAAGGACCCAAAGAGTCTGGACATGCTCCCATCAGCTGATCTCGATCTTCCCTAGAGCATCAAGGATTCCTTTGAGTCAAGATACCCTCGGCATGAACGCTTGTGGTTTCTTGCTTGGGATGTCCCTACGGTTGTTGCCTAGCTCTCGTTTGGACCATAGAGAAGGGAACCCAACAACCACTCTCTACAACTTGGTTTGCAAGGTGACGAATCACTATCATCATTATGTTTTGTTATTTTTCCTGTTTACAAGGAACTCATTTTAAGCCACAGATCTATTATTTCGATGGCTCGTTTTTGTGCGTACCCTAAAATACACATATCCCAGGGAAGTCTTCGTCGGGTTTTTAGTACTACATTTACTGCTGATGGAATTTGCAAAGCTGGTATGCAAGATCCACTGCACAAACAACATCTACTCAAAATATGAATATGGAATTGACTATTGCCTTGAAGGTTCTGTTGGGTTCTGCGGGCCTATATTACTACGTGCCACGTGGTAAAACAACTCTTCCACAGCTTTTCTTTATTGGAACAGGTGTGAAACATTTCTTCTCATGCTGGGCTATGACCTAAGGCCTTGGCACCATGCGATTATGAACAGATATACATGCGAACAGTACTAGGTCACACTGACTAGCAAGAACACATTTATATAAATGTTTTAAGTTACTTAAATAGAAGTGTAAACTTTAAAGTTCTCACGAATTTGTTAATCCTTGGGCATATGGATAGGAGTCCAAGTTTGAGAAACTTGCAGTAAGTATTGCTCCTAAATGGTCTCTATCTAGCCATGAGTACCAGAACTTACATTCAAAAGCCTTATTAGGGCTTCCCTGGTTGCGCAGTGGTTAAGAATCCACCGGCCAATGCAGGGGATATGGGTTTGAGCCCTGATCCCAGAAGATCCCACATGCCGCAGAGCAACTAAGCCCGTGCGCCACAACTACTGAGCCTGCGCTCTAGAGCCAGCGTGCCACAACTACTGAGCCTGTGTGCTGCAACTACTGAAGCCCGTGAGCCTAGAGCCCGTGCTCCGCAACAAGAGAAGCCCCCGCTCACTGCAACTAGAGAAAGCCGGTGTGCAGCAATGAAGACCCAACACAAACCACAATCCAAAAAGACACATGTACCCCAATGTTCACTGCAGCAGTATTTACAATAGCCAGGACATGGAAGCAACCTAAACGCCCATCAACAGATGAATGGTTAAAGAAGATGCGGCATATATGTACAATGGAATATTACTCAGCTATAAAAGGGAATGAAATGGAGTTATATGTAATGAGGTGGATAGACCTAGAGTCTGTCATACAGAGTGAAGTAAGCCAGAAAGAGAAAAACAAATATTATATGCTAACTCATATATACAGAATCTAAAAATAAAAGAATGGTACTGATAAACCCAGTGACAGGACAAGAATAAGGATGCAGATGCAGAGAATGGACTGGAGGACACAGGGTTGGAGGGGCAGGGGGCAAAGGGGAAGCTGGGACGAAGTGAGAGAGTAGCATAGACTTATTTACACTACTGATTGTAAAATAGATAGCTAGTGGGAAGTTGCTGTGTAACAAAGGGAGATCAACTCGATGATGGGTGATGCCTTAGAGGACTGGAATGGAGAGGGTGGGTGGTAGTCGCAGGAGGGGGGGAATATGAGGATATGTATATAAATACAGCTGATTGACTTTGGTGTACCTCAAAAACTGGTACAAGAGTGTAAAGCAATTATATTCCAATAAAGAGCTAAAAAAAAAAAAAGACCCAACACAGCCAATAAATTAATGAAAAACAAACAAAAACAAAAGCCTTATTAATGTTCATTTAATTGATGTGAATTCATGTGTTAACTTCTAATTTTTTTTTCTATATCTTGAAAATATTAGTTACCTGGTTTTTATTCAATATTTAAGCACCAGCCTTTCACAAAAGCTATAGAAGTCAATTTTTAAAAGAGTTGTATGTAAGTCCTTTCCCTTTTTGGGTTAGTTTTCTCTCATTCACTCTGTCTCCTCACTGCCAACTGATATTTCAAAACATGGAAGCCCTCATTTGGAAAAACAAGAGGCAGAAGAGATGACTGATTTATCTGTAGTTTGTAAAAATATTTTACTTTTCATTGTAAAATGATGCACAAATTCCTAATTTTCTTAGTTTCCTCCACCTACTATGTGCTAGGTGCTTCTATCCAGTGAGAGGCAGCTTAATTTTTTTCGAAATTAAAAGTCTATAATGACTTTAGTTCACTTACGTTTAATATTATTGATGGTATATTTGAGTTTGTATATGCCATCTCACTATTTATTTTTTATCTTATATTATTTTTCTTCTTCCCTTCTTTTGAAATAGATGAATCTTTTGTCATTGCATTTTCTTCTTTATTAATTATATATTTTTTACTATTATTTAGCTGTTACTCTAGAGAGTATGACGTGCATTATCGACTTATTATTGTATAGTATATATTAATACTTTTACCACTTCCTGGATAATCCTAAAACCTTAAAACATTTTCACTCCATTTATCTCCATGCCTTTTGTGCTGTTGTTGTCACGCAGTTAGTTCTATATATATTTAAACTACACAAGGCATCATGATTGTTGTTTTCTATAGTTTGTATTTATTTAAATTTACCCATGTGTTTACTCTTTCTCTCCTGCATTTCTGTCTTTCTGTCTGTGATCACTTTCCGTATGCCTCAAGAATTCTCTTTATTACTTCTCTTAGACTGAGTCCTCTGGCAATGAATTCTCTTAGATTTTCTTTGTTGAGAAATGTCTTTGTTTTGTCTCTGATTTCGGGAATATTTTCACCGGGTATAGAATTGCAGGTTGGCACCCAGGAGTATTTTTCAAACTCCTTTCCCCGCTCCTAGGGTTTAAAAAACTTGGCACTCCCCTGCAGACGCCCCTCCAGCCTGCACCAGCACACAGCTGCTCAGGCAGCTCCGCAGTCCCCGCTGTGGTGACAGGAATGCAGGTGCCAGACCCAGGAGGGCTTCGCTTGAGATTCTTTTACTTTCCCTTGGCTGCCTTCCAAAGGCCTCTTCCCAGACTCTGCCAGATACTTCACCTCCCTTTATTCTTTTTTTTTAAGAACTTTTATTGAGATACAGTTGACATACAATAAACTGCATATATTTAAAGTGTACAATTTGATATTTTGTTTCTTATTGGTAATGTATATATGGCAATCCCAATCTCCCAATTCATTCCACCCCAACTCCCCCCACACACCCCGCTTTCCCCACTTGGTGTCCATATGTTTGTTCTCTACATCTGTGTCTTCCTTTTATTCTTCACAATTTTTCCATTCATCTTCAATATTAGTGACCTGAAATCCACATATACATTATCCAACATTTTCATAATTTTAGGACAGGTATTAAGTAAATTGTACTAAAATTTTGTGTAAAGAAATTTGAAGTTGGGAGGGACTTGCTATACAGTTGGCCCTTCGTATCTGCGGGTTCCGCATCTGCCATTCAACCAAGCGTGATCGAAAGTATTTGGAAAAAACAAATATTTTTCCAGAAAGCTCCAAAAGCAAAATTTGAATTTGCCATGCACAAACAACCATTTAGATAGCAATCACATTGTGTTCACAACTATTTATATAGCACTTACATTGTATCATGTATTCTAAGATATCTAGAGATGATTTAAAGTATACAGGAGGTGTGAATTATATGCAAGTACTGCACCATTTTATATGAGGGACTTGAGCATGCTTGAATTTTGGTATCGGCAGGGGTCCTGGAACCAGTCGCCCGTGGATACCTAGGGACGACTGTATTTCAGACTAGAAACCTGCATTATTATTAAGTGATCCAACTTCCCATCTGATTGATAATTTTATTAGTTACATGAAGCCAGGTGCGATCACCAACAAGCCTCAGAATCTCAGAGGCCTGACGCAATGGTTTACTTTGCACTCACGCAGAATTCAATTGGGTTTTCAGTGGGCAGCCTTCCACGTGGAATCCAGGAACCCGGCTCCTTTAATCCCCGGGCCTCAGATTCCTCCGCTGCAGGCCCTGCATTCAGCCAGCAGGCGAAAGAAGAGAGTAACGAGAGGATCGTGGGTGGCTGGGTTTTCATAGGCTGACTCTGCTAGTAGCATACATCACTTCCACCACCTCCACCCCATGGGCCAGAACTCAGCCACCAGCCACGTCCAAATTTAAGGGAGGCTGGGAAATGTCATTTAGCTGTGCGCCCGGGGAAAACTGGCTTAGTGAGAAGTTCATCTCTACAACAGTAAGGAATGGGAATTCAATTTAAGATCGTTACCTTTTTCCAAACCAAGTTAAAGACGCTAAGAATTCTTTAATGGACTTTCAATTTGGGCTCAAATTAACCCATGTATGATAAAAGTTAATGTTCACTAAATCTGAACGTGTAATTTATCCTGATGAGCGTTTTTTCTCTTTAACTTATACAAAAATAATAAAACTAACGGCTTTTAACTAGGTCGTTGTGTAGAATTTTCACTTATTTGGACCATCGTTCCAAACTTCAGTCCGCTTCACACTGGAGACGGAACACTCCCCAGACGGACCCACGCGTCTCCTCTGCACGCCTGCCTTGGGGTCACAGAGTGCGGACGCTGAGAAAGTAAAGGACTGTGCTGAAGGACCCTCTACGAATGCGGGCTGATTTCAGCTGTGCCCTCACTGCTGTCTGTCCGCCTCCATCACCACCACCCCGTCACTTCCTCGTGGGGATTCAGGGCCTTGCCCACATGGGCTCCTCCATCCTTCTCCAAATTCTCCACACCCCTGGCGTTCCTTACTTTCCAGACAAACGCCTCACTTCCCTCTTCTTGTTTACTTGTGAGTTCCCGCTCAGGGACCATCCCTCCTCATTCCACGGAAGCAGGGACCATCTCTTTCACGTCCACAGCTTTATTTCCAGGGGTATTTGGTGAATGAGTGAATCAGGCTATCCGGGGTCAGCTCTATCGTGTACCCTACTTTGCATCTCAAAATATCTCTGTCTCCATATAAACCACCTTCAGATTCTTAACTCCCGTCACGGGAGAAGATCTTATCTCTCCATGGCTTACTTCTTCACCACTATTTCCCATCCCAGTATCTTTGAGTCTTCCTCCCTCAATCACCTCCTCTTCTCCAGTATCTTTACTCTCTCCTTTGTCAGCTCTCAAAATAGGAACAATTTCCCCCCAGTCTGAAAAAGGCTTTGTTCTCCGCTCTGCTTCTCAAGCTTTTAATTTTTCTTTTCACAGCCCAAATTGCTGCCTCCAATGACTCATGGCCCGTGCACCCCTTCATCCTCTACGATCTGATAATGGCTCTACTCTGGGCTCTTGAAGGTCATCAGTGACTTCCTACTTGCCAAATTCAATGATCTTTTCTTGATCTTCATTTTCCTCACTCACTCTGCAATATCTGAACTATTACATACTGCGGCGGAGACTGCTGGTTGACCACCAAATATCCCTTTCTCCCCTTTTCCTTACCAACACAACTCCAATTTTATTCGAAGTGGTAACACGACCAACTAAAGGACAAAATTTCCCAGCCTTTCTTGCAGTAGAGATGGCCTTAAGAAATATACACTTACATGCTTGAATTCATTAGGTCAATGCCAGCTGCAATAAAAGATAAACTCTAACTTCTCATCAGCTTAGACAACAGTACTTCCCTGCTCACATAATACTCAGAATGCATGTTCCTAGCCAGCAGGGAACCTCCTACGTGGTCACTGTGGCACCCAGGTCCCTTCCAGGTATTGGTTCATCTTTTTCTAGGACCTCAAAGTCCTCTACATTCAGCTAGTATATGGAGACAGGGGATGAAGGACAGCACGTAGGAGGCCAGAACTCAGCTGTGTGATGAGACATAACTGCAGGGGAGGCAGGAAAATGCAGCACATGTGACTGCTCAAGAGGAGGAAATGGACTTAGTGGGCAACTAGCCAGTCTCCAGCCTACTGTTAAGCCATTCAGTAAGAGATGCAGGCCCAGCCCAACCATCAGGCATGACTGGAACAGGTAATAGTCACTGCACCCTGACTGGGTACCTTCTAGGGCAGAGAATCGGACTCGTTCAATCCTTTAAGCCAAAGATGAGCATTTCTTCTTTACTCTCTGCCATGACAAGTTTATTACCCTTAACACTTTTTCTCTCATTGTTCGCGTCATAAAGCATGAATTAACTTGCCTTCTGCCATAATAAGAACTGTCTCTAATTGCAATTAGACCTGTTCGCCTTTTCAGCTGTGAAAAGTGAAGTCTGAAAAACACTGAGATAAAGAAATAGATAAGATGTACTGTGCTTGTACTTTAAATCCCCCGAGAAAGCCAAAACTGCAAAATGGGAGTCGTGTTTCTCGTTGTCAACAATAATGCTTTTGGCCAAGTCCAAAAAAAGTACCCTCGAGGTTTACAGGACACACCAGGATCACAGTGTCTTACTGCCCAGATCAACGACTCCCTGTTAGTTTAATTCTCTCTGTGGACTGTAAATCAAAGTCATCCCCAGCATTTCCTCACCACAGTTACTGACCGATGACGTGCACTGTCACTCTTGACCCACCAGTTAAAAATGGCCTGCCTATAAATTATCCTTCGTTCAGCTCAGATGATCCTCTAATGGGAAGACATTTATCTGTATTTAAATTCCAGGTGATCGCAGAAACATCTGAACAGATAAATTTTCCTCGTCTCTCTCCAACCTTATTAACAGTAATAATAGCCACTCATTCTTACAGTTGGAAGTTTCCAACTTTCCCAATTGTTTGTTTTCAATGCTCTCCTGCTAAGAATGTGTTATTTCGAATAACTCATCGTTCATATAAATTAGCACAGACACAGAAAAACAAGTGATTTCAAAAGCCAGTCTCCATTATTTCCAGAGCCACATACAGGTATATGAAATAATTTTGAGACCCAGACTTGCATATGTATACAACTTAAATTTGTTTGACCTGGGCTTTCTGTCTGGCAGTTGAATACAGAAGACTACCTGAGCTTCTTAGAATGAGAGATCAAAATTGTTTCTGATTCAGGATAGAGTCTTTCAGGACAAGGAAAAATAAGAGAAGGTATCCTGGTTATTTGTTCATTTAGTAGATGTTTATGGAGAGCCTATCACGTGCCTAGCAGCATGTGTTGGGACCTGGGGGAGAAAGTTAAATAAGACACAGCCCCCATCCTTGAGAGACTCCCACCCCAACGTGCAAACACACACCATAACATAATACAGTAAATGCGACAGGGCTTTCAGGGAGCCCAAGAGAGTGGGTTTCTTAGGGGAGGGTGAGGAACTTCTGGGAAGAATCTGAAGAAAACGGTTGACATAGAAATCCAAGATCATGCTGAGGAAAGCTAGATAAAAAAAGGTACGAATAAAAAAAAATACCAGTGGAATGCTGGGACCTAGGCCCTGGCCTAAATTTGCCTGGGGTCCCCAGAAAGGGGTTTAGGGAGGCGTCTTTAAAGCGGAGGTAAGTGTAGGTGGAGCGTGAGGGCCACTGAGACGGGCCCACCGGTCTCCGCTGAGAAGCCCGCCAGCGTCACCCTGGTAGTGGGTGCTGGACACCCCACCCAGACCCCGTTCCAGACTAAAGGGCTTACTCCTCCGGCTCCCGGCACGCAGTCCTTACTGTCCGCCCCTCCAGGTGTTGCCTTGTCTCAAAAGAGCTGCGGCACCCAAAGCCATGGCCCTTCCCGGGGCCCCCAGTGCCCGGCCCACCCACAGCGATAAGGCCCCCACCCCCAGCTCGGGGCAAATCTGAGGACCCCTTTCAGCTTCTGAGCTTCCAGTCAGGTTGGCTCAGGCCTTTTATTGAAACTGTATCATAGCCGGACCTCTCCCTCGCCCAATCCTGCGTCTGTTTCCTTTCCCAGGTGTTACTCCCCAAAGCAGCCCCTAATAAAATCCTACACAGTAGCCTCCACCTCAGAGTCTGCTTCACAGGGAACAAACCAGCCGCACCTGTCAACCACGTCCCTTGGAACCACAGCACACCGCTAGAAAAATCTCAGGAATCAGTGAACCGTCAAACGTATAATTGGGTTAACAAATGTATTGCTCCATCATTCATTTATTCCCAGGTCATGACCCAAAGGCATTTTCAAAAATTCTTTCTGATCTTTAGGTTTTTTAAACTAGAGCCAAGCTATAATTGAGAATATGTTTTCTCCAAGACCCAAACATACAGGGAGCCTGATCCTGATTTACTCGTGGACACAGAGGGTCAACTGAGGTCGGCCAAGACACACCCACTCCCTAGACTCTCCGGAGGATTTCATCGCTCGCTTTGGCAGCAAAATATATCAAAATGAAACTTCTTGCTGGACAAAAGGTAGGGGACCCCAAAAAGCAGAAATCAGAATGGGACAAAGAGTTTACTAAACCACCTGCAAATTTTAGCCAACAGACGCTATGACATTGGCCACATGACACATGCAACCAGCAGAAATGTAGGCAACTGGCATGCTCTCTGACCCTGGGGGAGCCCTGCCTCCCCACCTCTGAGCAAACGAAGGAAATCACAGGGTCCCTCCCTTCTCTCCCACCCTCTTGTCTTCTCTGCTCTTTCCTTCCTCCAAAGCAGAGGCCTGGGGAATCCAAAAGATCTGGATGCCATTCTAGCCTCATCACTTTCAAGTTATGTGAACGTGGAGAAGTTATTAACCTGAGTCTCATTTTCCTCATCCGAAAAATGGGAGAAAAAGAAAGCAGACTTCTCGGGCACTAGTGACAGGAATAAAAACACTGACACCATCCACAGAGCCACGCAAAGCACGAGGCTGCATTCTAGCTCAGTGGTTCTCACTTTAATGCACAGTGGAGTGAAGCCTGGAGGAAACTCCCAGAGAGTCTGATATAATTGGTTGAAGCTGCTGAATCATCAGAAATGTTTAAAGCTTTCTAAGTGATTCTAAAGTGCAGCCAAGGGTCGCAGCCACTATCGAAAACAGTATGGAGGTTCCTTAAAAAACTAAAAATAAATATGACCCAGCAGTCCCACTCCTGAGCATATATCTGGAAACGATGAAAACTCTAATTCGAAAAGATACATGCACCCCAATGTTCACAGCAGCACTATATACAACAGCCAAGACACATAAGCAACCTAAGTGCCCACTGACAGACAAGTGGATAAAGAGGATGTGGTACATATACACACACACACACAATGCGATATTACTCAGCCATGAAAAAGAATGAAATAATGCCATTTGCAGCAACATGGATGGACCTAGAGGTTATCAAACTAAGTGAAGTCAGTCAGACAAAGACAAACATTACATGATATCACTTAGATGTGGAATATTTAAAAAAATGATACAAACGAACTTATTTACAAAACAGAAATAGACTCACAAACAGAAAACAGACTTACAGTTAGCAAAGGGGAAGTGGGGGAGGGATACATTAGGAATTTGGGATTAACAGATACACACCACTATGTATAAAACAGATAAACAACAAGGATCTACTGCATAGCACAGGCAACTATATTCAATATCTTGTAACAACCTATAATGGAAAAGAATCTGAACCATATATATATATATATATATATATAAAACTATATGCTGAATCACTTTGCTGTATACCTGAAACATTGTAAATCAACTATACTTCAGTTAACAAATAGTAAATAAATAAATAACTGAATAAATATAAATAGATAAAGTACAGCCAAGGTTGAGAATGACTGCTCCATGAAGATTAATTTCTATTTAAGTCACACAGCTACCATGTGAGTTCAGCACAATCCCTCCTCCCTCTATTTTCACAGACAAGGAAATGGGTTTAGGAAGGTGCGAAGGTTGCTCAAGGGTACAGCGCTGGCAAGGGGGCAGAGCTGAGAGCTGACTTCATGCAGTGCGACCGCAAAGACCCCACCCGTCACTGCCACAGCGCTGTGCTACTGCCTCACCTCCTGCATGTGAAGATGCTAGAGGCTCTTAGCGCGGACGGTAGCACACAGTCAGTGCTCCAAAACTGGTAGCTAAGTTTGTTCTTTACTCTATAGCTTTCCTCCTCTGTGCTCTGCTCGTCACAATCCCCGCCCAACACACCGCTCAGAGCTCAGCAGGAGTGAGAGCTGGATAAGGACCGTCCGCATGGATTCGGGGAATCCTCTTCTTTTTCCCACTCTCCCCTTCCTAAAATCGGGCCGTGAGCATATACTTGTTTTCTGTTTAAAGTCTTTTTAGACAATTATTACAGATACCCTACTGAAAATATCACAAATCCAAGGAGAAATTTTTCTACCATCCCTTCTCAAGTTTTAAGTGACTGTTTTATTTGCCTGTGTCAACTTCTAGTTCTTGTCCATGAGCAGATATGGTTTTTATATTTGCAAAATCATAATATAATTGTATATTTAGGTGTCTGTTCACAGTATACCATATATATATTTCCAGAAGATTTGTCTTACAACCCAACGAAGCAGCCTAGTACAGCTCTGCAGATAATGAAGGTAACTTTACTATGTAACTGGGGCCAAGATATTTTCATCAGAAGTTTCCCTCTTAGAGGGGGGGAGAAAACAAAACTTAGCCTGTCACTCTGAAAACTGATATAAAAACGTATAACCATGTAAAAGTCACATGAGATGACACGCCCTCCCTTCCTCGCTGGTCATGTTCCTCAAGGCCCACACATCTCACCTCCATGCCTGGCACAAAGTAAGAGCTCAAAAAATACTTGAGGTATGAACAAATGATACTCTTCTAGGCTGAACAGTGACGCTGTAAAATAAGACCTCTTAGGGGGAGGGACAGGCGACCCCAGAGTTAAGCCTGAGAACAGAGCAGGGTGAACCAGAGCAAACAGGCAGGAAAGCAGCCGGAAACCCCATGGTACAGGCCGGCTACGTTGGCCAGGAGGAAGCATGTGGTTTCCTGAACTGTGTCCGTTCAAAGCCATCAGCCTCTGAAGCCTGACATATATAGACCGTGTCGAGGATCCGCAGCTGCCCCTTCAGTCCCACTTGAGCGCTGTTTCTAAAAAGCCGTGTACATTCTTGGAAGGGGTATGGAGGTCAAGGCACCGGAAACAGAACAATAAGAATGCAAAAGATGGGAGCAGGTATGCTTCAGAGAACATCCCTCGACAACACCATCAGAGGAAGATTCTCAAGCGTGAGTCCGTTGGGCCTCCTCTGGGCAGCACAGAGAGACTTCAGGAACCTGTGAACAGGCTGCAGCGGGTATAAACTGTGCATACGTGTGGCTGTCTGTCTAGAGAGGAGACCTCAGAGTCACCGGATTCTGGCCCTTTGGTTATCGGGCCTGCTACTTCTTCCTCTTCATCAACTCAAATGGAGCTTTTCTAAATCCATCATCACTCACTAGGGGCTGGAAGTGGGGATGAGAGGTGGTGGGAAGGAGAGGGAGAAGGAAACAAAGCCCTTGGAAGACCTTCTATTGACTGAGTCAACAGAGGTGAAAGGATTAGAGTGTGTTCAGCATGTATAAATGAGCCTATAAATGTTAGCTTTCACTATCTGTCTTACTCTACGCCCAACGCCTTACTGCTTTCTCAGCTTCACAATAACCCTACAAGCTCAGCGTGAGTTCCCGATCCTATTTAAGAGGAAATGAACTCAGAGAAATTGAGTAAACTAACCCCTGGGTCACACTGCTAGCTGTGGAATTCAGAACTATCTAATTCCAAAGCTTGGACTCTCTGTCTTGACTCCATGGCCTGAATTACTGGCCAGGCTTTTCAATCTGAAAGCAGCCTCTCTGGCTACCTCCCTTAGGCTTTGACGTTTAAAGCCCAAAGGTCTTCCTCTCTCCCTGAGTCTGTCCATCAGAACAGACACCGAGCATAAAATGAGCTTCTTCAAGCCAAGGCATAATTTAGTTGCTTATGTAATAGAGCCCTGGTCATCCCACTCAAATTCCACATTCAAGCCAGTTTCTCTCCAAGGGTACCAAGTGCTCATTAAAGAAATGTCACGCTTATCACAATTAACTCCCTCTTCTCTATGACACAGCCAAGTCAGAGGCCAGAAGGGCAGACATGTTTTCTAGTCATCACTAACCAGAGTGAAAAAGCTCCCAGTTAAGCTTCCTATTTTCTGGTTTCAAAATCCACACTCAAAACTGCAGTTAAACATTTTCCACTAAAACAGCCTTCCTAAAACACAGGAGAATCCTGACACATGTACTGTACCTAGCACTTCCTCTGTGTTTGCCCTTCACGCGTGTTATCCCTATCCTTGCGAAGAGCCAGACAGGCTGCTCAGATGTCACTGCTTGCGAGCTTAGGCAAGTCTCTGAGGCTCACACGGGCCCGACATCATCAGCGCTCTTAAGCATCCTCCTCCCACCACGTCCACGCGACCACCGCGATTCACGCTACCCACTAACTCCTCTTGGTTTTCCCTGGAGCCGCTTCCCAGGAATCTGGAGAGAAGCCAGGGGAGCAAGGCAGGTGGGCTCTGTAAACAGAAGATCCGGGTTCCAGGTCCGGCTCAACCGAGCAGTAGCGCTGGCACCTCGGGAGATGACTCCGCTTCCAAGATCTCAGTTTCCCCGTGGAGGCAGTGACGCTCCCTGCGCCTGTTTCAGGATCTAGACGAGGGCGGCGCCAGGGCTTCGGCGTTCCGCGAGGCCGGTTACCTCGCCGCGGCTGAAGCCACGGACGCGAGAGCCGGCGGCCGCGCCCTCGCAGCCTCCCCGGCGCGCTCCCGGCTCCGCGGGCCCCGGCCGCCGCCGCCGCCCCCGCCCCGCCCCGCGCCCCTCCCTGCCCCGTGGCCGCCGCCCCGTTTCCTCTCCAAGTCCGCCTGCCCCCTGCCTCGCGGGGAGCGCTGGTCTCGGGCGCCGCGCGTCCGCCCGCCGCGCGCCTTTCTTCCCGACGCCGGGCGCCAGGGCCCGTCCCTCCCGGGGCCGCCGCGCGCCGGGGCCGAGCCCCCGGCTGGGCCGCCCGGGGCCCCGGGAAGCGAGCGCGCGGTGCGCCCCGGCCGCGCGTCCTGCCCCGAGGCGGGCGCTCGGGGAGGAGGGAGCCGCGGCGGCGGAGACGCGCGCGGGGCGGCCGGGGGCCCCTCCGCAGCCCGAGCCGAGCCCGCGCCCGGCGCCCCGGCCCCCCGGCCCCCCGCCATGCGGCCGCCGCCCTACCGCTGCCGCAACGGCACGTCGGTGGAGAAGGGCAGCTCGGCGGCCACCGGCGGGCTGCTCTTCGGCGCCGGGCTGCTGGGCAACCTGCTGGCGCTGGGGCTGCTGGCGCGCTCGGCGCTGCGCCCGCGCCCGCCGCGCTCGGCCTTCCACGCGCTGGTGTGCGGCCTGACGGTCACCGACCTGCTGGGCAAGTCCCTCGTGAGCCCCTTCGTGCTGTCCGCCTACGCGCAGAACCGGAGCCTCGCGGCGCTGCTGCCCGCGTCCGGGGGCTCGCTGTGCCAGGCCTTCGCCTTCTTCATGTCCTTCTTCGGGCTCGCCTCGACGCTGCAGCTGCTGGCCGTGGCCCTGGAGTGCTGGCTCTCCCTGGGGCATCCCTTCCTCCACCGCCGGTACCTCACCCCGCGCCGGGGCGCGCTGGTGGCGCCCGTCGTGGGCGCCTTCTGCCTCGCCTTCTGCTCGCTGCCCTTCGCGGGCTTCGGCAGGTTCGTGCAGTACTGCCCCGGCACCTGGTGCTTCATCCAGATGGCGCACGAGGAGCGCTCGCTGCCGGTGCTGAGCTACTCGGTGCTGTACGCCAGCCTGCTGCTGCTGCTGGTCCTCGCCATCGTGCTGTGCAACCTGAGCGCCATGCGCAGCCTCTGCGCCATGCGCCGGCGGCTGCCGCGGCGCCCGCGCCCGGGCCCCGGGGAGCGCGCCGGGCCGGGCGCGGGCGGGAGGAGGGAGGCGGCCCCGCGGCCCCTGGAGGAGCTGGACCACCTGCTGCTGCTCGGCCTCATGACCGTGCTCTTCACCACGTGCTCCCTGCCTTTGATCGTGAGTCGCTCGGCGCTGAGGCTGCGGGGCCGGGAGGGAAGGGGAGGGGAGCTCGCTGGACGCGCTGCAGGAGCCGCTGCGCCCCGAGCCTGGCGGGATCGGGTTCCCCCCGCAGCCCCCGGGACGTAGAGCCCAAGGTGTGGAGGCAAAGCCCCGAGAGTTAGGGAGAGCCGCAGCCGGATGCTGCGGGCAGAATCCCCTCCTCTCTGCTTTCCTCCGGGAAGAGCTCAGGGTTATTTTTGCGCCTCAGGACTTTGAGGAGCAGAACTTGGTTCCTCCTTAGCGTAGGAGTCCTTTACCACGTCTCAGTGGCTGAGCGAGGTGTGGGGTTTTGTGTCTGTGTGTGTGTGTGAGCGAGGTTTTATGTCCTTACACCTGCCCAGGGTTTCAGTGGCATCAGAAACGGGCACACGGCATCTGGGAGTTCTCCCCGGTGCTGTCGTGGAAAGGGGATAAGGGAAGGCGTAGTCCTGCCAAAGTGATTTGCAGACGTGGGTGACTAAAAGCACAGGTTTAGTGTGTGTGTGTTTGTTTCTTTGTTTGTTTAACCCGTGCGTAAACTTTGAGGAGCGCGGATGCCAGTTTCTGGGGCTGCCCTTGCAGGGATGACGGCGGCAGAGGCAGAGAGGTGGTTTGAACTAGTAGCTGTGTAGGAACGTTTCAGCTGGTGCTGTCGTTCTGATAACCTGTCTCCACAGGCTTTACTTCTGTCTTGGCAAGAGAGGTGACATGAAAGCCATAATCTTGGATTTCAATTTACTAATGGGAGTGGTGGTGCGGAGGGAATTACTTCGTGGCTTTGAAGGTTATTTCCTCCTGTGAGCCCGGCCGAGACACCGAGGAGTGGCTGAGGCTTGAGAAAGCTTTTTCAGCACTGCTCCTCTCCCTCTCCAGACCCCACGGTGTACTTGTTCAACATGAACAACATTTAAATAAATTCATTGCCAAGTCCGTGTCATTGGAGAGACCTGAGACTTGTGGGAATAGGAAAGTTAAGTTTCTCAGGGCAGTGTAGCAGTTTTGGACATTACTTTCAAGGGTGGGTGAAAGTGACATATAAGGTGATTTTTCCCTTAAATGAAGGCCTTAACGTGTTGGGCGAAGAGCTTTCTGGGTTAGGATCAGAACTCCCCAAGATAAATAAATAAATCTATATCTATACAAACAGAGAGATGGATATAGGCACAGATATTTAGCAGTGGTTTTCAAACTCTAGCAACCTCAGACTCCTCAGCAGTGCTTTTAAAAACAGAGCTGGCTGGGCCCCCTTCTCCAGAGTTTCTGATGCAGACATTTTTGAAGCATTCAGCAGCCTCTACCTCACTTGCTGATGTGCGATCCCATTTGGAGAACCGCACCCTAAAGCAGGACTTAGCAAACCAGAGCCCACAGGACAAATACATCCTGCCCACTGTTTGGGGGCAGCCCTGGAGTTAAGAATAATTTTTATAAATGTACATTTGCCATAAATTTGATGATAGGGCACATGAACTCTGAACCCCAACTACATCAAATACCATTGCAAGAAAAAGGCTCACTCTTCTCCTTAGTAGACATGTATTACCAAAAACTGTACCCAATTATTATTACATTTTTAATTTCATCAATTGAAACTATAGAAATGTGTTTTCTCTCCTGTTAATAAGTACCTACTAAACATTCACTATTTGCCTCTAGGCTCATAAAACTTAAAATATTTGCTCTTCGGCCCTTTACAGAATATGTTTTCAGACCCCTGCTCTAAAATAAGAGCCTTACTTAGCTGTGCTGTGATAAAAGCAGAGAATAGCCAGATGCATGGATAGTATGTCCTGAGTTTGCATGTTTTAGTAAAAATAACGCAGAAAGCAGAATACACTGGAGAGAACACTGCACTGAAGTCTCTAAAGGGATGCGAATAAACTCATAGGTGCTTGAGTATCCAAGGAAATAATGGATTTGAAAATGGTTTTCTAAAAAACTTGTAGTTTCAAAGACGTGCAACACAGGCTGCGTTCTTCACAGGAAGTATCATTTTCTAGACAGGAGAAGGGCTTTAGCGTCAGACATGGGTTTGAATCAGGTCCCATCACTTCCTAACTGTGAGTGCTTGCTTACCCTTTCTAACCTGTTTCCTCACCTGCGATAAGGATACCTGTGCTTGCTCCGTAAGATGGTTATGAAGATTTGAAGTGCCTGGTGGCCTCAAAAATTAGTGTCATTGATTATTATTACTAATTATAATGTCCATTTATTATAATTGCCTGCTAGACATAGACAATTGATTAAGAGATATGATCTCTGAAGATGGTATAATATTTTAAGGCAGTGGTTCTCAAACTTGTTCTAGTCTAAGGACCCCCTTTTCACTCAAAAATTATTAAGGACCCAAAGATCTTTTATTTATGTGGACTGTATCTATTAGTATTTACAATATTAGAAGTTAAAAATAAGAAAAACTTTAGATGGTATTGTAAAACAAGTTACAATGTACTTATTTCTTGTGTTTTTGCATAGGTGAAGGAAAAGTTTGGGATTTCAAAATTGCTTAATGAATGATAATAAAGTTGTGCTAATATTAGCAGGTAAGATGGGAAAAGGCATGTTAAGAGCACAGAAGTACCGAGAACAGTCTCTGAAAATGCATGTATTCCTTATTACCTTAGAAAGGTCTAGAAAAGGTAAGAGTATACAGCACATGTTCCATTAGCCATGGCAGTGATGATGTCACCCGTTGCACATCAGGCAGCCTCTGTGAAACTCACTGGACACTTATGAGGGGATGAAGGTGAGAAAAGACAAGTAACATCTTTTTATGAAAACAGTTTTGACTGCACAGACGCACTGAAAGAGTGCTGAAGACCCCCACTCACTGAAAATCACTTTTCTAAGGAATGGATTTAGTGATTGGAAAAAATAAGGCTGTATATGAAGGTGGGTAAACTTAAAAAAAAAATCTTGCTCATAGCATAAATATTGTATTTCATTAAGCCAGTGAAAAGTGAGTTAGCCCAATATGATTTTTTAATTAACTTTGTTGTAATTCTGGGTTAGAGCAAGATACTTAGATTGAATTCTCAAATTTCCAATTTGATACGGTAAAAAGAAAGTATAGAGAATATGGGAGGAGCGTTAGAGGCAGTTTGCAGCATGTTCTCTAACGTATGTAATGTATCTTCATCAAAATTATTTTTACCTTAGAAAACCACAGTATTTCGGAGGTTGGCAGGGCAGCAGGAATGGCTGAGAGAGGGTTTTCATGTATAGATTCAACGCAGTAGTTGAGAGGTTTAGAAGCCAGGTAAAGGTGCACACAAGCTTGTGTGATCGCACATGTCAGAATCCATGGAGTCAGAGGAGTGGAAGAGCACATCCTGCATGCATTGAGATAACTCCTGGGTGCACTTCATTTTGGTGAGAAGAAAGAATGGGTGGGATGTTCCATCCAAAGGAGGCTGTTCAAGTTGTGTGAGGGATGGTAGCAAGAGATTGGCCCAGGAAAAAGGGTCAGAGGTGGATTTAAAGAGCTAGAGCAGAGGGTGGGGTCTAGGGTACGGTGATGGATGAACTGAATGGGAGAGGACATTGGAACCAAGGTTGTTCTCCTAAGCAGTGGTATCCAGCCAAGCTGAGTCGCCAGAGAGCTGGCAACAGCATTTTTGTGTGTATGGACCCCTAATTTCAACAGAGGGCACTCTTCTCACACTGATTCTCTTTGTAGTGACCTGCAGGCTTTAAACAAGCCAGTTGTGTATTCTGAGGGTATTCCTCACACAAGCCCTCTCTTATAGAAGCAGTTTCTAAAGTATCTTCTAGGGAATACTGTTGATCATCAGAGATTTTTCAAAAGTCTAGATTGTGTTCAAACAGATGAGAATTGATAGAATCTGTGCTTCCATCACTGTCACCAGTGAATAAATCTGTCATATTTTTAGTAAACTCTAAAAATAAATAACAGCGGAAGCCCATTTATAGAAACCATTTCTAATACAAACCAAGTGACCTGAAAATACAGATAACCTAATAATATCCAACGGAATTGATATGGATAAATACTGCACAGAAATAAAATGATTTGTCTTAATCTTATAAATGTCTCTCAGTTACCCAGATCCCAACAAATCAAGCATTCTCACATCGCGAGAATTATATCTTGCTGCACTCCACTCTGAGGAGAAAGGAGCAAATATAAAGTCAGATAAAGTGTTTGCTTTCTCAATCAGCTCAAGTGTGTAGCCTCTTGTCATCCACTCATTCATTCACCTCAGGTCTGGACCCTACAACATTCCAGGCCCTGTGATGCGTTGTGGGGATGTAAAATGAGAAAAATATCACACCTGCCTACAGAGCTGTAATACCGGGGATGAGAGGGAATGACTAGGGCCAGAAGGGAGTTCAGAAAAGGAAAGGAGTAACTCCTAATTGATAAAATAATAATAGTAGCTAATCACTGAATTATTATTATATGCCAGGGCCTGTTCTCAAGGTTTTACTCCTACTGTCTCGTTCACATTTCATAACGATCCTGGGAGATAGGTGCAATTATCCCCAAGTATTGATGAGGAGACAGAGTAACTTGCCTGAAGTGACACAGCCAGCGAGGCGATTCTGTCTGACCCGATGGTCGGACCCTAAAGCTGGTGAGCTTAACCATCACCACAAAGAGGCTTCGTGATGGGGGTGATATTTTAGGTCGACCTGGAAAGAAGGTAGGATTTGGGCATGGAATCAGTTTCCACATCTGTAAAATGGAGATAATGAATATCCTGACTTTACAGGACTTATGTGAGGATAAAATGAACTTTTTAAAGTAAAAACGCTTAGAACGGGGCCTCAGAATATGAAACTCTGTGTGGACATCAGCCATTATTATTACTCTTAGTATTATTAAGCAGCAATGATGGGAGAGGGCTTCCAGATACAGTCTGTCCTCCTAAGTGCACGAGATAGGAGTATCTGAGCCTACAGAAAAGAGAATGAAAAGGTAAGGAAACAATTGTGGGGCTGTACGTCTTCTCACATCCTAGATTGCACTTACTCATGTCCCCTCCCATTCATGTTGAGTTTGCATATTTTCTGGTCCACTGGGGTCCATTTGGTGCCATTATGGATTTAGAATCTCAGTGGACATGGGGGAGGTAAGGGCATCAAGAAAAAGTGGCTGGCCTCCAGCGGAGTGGGAGACAGTTATAGCACTGGTCTAGACAGCAATGTCGGCTGAATGGCAGGAAAGGGATGAGGCAGTTTGCAGGGCTCCCAGGAGGCCAGAGACCTCAGGGAAGAGAAAGATAACATAGCAGTGGCACGGCACAGGTAAGCAGGCTTATCGTTCTGTGTATGTTTTTGTTTTTTTCTTCCTAGTCTGAAGAGAGGAAGCCAAGCACAGAATAATAAGCATCTAATGTACATGCGTTGTCTCCTGTCTTTTCATGGAATCTTTCCTGTCTCTTCACATTAATTAAAAGTTTCTGTTTCAAATGGACTCACAGACAGAAAACAAACTTATGGCTATCAAAGGAGACATCGGAGAGCGGGGGATAAGTAAGGGATCTAGGATGAACAGATACACACTAGTATATATAAAATAGATAGGCAAGGACCTACTGTATAGCACAGGGAACGGTATTCAATATGTTGTAATAACCTATAATGGAAAAGAATCTGAAAAAGAATATATATACATATACATGTATATACATGTATATGTATATGCTGTATACCTAAAACATTGTAAATCAGCTGTACGTCAATAAAAAAAATTCAGAGAAAAAAAGGTTCTGTTTCATTGATGTCTCCACACATGTGACATTTCACACGTGTGATGTTTCTGGGCTACGCCAGAATCCAGGATAGGAAGGAGGCAGGAGGAAGAAGGGCAGAGAATCAACATCTGTGCGAGTGAGGGGACCCTGTTTGTAGACGACGCGGTGGACTGGATTTGTCCCACTTGGGCTCCTCCTCTACACCGCCGCGTTCGCCGCGGGTGCACCAGCTCCGGGGACGTAGCCGGGGCTCCACGGAGCCTCCCGGTCGGCCCTGCCCCTCCCTGGCTTGTCACTTGCACCCATCCGCTGTGGTGGCCTTAGCTGCTTATAAATTTACCCAGAATGGCTACTCCAAGCCAAGCTGCCCTACTCTTACGGAAAAGTAACGTTTCCTAAGTGCAGCAGGTGACATTATTGCGGCCATCAACCGTTCTTTATCCTAACTGAATGTTTTTCTTTAAAAACAGTATCGTGCTTACTATGGAGCGTTTCAAGCTGTTTACGAGAAGAATGGAACTGCTGAAGAGACTGAAGACCTCCAAGCCTTGCGCTTTCTCTCTGTGATCTCAATTGTGGACCCCTGGCTTTTCATTATTTTCAGAACATCGGTAGTTCGGATGTTTTTTCGCAAGATTGTCATAAGGCCTCTTATGTATAGAAACTGGCACAGCAATTCTTGCCAGGCTAACACGGAATCCAGTTTGTGACCGTGTGTTAACCTCTCTGGTAAGCTCAGGAATAGATCACATTTTCTGGCAAAGAACCATAATCAAAAAAAACTTACAATTTATATCCTTAAAAGCTATGTCCCGTAACAAAGCACATAAATGTATTTTCAAAACTATTTGATCGATCTGAATCATGTGTTGTCACTCTGTATTCATGACCCAGTTCAGTGGAGTTTTTCATTTTGAGTTGTAATAGCAGCTACAATTTCAAATATTGTGAACAATGTTAAAAGTCTTAATGCAATGGTAGTAATTGTTGCAATGTTTGCACTTGGTGTCCCTAATTTTTTAAGGAGGTCTTGAGACCTCTGGGTCTTTATTTAAATCCAGCAGAAACACCACTGTTTACTATTATGTGATAGGTGTTCTTAAATTTCCTTAGCCTCTGTATTTCTAGCGAAACCTGATTTGTTTATTTTGTGTCACAATTGCCCCTGTTTAATTCTTTTCTTTGCCAACTGATGCAAGTATAGCCTGACTTATAGATGCTCCTCAGAGAAGAAAGGTGGAAAATATAGCTAGGTCAGGCATTTGGCGGTTCCTTCCCCAGCCACCCTCTGGGAGAACGCTCACTGGTTTGTGTGAAGAGGCAAAGCTATAAATAAGTAAACACAAGGCAAGATGCAACTATGGTCTACAACCTAGAGAAGAAAAAATTATTTTTATCCTTTGAAATCCAGTTTCTTGTGTGTTGAGGTAGGGGTGTCAGTAGGCATGAAAGTTTGGGAGTGGCCTGCAGAATGTTGTTTCAGTTTTTGGAACTCCATGTTGCAGGCCTATCATGTTGATGGATTCTTTGGTGGGGAGAGATTTATGGTTCTTTGAAAGACAGTGATGTATGACTTCCCGGAGCATGTTTACCACGCATGGCTGTGACACAGCGGGCATTCAGCACAGTGACACGCTCCCCGGGACTCAATCAGCCTCAGCTGAGAGCGTGGCAGCGACCTTAATATCTACCTGTTAGAGCCACACTCTGCCCTTGGTGGAGACGGGAGGACTTTATTCAGGATCCTGAGAGAGATGCTTTCAAGCCGGGGCAGCGTGCGGCTCAGATGGAGTTCAGCCAAGCACTTTAATTGTACACAATGTTTACAAAGGTTCGCAACACTATGACCCAAAGGGGAAAGTGGGGGAGATACAGCTGCAGCTGTGAAACCAGAGACTAGACCCAGCTTGCAGGGAAGAACTTTCTCCTTGGCTGAAAGAACACACGGGGGCGTCAGAGGGGTTTTGGCATCTGTGGGGTCCCTTTGTACCCGACACACTGGGACTCTGAGCTGGAGTGCCAGCTACATTGGAATAGCCTGAGACCCCCGTTCAGCCATCAGAGACCAGAGGATCTGCCGTGTCTCCAGCTCAGCGGCAGCCCTCGTTTCCACCCCTGGTGTATCTCAGAGGTAGTATTAACCTGGAAATATATGTGTATTTTTTGTGTGTGTAGCAACACTGTGAAACGGCCAAATTAGGAATGCGAGAATTATAATCTCAGAGTATGATGTGAGGCAAAATGCCCTTGTTTTCAAGTTTAACTCTCATTTGTGTATTTAGTGTGAAGTGCCTGTGCGTTTTGCTGTCAGAGGAAGTGCATCTTTCTCGTGCTCTTCTTTTGGAAGGAGTGTTATGATCATTGTCAAGGTCATTTGAAAAGTTCCCAGATGAATCAATAAACATAACTTTATAATATTTTGCAAAGAAAATTACTTTTCTTCAGATGAAATAGAAGGGTTTAGTTTTTTGGTTTGGTTTGGTTTGGTTGTTTTGAGTAAAGGGCTACGACCAATCTTTCATCCTCTAGCAGTTTAGCGATGTGGGTTTTACAGGCTGTTCTATTAGCGGAGCTGTGACTTTAAACAAGTTTGTGTAGGTTTATCCAAGGAATTAGTGCTCATTTCTGTTTAACACAGAATGTAGATATATCATCTGGATGAAATCCTTGTTACATTAAAAGTCAACTCTTCAGTGATTTTCATTGATGTATTCATTAGATCATTAAATAAGTTTTGATTGACACATACCTTGTGCCAGGCAGCCAGGTGCTGAGGAAGAAAATACGTGAGACTTAGTTCTGGCCCACGAGTTGCCCATTGTCCAGTGGAGGAGAGAAGTACGTACACGGTCACAATAGAGTACAGGAATCCCAGGGATAGATGTGCACGTGCAGTCCCATTAGAAGAGGAAACCGGAACCAGAGGTGATGTGTGGGGTTATCAGACCTTCACAGTGAGAAGATGCTTATGTCAAGTATTGAAGATGAGTAGGAATTTTGACTCCAGTTAAAAACTAAAGAAAGGACTAAAATAGTCTGTATACGAGGGAGGGTCAAAAATTATCCCCACTCTGCTGTAGAATTTATTTTAATTAACTTTTAGAAAAGACAGATACACCACTTTTCAACACGATCTCCTTGCTTTTCAATACACTTTGTCCATCTGTCAACAAGCTTTCATATTCCCTCATTAAAAAATGTTTTAGGCTGAGCTGCAAGCCACGCCTGCACCACTGTCTTCACATCTTCATCAGAAGTGAATCCGGCTCCTTCTTGATGGCTGACACGTGTGTGACCTTCCTTGAACCTCTGTCCACTCATACACACTTCTTCATGACAAAACACTTTCTCCATACTGCACACAAAGTCTTTGGTAAATAACGGCACCAGGTGCACCCTCAGACCACAAAAATCGAACCCCTGCACGCTGCTCTTCTTTCGTGCAAATCACACGCGGGGCATCCATGGTTGCTCGCACCGCAGTTACAACTGAACAGATGTAACACGTTCACACCTGCACCGCAGTGACTGGGGAGACAGTCGCCTTGAACGGAATGCGCTGATACGACAGTGCGGCCAACAGACGTTTTCATATAACTGGAGTGCAGTTAATTTTTGACTCACCTCATAAAAGGAAATATGTATGGTTAATAAATGTAGAAAAATTCCTGTCTAATCAAAGAAATGCTAAATTAAAATCAAATTATCAAGGACCACACGCAGAAATACTTAGGACTGTCAATAACAAGAAGGCTGTTATTCAATGAAAGGAGCAGGCGTGCTCCCCTGGTGAGCTGCAATTGCCCACCTTCCCTTGACAGCAACCTGGCGGTGCACGGCAGGAGCCCACACGTGCGCTTTTCTGCCATTCCAGTGGCTCCACTCTAGAATTCCCTTCCAGAAAACATTCAGAGGGGCTGCCACGGTTAGGTGCAAAGCTCTTCTTTCTAGCGTTACTTACAACAGCAAAAAGGTGAAAAGGAAACCATCTAAATGACTGACACAAGGGGGAAACGCACTCTTCAGGTATAATATACACACAGGGACCCAAACATATGAAAAGTATGCAGCCATTAAAAAAAGATGTTTTCAAACAACTTACGAAAGTTGAGAAGAAAGTCACCGTGTCATACCAGGTGCAAAAAGCATGCTACAAACTATGTTAAGGTATGACGCCTAATTAAATATGCACATAAAATACCTGGGGAAAAAAACCAAAGAATCAACGTGTGAACCACCGTTATCTATTTTATGGACATCGCCCCATAATTCTTCATGTTTTCCAAGTTTCAACATAATAAGTCAAAATTTCTCTTAGGTGAAGTTCTTTTTTAAAAGAATGGATGGACACGGGCCGAGAAAACAAGGAGGAAAGGCGTGAAGGGAGAGCGTTTGGGTCTGGAGGCCCAGCACGGGCAAAGCCCTGCGGGAGTGAAGGCGTGTGGCGCGTGCAGGCTTAGTGGCTCCGTGTGGCAGCGGCTTGGCCATTATGAGCAGAGGTGGCAGGAACAGCGGAAAAGAGGCGCGTTTCACGTCATCCGGGGTGTGAGGTGCGGGCGGAGGGTGGAGCGCCTGTGTCCCGGGTCCTCGCCGGAGACCGGAGCCAGGGTGCCGTCAGCGTGGAGTCTGGGGAGGGACGTGCGGGTGGCGTGCGCTGGGGATGGGCAGGCGGAGGCCGCGTGCGGTCGTGCAGGCCGTGCGCTGGACCGGGGCGCCGGCTCAGGAAGAGAGGGGCGCTCCCTGGCCTGGCTGCTCGCATCCGCGCGGACCAAGGGATGCTCTTTCTACGGGGAGGGGGCACAGAAGCTAAATCCGCAGGCCCAGGTGTGCCCTGCCGCTCGGGAGGGAAAGAGGTGAGGACGAGCTGAGTTTAAGCAGTGCCAGGGAGAGGTAAGTGGCACAGCCCTTTTTTTCTTTTCTTTTCTTTTTTTTTTTTTTTTTGAGATTTATTTATTTATTTATTTATTTAATTTTGGGCTGTGTTGGGTCTTCGTTGCTGCACACGGGCTTTCTCTAGCTGTGGCGAGCGGGGTCTGCTCTTCATTGCAGTGCGCGGGCTTCTCACTGCGGTGGCTTCTCTTACGGAGCACGGGCTCTACACGTGCAGGCTTCCGTGGCTGCAGCACGAGGGCTCAGTAGTTGTGGCGCATGGGCCCAGCTGCTCTGTGGCATGTGGGATCTTCCCAGACCAGGGATCGAACCCGTGTTCCCTGTGTTGGCAGGTGGGCTCTCAACCACTGCACCACTAGGGGAGTCCCAGGTGCACAGCTTTTTAGCAGGTAGAGCTGAGAGGATTCCAACATACGACTACTCAGGTGTGCCTTTATTCCTCTTTCAATATACTCAGCAACAAGTTAGGAAAAGGAAAACTTTTGAAAAAAGTCTCTTTATTCTTTGTCTTTTTTCCCTGACATTCCCAGTATACCTGGACAGGAGATTGCAGTTAGGATTCTAATGAAGTTTCTGGGTCCTCTGTGGAACCCAGCCACGTTAACAGAGGCCCAATGATTAGGACTGTTAATTTAGCTCCAGGAGTCTGGCAGAGGCTGACTGGCCCAGGCACTCCTGAAGCTCTAGGGGAGAGAGGGATGCCACAAATAAAAGCGCAAGGATGATCCTGGACACTCACTAGCCACACAGCCTTCTTGCTCATTGAACGGAAGACGTCCGTGCTCTGGGCCCGCGCCTCTCAAAGCCTGATCCTGGCCCAGCAGCGTCAGCGTCACCGGGAACTTGGTAGAAACATGCAGCCCCACCCCACACCTGCTGAATCAGCATCTCTGGGCTTTAAGGTGATTCTCGTGCATGTTCAAGTCTGAGATCTGCTGCTCCACACACACACACACACACACACAAAATACTGTCCAAAAGACCAAAAAATATGCAAAAGACTCCATGCACAGTGTTCCTCTGACCTCTGATTCTCTTCAGTTGTAGGTAATCACGGACACCTGCTCCTGAAAGCGTTTTGTCTGTAATGTTCTCAAGGCAGGTGCAGTGTTCCCACACGGGCAGCCATCGGGGATCATTCGTTCGCATGCTCGTAGCACTAGCGGCCGTGAGGAGCCTTTGGCCTGTGGAGAGAAAGATGCCCCCCAGGCGTGCTGCTTCTGCATCCTCTCGCGGGTGCTTACTGGCCTCAGCCTGACAGTTGTTTCTTGTAAAAGAAAACCAACCGAAGGGCATTCATCACAGAATGCCATTACCAGAGATGATGTCTAAAGGTGAGCTTTCATGAGGGAATTATGTATTTTTAGGTCTCTATAGAATAAAAATCTCCATGGAAATATGTAAAGCTATTTTTAAACTTCTGTAATTTGAGCTTTTTACATATGTTTAGAAATACATTCTATGTTTCATCTTCCTTTTCAGGCATCAAGATATTTGAGGACTAGATATTCACCATTTGGGGTCTGGGTTTTTTTTTTTTTTTCCTTTTTTCTCTTTTCCCATAATAGCGTGAACTGTGGAAGGGCAAAAATAGATTATAAATATATATTGAATAAAAGTTTCTCTCTCCCATGGTTTCCCAAAACCATAAGTATACTCAATAAGAGGCTGCTATAACTTGGTCAGAGATTCCTCTGTATCTGAGAGGAATGTTCTTACTTCAGCGTATAAGAACTTTTTCTTAGGCTATCTGAAGGTAAAAATAATAAAATGCAGGAGAAAATTTGCATGCTCCATATGTTTCGTACTTTCAGAGACATTGTGGAAATTAACATGTTTCAGTTTTATCCAGGAACTAGAAATTCATAATTAACAATATGAAAATTTTATTAGGCAATTTAAAAGTTGTAAAGACAACTTTGTCTTATTGGCACAGAGACTGGCGCCTTCTCTTGTAATTCTTCTCAGGAGAGAGGCTGGGACTGCTGGCCTGGAGTCCCCAGTGCAGCCTCTGGGTGGAGGAAAGCTGAGTTTACAGGTGAAGGGTGGTATGTGATTAGGGCAGGTTTCCCTGCCTCTCCGCAATTGCCTGACTTGTTGAAACAAATCAGATCTCACCTGGTATCAGCAAGGTAAAAATTTCAATCTGCCAATTAAAAAAAAAAAACTACATGTATTCAGGAGTCAGTCTGGTCTGAAAAATATTTGCAATGAATCCATCCATGCTCTGGTTACAGAGTAAATGAAATCAAGTGTGAAGAGAAGAAGAAATGAACCTGGTGTTTTGTTGTTGTTTGTTTTTTTACTTTTTGCCACTTAAATCCGAAAACCAGTGAGAATAATAAAGCATAGTCAAGTCAAATCTTACAAGAAAGTATATTTTTAGTCAAGCCTATAGGGCCTTATAATGATTCTTAATTCATAGAAATCTCTTAGGATCTAATCAGAAACACAGGACAAATTAGAATATAAAAATGATACAGTGTAGGGCAAATGTTACCAAGTGCTGCAGTATGGGGCAAAGATCTAAAAACAAAGCCCCAAGTCAAGGGTAATTGATGTTCAGGATTAGCCTGGCAATGCAGTATGTAGACACGGGCCCGGGCAAGCAATGAAGGTGATAGTTTGCCAACATCAGCTTCTCGTTGGTACAAAACAGGACATGGAAACAGCAAGTGTCACGCAACACAATTCATCATGAAGTGGGAAGGCTTCTTTAATTCCCCCACATTTAAAAATCACTCAGACTTCTCGATTAGGTTAAAAAGAGTGCAGTGATCTACTGGTTATGATGGACACATCCAAAATAAAATGACCTCCCCCCCAAAACTAAAATGGGACCAAAGATCTCTCCTTCAAATGGGAACAAACAGCAATATCAAGCAAAGTAGAATTCAAGGCAAGTTTTAAATGGTTAAATGGTTAAAAAGTTCATCTGTGGCTCCAAGATACAATCAGTAGTGAACACCTTACAGCCTTGACTCATTTGTACCAAACAACATGTCAATAAAAGCACAAAGGAGAAAACATTAGGAGCAGAAGCTGAAAAATCACTAGTCATGCTTGATTTCACACCCCACCACCAATCCAGAGTGGATTAAGTGACAAAAAGACATTTGTTTTGTATGTTTCTATTTCTGTTGTCATATCATTCAAAACTCAGATGGATTTTTATTCAATAGGCAGAGTGTATTTAGGGTGGTCTGGTTTTTTTTTTTTTAATTAATTAATTTATTTTATTGGCTGTGTTGGGTCTTTTTTGCTGTGCGCGGGCTTTCTTTAGTCACGGTGAAGGGGGGGCTACTCTTCGTTGTGGTGAGCAGGCTCCTCATTGCCGTGGCTTCTCTTGTTGTGGAGCATGGGCTCTAGGTGCATGGGCTTCAGTAGTTGCAGCACATGGGCTCAATCGTTGTGGCTCATGGGCTCTAAAGCACAGGTTCAATAGTTGTGGCGCACAGGCTTCGTTGCTCTGCGGCATGTGGGATCTTCCTGGAGCAGGGATGGAACCCATGTCCCCTGCATTGGCAGGCGGATTCTTAACCACTGCGCCACCTAGGAAGCCCGTAGGGTGGTCTGATTTAAAGCATAGGCTCTCACATAGTCCTGTAATTTACGCTGGGGGTCTTAGAAGCACCTCCAGAAGGACATGCCCTGGGCCTCCAGAGCAGCTCAAACCCAGCTCAGCAAGAGGCTTGAGTGACTTCCAAAGCGACATGCCTTATGTATGTGTGGGCAGAGAAAAAGAACGGTGTTTCACACATGAGCCCCAAACTCAAAGTCAGGCCCCAACAGGGTTCCTCCTGCCTGGTGTCACGGGAGCCAACGGAACCAGACCGAACTTGGTTCAGAAGCACAGGCAAGCTTTAATCTTTGACTGAAGAACGGAGCCGTGTGAGCTCCGGCTCTAGAGAGCTGTGCTCTCCTGCACGGTCCGTGGTGGGGGTTCTTTCCAGGGATGGCTCCGTGGGGAGGGGGCGGAGTTCTGGGGCTGGCGCCCCACAGGCTGGTGAAACTAGACTAAGCACAAAAGAAGAGGTTAGGCCTTACCACCTGGATTCCATCTTACGTTTCCTGGAGACCCCAGTGGGCTTTGCCAGGGACGATCAAGACAGGGTCTCTGGCTGTTAGATGTTAGCTTGTGATCAGCTGCTTTGTGCGTTCGAACTCTGTGTACTGCGACCCAGGATGAGTACCAGTCAGGATTTTATTTATCTGATAATAGCAGTTCTCCAACGCAGCAAAGGAGGAGCCAGCCGGTGAGGTACATCATGGTAACAGGCAGTTTCTAACCAAGTGGCCAGGGAGTCCTGTCTCCAGGGATTCATGCCCCTGTGAAATCTCTTCCCCTCAAGGGTGAGCTGGACCTGGAGACTTGCTCCTAAGGAGTGGAATGCAGCAAAAACATCTGGGATGTTGCACGCCAGCTTAGGGAACAAGAAAGACGGTGGCTTCTGCCTTGCTTCCTGGCTGTGATGGAAGCCAGCTGCCATGCTGGGAGAGGCTCACATGGGCAAAAAAGACTGAGGGAGGCCCGAGGCAACAGCTCGTCCAGAGCTGGAGGCCCTGGTGCAGCCCGCAAGGAACTGAATCCTCTTACAGCCACGTGAGCCTTCTCGGCAGTGGAGCCTCCCGAGTCCAGCCGTGAGATGGCTGCAGCCCCACCCAGCACCTAGGCTGCAACCTCAAGACAGACCCGGAGGACCCAGCCAAGCAGTGCCCAGACTCACCCAGAAACCGGGAGAAAAATGTTGTTTTAAGTCACTACATTTGGGGATAGTTTTTTCTGCAGTCATAGGTAACTAATGCAATCATGACTATTAAATTAATGAACATACAAATTATGCACAAATCCATACTATACTTTGTTGATAACTATGGTACCTGAAATAGTTATAAGCCTTGATGGTATATTAGGCTACAAAGGAAATTAATGTAAGAAGGCAGAAATCGAGCAGTTCATCTTCTCTGATTAGGAAACACATTTTGATTTAAGTGCAAGCCAAAAAAACTCTCCAATTACTTGGAAATGTTAACCTTTTTGTGCGTATCATTCATATTAAATGGTGCATAAAATGTGCATATACTGTTTAGATAATAGTGATAAAGTGACCATTCACGTGTATGCTATGCAGGTCAAGAAACAGAAGCAGAGGTGAACACTTTCCTGGCGTTAGGAGAACCACATCTTCACTTTATTTTACCACCTACATATGTATCACAACAGGTACTCTTTTGTGTCTGTCTCCGTAGCTTAGCACCGTGTCTCAGATCAGATTCCCCCCATGCAGAGGAGAGACAGGGGTTCAGGTGTGTGTGATTTGTGGAGCTCCTGCTCTCAGGAGAAAGGTGGTGAAGGACGCAGGGACAGGGCAGGGACAAGAGCTAAGCGAGGATGAGGTCTCAGCTTCAACCTGATGCCCAAGGGACCCTGGAGCCTGGAAAGCACCGCAGAGTTGGTCCCTCGTGTCATGAGCAATCTTTGGCCAGGGGTACGGGGGGTGGCCTTCAGGTCAAGGGCAGTGTTCCAGAGCAGAGGCCACCTGTGAACCATGAGCAGCAAATACTCCCAGGAGCTGAGGGCTGGGTGCCCTGGCCTGGAAAAGAGGATCTGGGCAGCATCCCCTACATATTATACTTGAGATCCACCTCACTGTCTGTGTAGCTGCAGTTCATGTGATACCATTGCCGAATAATATTCTATTGTATGAATATACCATGTGCTGCCAATGAACATTTAGGTTGTTTCCAGATTTGTTTACTACAAATCTGCTGTTTTGGCTATTTTATCATGCACTGGATCGTGTCAGACACGTAAAAGCGTGTATCTAAGGCATGTACCTGGGAGGGGAGTTTGGGGATTGTAGGGCATGTGCATCTTCTACTTTATTATATTACAAAACTTGTTTTCCAGTTTACACTACCAGCAGCATTGTTTGGGGTAGCTCCCATTGCTCCCCTTGTATTTTGGGGCTTCTTATTTTAGCCATTGTGGTAACTTTTTAATGGTATCTCATTGAGGTTTTACTGTGTTTTCCTTGTTATTAATGATGTTGTGCACCTTTTATGTGTTTATTGGCGGTTTGGAAATTCTCTTTTTATGAAGCTTTCATCAAGTCTTTGCCTGGGTTTGGCATATGTCTGTCTTTCCTCATTGATTTGTATTGTCCCATCTTCTGTTACTTTGTTAGTTATGTGTGTTGCAAAAACACTTTCTCATTCTGTAATCTGTCTTTTCAGTCTCTTTATGGTGACTTTTTTTTTTTTGAACTTTTATCGAGATACAGTTAACAGACAATAAACAGCATATATTTAGAGTGTACAATTCGGTGTCCCAATCTCCCAATTCATTCCCCCCAACCCTCCCTGCTTTCCCCACTTGGTGTCCTTGTGTTTGTTCTCTACATCTGTGTCTCTATTTCTGCCTTGCATTTCTTCTTTCATAGTTGTTAGCATTTGCCTTATGTATTGAGGTGCTCCTATATTGGGTGCATATATATTTATAATTGTTATCTCTTCTTTTTTGATTGATCCCTTGATCTTTATGTAGTGTCATTTCTTGTCTCTTGTAACGTTTTTTATTTTAAAGTCTATTTTATCTGATATGACTATTGCTACTCCAGCTTTCTTTTTATTTCCATTTGCGTGGAATATCTTTTTCCATCCCCTCACTTTCCGTCTGTATGTGTCCCTAGGTCTGAAGTGGGCCTCTTGGAGACAGCATATATATGGGTCTTGTGTTTGTATCCATTCAGTCAGTCTGTGTCTTCTGGTTGGTGCATTTAGTCCATTTACATTCAAGGTAATTATCGCTATGTTCCTATTACCATTATTTTCTTAATTGTTTTGTTTTTGTTTCTGTAGGTCCTTTTCTTCTCTTATGTTTCCCACTTAGAGAAGTTCCTTTAGCATTTGTTGTAAGGCTGGTTTGGTGGTGCTGAGTTCTCTTAGCTGTTGCTTGTCTGTAAAGCTTTTGATTTCTCTGTCGAATCTGAATGAGATCCTTGCTGGGTAGAGTATTCTTGGTTGTAGGTTCTTCCCTGTCATCACTTTAAATATATCATGCCACTCCCTTCTGGCTTGCAGAGTTTCTGCTGAGAAATCAGCTGTTACCCTTATGGGGGTTCCCTTGTATGTTATTTGTCATTTTTCCCTTGTTGCTTTTAATAACTTTTCTCTGTCTTTAATTTTTGTCAGTTTGACTACTATATGTCTTGGCGTGTTTCTCCTTGTGTTTATCTTGCCTGGGACTCTCTGCACTTCCTGGACTTGGGTAGCTGTTTCCTTTCCCATGTTAGGGAAGTTTTCAACTATAATCTCTTCCAATATTTTCTTGGGTCCTTTCTCTCGTCTCCTTCTGGGACCCCTATAATGCGAATGTTGGTGCGTTTAACATTGTCCCAGAGGTCTCTTAGGTTGTCTTCAGTGCTTTTCATTCTTTTTTCTTTATTCTTTTCTGCATCAGTGATTATCACCATTCTGTCTTCCAGGTCACTTATTCGCCCTTCTGCCTCAGTTAATCTCCTGTTGGTTCCTTCTAGTGTATTTTTCATTTCAGTTATTGTGTTTCATATCCCTGTTTGTTTGCTCTTTAATTCTTCTAGGTCTTTGGTAAGCTTTTCGATCTTTGCATCCAGTCTTTTTTCAAAGTCCTGGATCATCTTCACCATCATTATTCTGAATTCTTTTTCTGGAAGGGTGCCTATCTCCTCCTCATTTAGCTGTTTTTCTGGGGTTTTATCCTGTCCCTTCATCTGGTACAAAGTCCTCTGCTTTTTCATTTTCTCTATATTTCTGTGGCTGTAGTTTTCAGTTCCACAAGATGAAATACTGCTGATACTGCTTGATACTGCTGTCTGCTCTCTTGTGGAGGAAGGTTATGGTGACTTTTAATGAATAGAAGTTTTTATTTGTTGGAATCTAATTTATTAAGCTTTTCTTTTATGGTTAAGCTTTTTATGTCCTGTTTGAGAAATTTTTTCCTAAACTGGAATTGTGAAATACTTTTCCACATTATTTTATGAAAGCCTTATAGTTTTGCCTTCACTATTGAGTTTTAATCTGCCTATAATTTTGTGTATAGTGCGATGTAGATATTCAATTTTTTATTTTTACCATATAAATAACCAATTTTCTGCAATTGAACTTTTAATTGAAAAATTCATCCTTTCCTCATTGGTATTAAATATTCTCTCCATCATACATCAGGTTTCCAAACTTGTGTGTCTGTTTCTAGTCTCTCTATACTATTCCATTGGCCTGTTGTATTAGTTACTGTAGTTTTACCCGTACCTGGTATACTAAATCCATCTACTTAATTCTTTTTCAAGTGAGCCCTGCTAATCTTAATGCTTTGTGTTTCTGAATAAACTTTAAAATAAGCTTGCCAGAAACAAACAAAACACCTGCCAGGATTTTTACTGGGATTTGCACTTGATCTATTGATCAATTTGTTATATCTCCCAGTTTACTTTTGTCTTCTTCAATGTCTCCTTATAAAGGTTTTGGTTTTTATTAAATTATAATATACATAGAGAAAAATATAGAAATTATAAGTAGATAAATTAAACACACTAAGTAACCAGCACCCACATCAAGAGACAGAATACCACCAGAATCTCAGGCCTCTGAAAATCCCCTTTTAGCTCCCAACCTCACCCACAAAAGGTACTAATATCACGTGTTAACCTTGTCTGCTTTTGAACTTTATTTAAATAGGAAAAAATCACACAGTATGGACTTGGCTTTTTCCAGAGAGCTATATTTTGTTTATTCTCGTTGTTGTGGTGTGTAGTCTTCCACAGTGTGGATTTATCACAATCCATTAATCCGTTCTGTTGTAGAGAGGCAGTTGAGTTATTTCTAACTGGTGCGCTTACAGATAGTAATAGGCATTCTTGTACGCATCTTTTGGGAACATAAGCCTGCATTTCTGCTACGGCAATAACTGTGAATGTAATTGCTAGGTCATGAGTTTTGTCTTTGGTAGAAACTGCAAGCAGTCTCCTGAGATGCAGCGTGTTGGTTTATATCTACGCGGCCGTGTGGGAAACTCCCAGTCCATCCACACACTCCTACTGTCTTTCTGTTTCAGTTCAGCGGTTCTGAGACGGGGAGGTGGTATCATCTTGTGGTGTGAATTTGCATATTCCGGTATGCACGTTTTCATGTGTTTATTGGCCTTTGGATATCTCTGTCTGTGAAGGGTCTGTTAAAGTTGTTTCCCCATTTATGAGGTTGTCTGCCATTTGCTGATTGATTTATACCATCTTGTTGTCTCAGTCTGTTAGGTTCATGAATTGGGGCGATATGTGCAAAATTTTGTACAGAGTGAGAATTCTGTTAAATTCAATCTATTTGGTTCCTGGAATTCATAATACGAATTTAGATAATGAAGGATACCTGAAGCCACTGTAGGTGTGTTTCTGCTGAATCTGGCTTCTGGTGTCTCATTTCCTGATGAGCTTGATAGTATGTGAACCGCTGATATTTCTGAGATTCTCTGATGCCTAAGACGACGGTGCTTTCCTCCAGAGAGGTTTTGTATCTGCCGGGCACCTAGAGTCAGTGCAGGATGACTTGAAACCGATTCACAGCATAAAGCTTTTTTGGACCAACCAGGAAAGGTAAATGGGGGTTACAGACTCACAGTGTCTTCGAGCATGTGGTTATAACTTCCCGGAGATAGGGTTTTTCTTTTCTCTACTCCCTCTGCACAGCTCAGCATCAAAGGATTTTATTTTTCATGGGTCTCCTGGGGAAGAGGATTAGAGAGTGAGAGCAGGTTTACTTCTGGTTCATTCTTAACCTAAGGAAACAACCCTTTGGGATCCTAGCCTTATGGGGGGCGGTTTCCTCTTGCAGTCTCCACCTTTGCCACAACTAAGCCTTTAATTTCCAAATGCGTGTACCCTCAGAAGACTTACAACAACCAGGTCCCCTTAGCTGGCAGACGTCCTCAGAGGCAACAGCATCATCAGTGCTCTACTTGTCCCTCCAGATTCCCATTTTCATTTAGATTTTGGCCTGATAAATCCTTACTATTTTTTTTTTTTAATGCTTTTCGGATTTTGAAATCTTTGCACAACATTTTTCAGTTGTTTTCATCTGGAGGATTAGTCTAAATAGTTTAGTCTGCTGCATTACTCAAAACATGACTTCTTTTAAGTTTTCAGACTATCAAACAACCATGGGAACAGGGAGGGAATCTCTTAAATGAAATGACTAAAATTGTTTTAGTAAGTAACTAAAATAAACCGTTTAATGTAAAAAAAAGTATAGGATCCTGTATTTTAGAGGGAAAGCTATAGCAACCAGTATTTTTAATATGAAAAGGGAGAAAGATTACATTATCTGCAACTTAAGAACACAGTTCCTAAGCTAAATGGGATTTAAAGTGATAAAAAAAAATAAATGAAAGGATGAGAAAAAGTACAAGTAAAACCAAAACCTGGTTCTTTGGGGGAGGGGAAGAGATAGGAAAGACAAATGTAACTAATTAACTGGGAGAAAAACACCAAATAAAGTTAAAGATCACAGAGATATGCCAGTGATAAATATTTACAGTTGCAGGAAGATACTAGGTACCAGTAATTTTCCTAGCCTACTTTCCAGAGCCCCAGAGGGTAGGGCACAGGAGAGGAGATGGCAGGAAACCACATCGGTAGGGGGTCCAACCTTTCTCCATCTGAGCGGTCCAGAGCAGGTCCATTTATATTGATGCCTAGGCTTGACAAAAAATACCTCGCAGAAGAGATACAAACTGTACCAATTTCTGAGGATTCTCTGGAAGGACTCACAAGACTCACATGTAGTGAGAGGCTACAAAGCACAGTCAGCAGTGGGGAAAGCACATGGGGCGAAGTGCAGAGAAAACCAGGCACAAGCTGCCTTGAGTCCTTGCCAGTGGAGTCACACAGGTGCTCAATTCCTCCAGCAGTGAATTGTGGTGACACCTGTGAAGCCGTGTCCACCAGCAGCGCTCATTAGGGACGCTGTGTCCGAAGCTTCCATTGGAGTTGCTCACACAGGCAGCCTCTGCCTGGTATACAACAAAACTCATCTGTTTTCCTTCTGAACCATGTTTTTGCACAAACAGTCTAAAAATATTAAACCGCCCTTATCACTTAGAGAGTAATGGAAAGCCCTCCCGAAGTCCAAGTTCCCAGGAGCCAGCCAAGGGCCAACCATGCAAGCAGGCCTGTCTAATGAGAGCAGGCTCAGGCCTGCTATGTTAGCTCTTTTCTACACGCAGAATTTTCTAAGAAGAAAGAAAAGCATCATTCTACACTGATATGTATCTAGAAAATATAAAGGAATCATCTGATAAGCTGTTAAAATGAATAAAAGTTTATAGATATGGCTTAATATAAAATGTATAAAAATCAATTGCAGCTTTATATACTAGTAGCAACCTATACAAAAACAAACCAAAAAGAATCTGTTTGCAATAGCTAAGAAAACATAGATAATGCCTGGGAATAATCTTAACAAGGTATATGATGTCATGAACAAAAAAATGCAAATTATATTAAAAATATAAAGTGAGACTTGGAAAAATAACCAGGTGTTTATTCCGAGTTACATTCCTAGTTAGAAAGCCTGCATATGAAAATAACTATGTCCAAATTAATTTATAGGTTTAATGTAACCCCAATCAAAATGTCTACTCCTTTGAGTTCCTGCTTTAAAAGAACAATTTTTGCATACATTGACAAAAGGATCCTAAAGTTCACTTGGAGAATTAAAAAGGGAAGAAAATTCTGAAAAAAATTAGTTGTGAGACGATTAGCCCTATTCTGTTTTAATTGTACAAAGATATGGTGATTAACACAATGTGATGTATGTAGAAAGAAAAAGCTAAATCAACGAAGACAAGTCGAAATATAGATCTTACGATATGAAGGACAAAGAATGCATCTCAAATCGATGAGGAAGAAAGAAAGATGAGTCAATATACGACATAGGAATAACTGCTAACATAGACCTGAGACTGCTCTCATTAGACAGGCCTGCTTGCATGGTGGACCCTTGGCTGGCTCCTAGGAACTTGGACTTCCGGGATGGTTTTCCATCACTCTCAAACTGTTTAACAATTTGAAACATTAATCTAGGCCCTAATTTGTTTTTAGAGAAAACCAAGCATGTCTTATCTTTTTATTATTTCCAGTGTCCATTATGTGACACCTAATTAAAGTCAAGATATGTTTGGCTTTGAAAAGGATTTGCAGTTACAGTTTATATGCTGCTTTTCTATGTCCAAAAAAAAAAAAAAAAAACTAAAATAAAATGGCAGACAGGTCTGGGGGAAAATTGCAAAGGGTTAATATCTTATGTAAATAAAGATACAGTATATCTTTACATGAGGCTGAGGTTGTAGCTGAAACTAACCATCCAAGGCAGTGTGCGCTTGGGTAAGTTGTTTAGCTTCTCTGAGACTCAATCTCCTTCCTCCTTGGAGGATTGTGGTGAGGATTTAGTATACATGCAAAAGGGACTTCCCTGGTGGTGCAGTGGTAAAGAATCGGCCTGCCAATGCAGGGGACACGGGTTCAATTGCTGGTCAGGGAACTAAGATCCCACAAGCCTCAAGGCACAGCCAAAAAAAAAAAAAAATTGAGAAAGAACATGAACAGAGAATTCTCAAAAAAGGAAATAAAATTCATAAGCTTGGAAGAAGGTTAAGCCTCACCAAAAACCAAAGAAGTACAAATCAAAACAATGAGATGTAATTCTTTGGTCTACTAAATTATTAAAATATTTTTCAGAACAGTAGCATCCAGTGCTGAGAGGGTGTGCTGAAAGTGGTATTTTCGTACATTACTGATAATACGTAAATTGGTACAACCCTCTTAGGAAGTGGTGTGGAAACATATACTGTCATTTCAAAAAAGATCATATTCTTTGATTCAATAATTTCACACCTGAGATTCAGTCCTAAGAACAGACCCCTCCAATGTGGAACTACTACATGAATAAAAATGTTAAATGTAGTTGTTACTGAATAAATGGAAACAACCTAGCTGGCCATCAATTGGACATAATTATTGGATTTACTTTGCAGATGATGATAATACATAGAAAATACAATAAGAGAGAAAAAGCAGGATGCAACATTTTCTGTGTAGTAGTGTACAGCAGACTAAACTGCAAGGACATATTTCAAATTACAAACAGTAATCTAATGAAAGTGAGGTGATGATGGAGAATTATTACTTTTAAATTTAAAAATTATAGTTAATTAAAACTAGGTTTTCCTGACTATTTCCAAGTGTGTTCTTTCTCTTTTAAATGACACCAAAATTTAACTTCAAAACTCTTAAAAGCTGACACACCTGATTTTTTTACATTGCTCCTCTAGAGGGAGCAGAAGTACTTAAAATACAACCTCACCAACCCCATCTAACTCACCATAGTCAAGAATCTTAGAATTGCAAGCGGCTTCAAAGATAATCCAGTGTGCTTTCTTTAGCCTCAGGTGTATAAAGAAGATACTCCCTAGCTATGTCATTCATTTTCTATTATTAGAACTGCTTTTAAATGATACAGACTTTCTTGAATTATAGAGTATATAGTCTTTTTAATTAATTTTTATTGGAGTATAATTGCTTTACAATCTTC